>NC_053517.1:6740000-7047500 GCF_016920715.1 Anopheles arabiensis | reverse complement strand
GGGCGGGACAAATGGGCAAACGATGTGTGGCTTACAGATTTGCTCGACCTGCCTGCCTCTTTCCCTGCATTGTCCCCGCAGCCTTTCGTGTGCGTATGTGCATCCTGGGCAAAGCACAATTCCCGGCTCCGGCTGTGACAGCATACAAACTCGTGTGCATTTTACATAAACTATTGGCTCCTATGGCGGGTGAAACAACAAAGAAACAACTGAAGAAGAACAAAAAAAAGCACCCCCAAAAGATCTAAACCCTCTCAGACTGGTTTCTGCAGCACTAAAGGAGAGGGATATTGAAACATCATTGTCAAGCGGCCTGTGAACCTGGACAGGATACAATCGGCTTAAACCGGGGGGGGGAAGGAAAGGATTGTTGGTTTATTCTACCGTCTGTTCTTACCAAACTCGCTGGGGAGGGCGAGAAGACACCGAGAACGTAGCTCGCACATTGCCAATTTAAAGTCAACGGATGGCGTACCGGGTAGATTGGAGACAAGTTTCTGTAGCTCTGAATATCTCTCTCTCTCTCTGTGTCTCGTGACAAACGCATTAGCAAAAAGCGACGCTTCCTCACCACGAATGTCTTTCTTTCGGCTTGGCAGTACTGCTGCGGGCTGGGCTCTCGAAAGGTGCGTCACTTGTAATATGGACCGGGAAGCAAAGCTATCGGTCAGATACCGGGGACGGAAAGCGACCTCAGATGCCTGGTGCTGGTGGTGGTAAGGGCATTAATAACATGCTATAGATCAACCTGCACTCCCGACGACCAATGCAGTCCTCTGGACGGTACCGAACCTCGGAACCACTAATCCACCGCGAAAGGACGATATTAATTATGTCCTGTCAGTGGTTGAAGGAAGTAGCACGTGAACGGGGCCGGTAAAAAAAAGGAGTTGAAGTTGAATTTGCGCTTCAGTTGCGTGCTCCGACGTGTTGAGGTTGAGTTGTTCGGTCAGTTTTTGACAGCAGGGACAGTAGGAGAGGGAGCAAACAAAAAAACGAGCCGACTCCCAGCACATTCAGCAACTGCAGCCTCACATATGATAAGCTAACGACGGAAATCACGATTTCGCATATTTTTTGTGTTCGTTTCCTCTTTGACCCGCGGGCGTTTTGCAGGCAAACTTGCACACACAGACAGACACACACACACACACACACACACACACACACACACACACACACACAAATCAACTCAAAGGGGCGTTATGACGTTCTCGGTCGTCGGTGGCATTTGCGTGCGAAGTTGCATTTAGCTCGCGAGCCTGCCAACAAAACCCGGCCAAATTACAGTGACCGTAGACCGGTGTCGGTTGGACATCGTGCGGTCGGTCAGCGGGCAAGTTCGCTGGGTTCTGGGAAGATGATTTTGTGCGAAATGATGATTGCTTCCTCAGCCAGCACGTTGAGAGCCCTGGCCCAAGCGAAGGGGAGCGTCGAGCGGGGGGCAAGTGAGTGCGTTTTGGTGGCATCAAGCGTTATTAATGCATCGTTTCCCCACCCGCCTCTTAGTCTACAGTCGCCGGCAAATGAGCTGTTAAGCATTTGTACATCATAAACGCATTTTCGACCGCGAGAGTTACGAGACCCAGGTGAGCTTAAATTGATAAAAAATTGCCTTTTAAAAGGGAACGGAGGGGTTTTATTTTTTTTGCGTGCGTGCTTCTTGCAGGGATGTGGTTTTATGGAGGTACGGCAGCACTTTTGCTGTGTGATTTGTCTTGTAAGCGCTGGAACTTTAATGGCCTGAGAAATGATTCGAAGCTTAGCGGAGCGTTTAAAGACAAATTTTGGGTGAGTTATGGTGACCTTCCAGCGTTAAAACGCGTGAGGGAATAACAATTCCAGTAACTACGAATCTTCTTTCCACAGATTTTTGTTCTTGTTGTAAATGTAATTAAATATACTTAGTATAACTTATTTTAAACCAATCAATGAATGTTTCCTATTTCGCAACTCAGCTTTTGGTGAACTGATCAAACGATTGAAGATCAGAACGATCAATTCCGATCAACCTCCGGGTACATATCTCTAGATCGGTATTTCGGCTAGAGTTGTAGCTCCAACTCCTCCAAATTTGACCAACCATTTCCAAGCGGTGCGTATAATCCATCCAACCTGTTCTGCTGCTCTGTGCGTAAGACGCTGCTCGGCAACGCGAATGGCTAGATAAAGACGTAGAACACCATTGACATGGTGGTGAAACGGGAACGCTACAGCACAGCCACCGTAAGAACGTGGCGTACATTTTGATTAAGAATTATAGACCGGGCAGCACCAGGCCGGCCCAGGTTTGGTTCGGAACTGTCAATCATCGGGCGATAGATTTGGGGATAGCCCGAAAGTGCTGCTGCTATGTGCCCCGAAATCTCGATCTTTTCGGTGAAGAATTGGTAGGAGAAGAAACAACACTGAGCGTTGTGTTTGAAATCGAAAGTTCGTCGAACCCAAAAAAGCTAATCCTGGTTCTGCTTGCTTCTTGCTGCTAGAACTGGAAGCCCGTGGAAGCGTTTAGCTTGATCGTAGCCCGAGGGCACAGCGTACGTTGGCCATCCTGTAGGGGAGGGGAGAAAGAACAAACCAAGAAACAAGGCCACGATCCATCATACGTCAAGCAACATTTGCATATTTTGTGCTGTGTGTGCTTGCTGGAGGGTGGTGGTGGTCAGTGGTCTAGTGAAAGGAAGTGGAGGAAGGTGCAAGGTGTGTTCAAGCCACAAGTACGCCGTACACTTTGATTGTTGTGATCAACGGCTTGCTTGGATGTAACCGTCTTTGGAGCGGGCTGCAGATGATCACGTGTTCGTGTTCAAGCCGGCTGCACGCATGCACTTCGAATGCATGACGGCGGCAGCAACGTTCAACCGAGTTCACCAAGCAAACGCACTTCATTTTGGAAACGATGAAAGAACATTGAGTTTAGGTAATCTCTGGACCACGGAGCAGGTACGTGAACAAAATTTCCAACCAAACGCTTGGGTTTTTGCTTTTCGTTTGACAGCCGTTTCCTGTTCAGTTTTGTTTCTAACGCACCCATTACGTTTGATTGTTTCGCTTAGGCACAGTGTGTGTGTGTGTATGAACTTCTCCTTCTCCGAAGCGACTCCCAAGTGTCCATCGCAAAGCGATTCCCGTTGGCTCAATATTCCCTGAATTCTTAAGCTCAATCCGATCGATGACGATATCTTTATTGCTAAAAGTGCATACATTTTTCGTCTCCGCGCCCGTGTGTGTGTATTCTCTAATGGAACGTGCTCGGGTGGATGGCGACATTCTGCAAGCATCGTGGTCACATTCGTTAGGCTCCAGGCACCACAAAGCATCCGCGCATCGATCGAGCGCTGTAGGCCACGGCGCAATGCATAAATCATAAGCCGTATTCATTCCGATTGCATGAACAACCGCAGCCCCGCAATGGATTTTAATCCGCCAAGCATGCGGTGCTAAGGGTCTCTGTGTGTGTGTGTGCGCGCGCAAAAACTCGAGCCTTAACTGTGACCGCTGCCTGCCGCTGCATGAATCATCTACTTATGTCGTTTCGACCATTTGCGGTTCATTACGAACGATGGATGACATTTACCCGCAGAAAGGGTGAAGTTTAACATGGGTTTTGGTGCGCGTGAAATATGTTGGTGTCAGAATTCGATGGGATATTCGCATTGATGTTTTGCACAAAAAACGATTTCCAATGTTTAAAGTTTGCGGAACGTTAGTCTTGTTGGTGTGGTGTTCGTAGTATGGATGTTTGTTCTTTTACGAAACTATCTCTCAGAGAAGCTATGCATTGTAACCACTCCACCATGGGACCTGAAAGCTTGTGCCCAAGACAACCGAGCCGCTTACATAACTTTTCCTCTGCACAGTAACATAGGTAGCAATCTTCGTTAAAACACATCCGGTCACCCCCCGGTACGGTGATCATGGTGACCATTTATTACGTTCCGCAAGCCGAGAATGCGGCGCGACCACATACACTGGAGGACCACAATCGCACTGAGATGGATGCATGCCACCCGTACCTTAGCTTCTGTGTGTGTGTGCACCGGTTGCAGCGGTTGCGATGCACCGTACTAAATAATTAGAAACGCATGCAATCATTATTCTACCCGTTGCGCGATCACGGTTAGTTCTATGAATGGGTTAATTATTGCAGCCCAGTTAATGAGCCAGGCGCTGGTGTGGTTTCTTGTTCAAATTCTATGCTTTCAAGATTATAGCAGATGCAGCTGATGAACGCTGGACATTGCTGTCTGGATAATCTACAGTGAATCATAAATCTGTCTTTGTCCCTGATCTTGGTAAAGAAGCAGATATTCGCAATGGAAAATAACCAACCAACCGATGTCAATCAGTAATCGATGAGGGAGAATAGTAATAAAAAAAAAGTGAATATTTTGCAAGTCTTCACTGGAAACTTGACATTTTAATGTGGAAACGACAAGAGTTGAAGTTGGCCCAAGAAATACAAAGTAAGAAATGTTTAAATTGTGGTATCAATATACGTAACCGAGTATATTTGCTTTAAATAGTAGCAAGTGCTTTGTAAACACGCTGTAATACGTTTTTGTATGTCGTTCAATCAATTACAGTCTCTGCCCTCTCGACACATTAAGTGTGTTTGACTAAATCCATATTTGAAAGGCAAATCACCGCAGAAAGATCATTCTCCGCCAGTTGCTCGGATGAAATCAGAAGTGCACGTATTCTACCGTTCAAATTGCAAGTTAATTAACTTTCCATGTCGATTTGCCCGTTCGTTTACCACTTGGGCCCGTCGCGAGGACAACATCTCCCTTTCATCTGCAGCTACGGTCTGGCTGATGTGCACTCGCAATATCCCGTTTCGTTTGCAGCACGCCGTGTGCAATGTTTGCTCAGCTTAATCGCTATGCAAATAGTGGCCCACCACCACCACCACCACCACCATCAACAGAAGCAGCAGCGCCATCTCAGGGTTAAGTGTTGTTTGTTGCCACTGCTGCCGCCGTCCGTTGGACATCCCTTTTTTGCCCCAGCGCCCTCTGGTAAATGTTCCGGCGGTGGTTTGCTAAACACAGAAGCTTCTTTCTGTTGCGCCGGAGCTAAAACTCATCACCTGAGACGCCGCACCAGCAACAGCAAAAATGGCGAGAAGTCCAATAAGTTATTAATTCGCCTCCTGCAGCCAGCCAACCTGCCGCTTAATGATTTAATAAGCCTCGGTGTAACGATGTGGCCGTATGTAACTTTTCTCTTCCTTCATCTTTTCGCCGTTCTAGCGCTTGTCGCCACCGTTGGGAGAGCTTGTCACGCGAGTTGAGTTCGTTGAACCAGCGTGGCGGAGAGACCGCGCCGCGTTCCGACTTTGCGGAGCCTATTGCGGAATGACGGATTATAGAGAACACCGATCGGACGCGCTGGAACCTCGGTTCGGTTCCATACTGTGGTTAAGGGAGGGCAAATTCTTTCCATCCCCATTCTCTCAGCCCTCCTGTTGCTCCCTTACCCACGCTGTGCGAGTTGATTGAGATTTTAACCGCATCATTTCGTTATCGATTAACGTAAATGACCACGCGCCTACCCACATGTTTACGCGGGCACGCGAATTCAGTGTGGAGTGAGGGGGGGGGGGGGGGGCAAAGAAGCGCACGCTGATCAAAATGTATCGGAAACGAAGCCATATCGGAGGTCCTTTCTACGGTTGGGAGCTGCAGGTGGACGCTTTCCTCCCATCCCGTCGATGGTGGCGGCAATGGTTGATGATAGCGCTGATGGCGATGGTGGTGGTAGTGTGGTTTTCGGATCGGAATGTAATTAAATACGACCAGCCTTCTTAACGCTTGTCACGTACTTATTGGTGGTAATCGTCAGGACTTCGGTGGGCTGGCGTGCGCCACACACACCGCGGGGGAGAACCGCGTACGCTCGGGAACGGACTGTGCCGCACTGATTGAATTGTGGAACGGATTGGAAAGAACGTCAATCGGTATGATGAATGTGCACCGCCGTTGCTTCGTTTTGTTGTCGCGATTGGGTGGGTGTGTGGAAGAGAGGAAAGTAAGTTATGCTACGGTGGAATTATGGGTTTGCTTTTGATGATTCCGTTATGTGTTAGCAGTTGACAAAAAGCTGAAACAGGGCGAAAGGAGAAGCGATGGCTTAGGACGAGCAAAATAATATTGGCGAATATAAGCTTTTGCTAAGAAAGCACTGTCAAGAATATAATTACATATTTGAGTATATATTTTAAGATCATATTACTACTAGGTACTTCTTTTGAATCTCGTGAAATAATGATAGAAACAATCAAAATAAACTATTACTTACTAATTGCATATATTCTTTAAGTTTTCTAAGCTAAATGCTTCCAATGCTTATAAATTTGATTTCAACACGTTTCTAGCTGTCTGATCTAAATGGTCAAATTTAACAGAATGGTGTGATGTCACCAGCTCGACTATTGCTCGCCACCTACCAGAACATACAAGCTACCAGTGGAGCTGTGGGTGTGTGAATTTGATGCAAATTTAAATTGCATTTCACCGTGCCTGTCCGGTCATAGCGTAGTCACACCCCGGGCAATGGGTAGCACACTTTCACGAACGCATCTCCTTGCACGTCTGATACCAAACACACACAAACGCGCGCGCGCACACCTGACCGACACCGTGAAAGGATCTCCGGTGTCCGGTGTGGTGTCACTGCCACATGCACGCTTAAATAATTTGTCGTTTGAAAAGCTGTTTATTTGCTCGCACTGCTTCGCCCGGGATCCTTTCGGTTTCGCGGAACTCTACATCATTCAGATTCGGTGGTTAGCTACCTTTATTGGGGTTTTTTTTACGGGGTCCTGTTGTTGTTGCCACTCTCGCACCCTTAAATGAGAGGTTTTTATCGGAAAAGCACACTGGAGTGGAGTGTTTCCAGTTATTTTGTGTGTTGCGCCCAACAACAGGAGGAAACTTGGGTTGGGTGCAATATAAGCGCCCGCGTGTTGTTCAGCATCGATTCACATCTCGGCACACCCATCCTCACACACACACACTGGTCAGTCGGTGAGGTTGGAAACAGTTTTTTGGTCCAGGCTGTTGAATGCAGTAACACTCTACTGTGCGAGTATACTTCTATAAAGCACTACACGGGGAAGGGTTTTCCAAACAGGATCGATCTTGTACGGGGCGAGCTGAATATTGAACAATGAACGGTGTCGTCGTCGTCGGCCGTGCGACCTGAGCGATCGTCACAAAAAATAGCCCGACAAGCTTGGAATGAAAATTCCACAAACAAAGGTAATGGGAAAGTGTGCTCTGTAACTGACAGGCCTGCCTAAATGGGAAGGACACCCCGGGTTTCGTCTGACCGGTGCGATGAATGTCGTCGCAACTGGAGCACGATTGGTTTTATCCTGGCAGTCCGGAACTTCGGTGCACGTCAATCAAGTTGTTGATGGTATGGGGTTGTATGAGGTTGGTGTTGGATGGAACTGAAACAGTAGTTTGCTGGTGTTGTTTATGTCCTGTATGTAAACTAAAACGGACGTGTCTAGTACAAACTGTAAAGATGGGGAGTGCCTAACTTTAATCAGAACTGTCTAATGTGTTTGTAATCTTTTAACTGCTTGTAATCCAATAGCAAATACAAGGACATTTTTAGCTATTTGAAGAAGAAAATAAATTAAAGAAACGATTGTATTGCAACGGCTTTTGAGAATCTTAAACACGAAACATTTTAGTATATTCAATCAATCAAAATTCGACAGTTTTCGAAAATTAAAAGACCCTTCGGGTTCCATTCCTATTTGCATATGCAACAGAGTACTAAGCCATGTCTGTTTCTTTGTCCACCCAGTGCAAGTTGAAAGTCAAACAGAACGCGCAAAATTATGGCGATCATCGTAGCGGTATTTTCTCAAGCAGCAAGCGTCCCTATCTCCCCTAGCCCAACGCAATCCCGCACCTATTACACATTTACCGCTCAATTTCTAGCTGCAAAGAACCAACCAGTGAAATTGATGCAGCGGTCGTGTGCTGCCAGCGGTATTTAATTACAACCCAGCGCTGCCCGGTGCACTCGTGCGAGAGTAGTTGCCGACCGAGCTACTTATATTAACTTTTTCCTTCTTGCTGAAGTTCGCGCACCTCAGGAACGACGACACGAGTCGGAGTGTCCCGGTCGGTCGTGTTGGGTCGTGTGCCATGGGTCCCCGGTCTGCAAGAGACAACAGCGGGTTAGGTTTCAAATTGAACCGGTTCTCCTGGGACCACCACACATCACCTCCATGGGCACCACGGGGTCTGCAGGGAGGGCTCGTATACGCACTACCCTATCGACGGAATTCGACGGCGGATCGTCAGACACAAGCCCGGCCGCCACCCGCCCAAGAACTTTGAAGCACCCGGGAGGGAGGGCGAAAGTTGACACTGATGGGAAATAAATTGTAGTCTTTAGAACAACAAAAAGTCCACCATTAATCATGGATAGACAAGGTGTGCGTTTATGGTACAAGGGTGAAAACCAGAGGAGAGGAGAGCAGCTGGGTGGAAGGAGTGGAGCAAGGATTGCCATTTTCTTCTACTGGCCTGGCCAGAATCGTTCGCTGTTCTACGGTTACGGTCGGAGACAGGTGAGTGTGTCGCTTCCGTTGTCCGGGTGCAATTCACGGCACGCAGAGACCGAGAACGGCTCGTTCAACATCATTGCTGTGGGGGCCAAAGGGAAGGGGTGAATGTCGACTGCAACGGGCGTGAATAGATGCGAGACAAGATTATCGCAAATTTGCACAACCACGATCCCCGTTTGCGGGTTCGCCCGTTGGCTGATGATTAATTTCGTACCACAGGTTGATCGTGTGAACACATAGCGGGACATGGCGTGACGGAAACTACTACCTGACAGGATTGGCTCTAAGGCCAGAGCTGGGTTGGGTGCCGGAAATGGTATATGTACTAGGGAAGAGATGTCACACGATCGGGATCAACATGGTACAATTAAATGGGCAAGCGGTTTTCTTGATGATGGTATTGTTTGGAACATCTAAGAATCAATAACAACGAATGACGAAATAAGCGGTGTAGATGTTTTAGACCGTAGTGTCTGACATAGAAGAGTGCTTTAATGGTTTAGAGTTCAAGACTCAAAGGACCAAGCATGCTCATTTTTATTACATGAAAGAATAGTTCAGATAATCAGGATAAGATGTTATATTTCTATGTATTTATGAAGATTTTGATTTCATCATCGATTAAGTCTACATTCAGGGCCGGCCTGGTGGTACAGTCGTCAACTCGTACGACTGAACAACATCCCCGTCATGGGTTCAAGCGCTGAATGGACCGTACTCCCATACGTAGGACTGACTATCTTGCTATGTGTAATCAGTAAGTCATTGAAAGCTAAGCCCACTAGTGGTACAGGCAGACCTTGGCCGACAACGGTTGTTGTGCCAAAGAAGAAAGAGTCTACTTTCAAACTCACGATCTTGGTAGCACTAATCAAACATTTTCATCATCTAAATTGAAATGTTCTTATACATTCTTGTTTTTCATCCAAATTGAACAATACATTTTATTGTAGACAAGAAAAAAGGACATATATTTACAATATAAATAAAAAACAAAGCTTGACATATTGCTACACGTAAGGAGAGGGGGGCCAACGAAGAATAGAACCGAAGTAAAGAAAAGACGCCGACGGGATTGCATGCTTCACTGAAAGTAATTTCCACATGAATAAATGCATGAGCGCTGGAATGGCTTTCGAGTGTGTCATCTGCATACAAAGTACACACAAAATCATAGGCACAAAACTGTGCTGCGCTGTAAGGGGGGGGGCATGATGAAGACGCCAGCAGAAGAGAGAGAGAGAGAAAATGTGGTGAAGGAAAGGAGGATTCGGTGTGAAAGAAGCACCAACGTGTAGTGTTGGGAAATGTTGAAATGCTTTTTAATTAACTGTATTACTATTCGTGGGGGGGACTGGCACACAAGCTAAGCTGTCATTTGCTTGCAGAGTTATCATTTATTTTAAGCTTACTTTGGGGTCAGTAAGGCCACTCCACAGTGATTCCAAGAATATGGAGCAACTTTCAGTTTTGTTCTGGCTTTCAGTTATTACGAAAATTCCTCAACAACCACTTAATAATAGACCACTCGGACATGGGTGCCGTTGCTCTAGGATATCCGCAAATGGTTGTCATACACTCACTCCCTCTCTTACTTTCGTGTCATGGAGATGGAAACGAGATTTATATGCATTTTATGGTTATCAGTGTTGCCTTCGGTAGCAATTCACCACAAGCCGTTTCTATTGAAAAGTAGAATGGCTTTAGAGGCTTCACGGTACTCGGAACGAAACAAAAGGGGTAAAACGAAGAAAGAAACAAAAAAAAGAAGGTATTGTAAGTTACATTTCGCTGCAAAAGGCTCGGCCGTGATCAGACTACCAAACGTGATAAATCAGGAGCGAAGGCAAAAGCGAGTGTAAATATTTAAAATGGCCACTCCGCATAGCAAAAGGACACTCGAACTTTCGCCGCTATCGCTACCCGAAATCTACCCGTCTCGAAAGGGATGAGAAAACGGCTCGCCCATTTTGAATTCCCAACCCCCAACATCCCCCCTTACACCCCAAATGGAGGCGCAAATGAAGCGTAAAGATATATAGTTTGTTTGCTAATGAGTTGAAAAATGGGTCGTTTGGGGGAAATGGATGGGCGGACAACTGGGGCTACTATTCACCTCATTCAAGGCTTTCGAGAGAGAGAGACAGAGGGAGAGAGAGCGTTGAATAGAGGATGCGAAAAAGCGCCCTCTTTTCATGCAAACCGTTGACAGTCGGGCATTATGTTTGCGAGAAGCTGGCAGAAGCTTTCATTCAACACAACGCCGCTCCGTCGAAGCACCTGTGAAGGGATATAGGATTGAATGGTAGTTTTTGTTAAAAACAATAACATCCCCCCCCCGTCGCGAGTTGTTTTGCAATGTGTCGGTAAATTACATGCCAGGACCGCATTGTCAAAAATGGATCCTTTTGTGTCAAGGGGAGTCGTACTACCGGCTCCATACAATTGGAATCTGCTGCTCGACCGCGTCGTTATATTTCCATTCATTTATTCGGTAAAAATTCTGCTTTATGCTGTGAAAGCCTTCTACCGGTTGCTACATAGAGCCGGCATACTTCATCTTCACAGAAAAGGAGTGCCGGGTACACCTGGCAGAGAACTAATCCTTTAATAGAAAAGCCACATTTTGTTAGAAGAGAAACCAGGCTGAAGATGGCAAAAAATGTATATTAATACCACATTGAAAGGCTTCTGCAGGTATTTCACTAACTTTCCCCCATCGGCAGTATCTCTTATCAGCCGGAGTGCTTGTCTTAAGCCGTCCTTCTTGCCTACCTCCTCATTCATGTGTATGCTCAAGAGCGAGGAGGGGTATTTGAGTTGGCGAGAATTAAAATTATTGCTTATGTTCTACACCATTCAGTACCCTTGGGTACGGGTGAGTTGTGGTGAGAGTTTCCTTTTAATCATGTAATGGAGCTAATGTAGATTTCTTAGCGACTGAAGAAACACATAAAGGATATTGTAAGTCGTTCTATCAGATTCGGTTGAGGGAGGTTTGGTATAATTAATGTAGCAAAAAAAGTTCACCTTTCAGATTCACCTAAAGCTTTACTGATGGGTTGTTTAACTCACGTTGAATGGATTGTGGCAAAGGGATAAAAACATCAAATTGTTGCACAATTCAAACGCACCGAACCATCGCACCCATACTCGGTTGAATGCACTCACCTACGAGATGGAATCGCACTTTGTTCGAACGTACAGGACCCACCCGTTGTGAAGTTAACACAAACAAACACCCACTTCGTACCGGCCCCCTTCCGTCCCTGGTCGGTGTAGCAGAGTGATGAAAAAACAAATTATAATCCCATCAATCATGCCCGGGCTGATCAAATGCTCACGACACATTCCAATTATCTTATCATTCGGCGGACGGTTCGGAACCTCCCGAGGGACGTACTACCGTTCCACTATCGAAACGAAACGTTCGAAATACCGTCCATCGACACGAGCATGGAGCAAGCATTGAAAGTGTGCGTTAAAACGGGAGTGAAAATTAAAAGAACGAAGCAAACAAAAACACCCAAACAGCTTTCAGGGATCGAACTGTCGTGCCAAAAAAAAGCAGTTGGGATGCGTTTTTTTCCCGAGTCTATTTGGAAATAAAAACAGGGAATGGTCCCAGCAATGTTTGCGAAAGAGAATAGTGGTTCAGCGGCGTGTTTAAAATCGATTTGGAAATCAATAACGCTTTCAACAAAGTAAAAGCGCCGCTGCCCCCGAAGGACCCTTTAAACTTTGCATGAATGAAACGGCACCCGTTACACCGGGACGGAAACAACTTTAACCTCACAACGGTGCTGCCAACCCAAACAAGATCAAGACACCCTACTCGCCCCTTTCAGGATATCCCCGTTGCTCCCTCCGCGTCGTCCGCTACTTTACGCAAGCGATCATAAATCAATTTCATCTTTCCGCACGTAACCATCACTCAAGCTGACGACGTGAAAAATCGCCCAAGGTGGGGTGAAAATTTATGTTGCACCGAGGCTCCCTAGAACGGGATGGCAGCATGGCGTGCGCTGCTGTTTCCGTGCCCACTTTTGTCGCTCCGGATTTGTCGTCACCCCTCGGTCTCAGTATCCAAGGATTAACGGTAAGCCGAAAACCAGTTGCCCGGGATGTTCCAGTCGGGGCAAAAAGCTGCCGTGGGCCTGTGATGGAGCCCCCAGTCGCCGGCCCAGAAATGTGGAGCAGTGAGGCACTGAAGCGAGTGTAAATGCCACGCTCTGCTCTGCAGAGAAGATGGATGGACAAGCGGGGCACTGGAAAGAATGAAATCTCAGGCCGTTTGTGTGTGTTACACATACTATCGTTTGGCTGAGCACACGTGGACGTACGCGTGTACGGTAGCGATTTGTGATGTTGTGCCGCCGCATGACGCTGCTGGGCTGGTTCTTTCGGCTATTTGAGTATTTTTGATTCTTCAAGTTTTTGCCTGCAGGACCCTGCTGGCTTTCGAAATGGATAAGAAACCTCCACTCAATCGTTTGCGCGAATCCATAATCACAACCGCATGTACACTATCGCCATCACCTAATCTTAGATGTGGTGTTATGCTTTGCTATCGGCGCCCCGGTTGAACGGTTACGGGTTTGTGCTTGTTTGCAAATAAAGAACCACAACAGCAGCAATCGAGAAAAAAAAACCATAAAAGTGGAACAAAGCAAGCGATACAAAACATAAACCGTCCGGTGCTGAATGCGCCAGAAGTCTGTTACGGGTTTTGGCACCATATTTCGGCCGCAGGCACACGGCACGGAAAGGTTCGCCCTTTTTGAGCCTTTTCTGTGGCCCGGCAGATCATATGATGTGAAGTGTTCTGTATTATTTTATTTATTCGGTTGGACCAAAAGTTGCTAGAGTACTGTTAGTAATCAAAATAGATGGAAGTTAATGCAACATGCACTGTTGTCATTAAGCAGAAAAATGAGAAATCTATGAAATGCCGTCAAATCATCACAATGTTTGTCTCTTCCGCAGTAAGTTAGCCTGTTTTTTCCCATCAACCCAACGACCTGTCAAGTGGCCTATGGTGGGGGACTTGGTGCTCTTTCATTGACCCACACCGTCGGCACTTGTTCCGTTTGTTCTTGAAGTGGAGCAAGTGTCAGCGTGGAATTTGAAGCTCCACGATCATTCGGCCCAAAGGCAGCAAACAACGAAAACAACTGCCAAACAACGTTTAAGCCACATCATGCCGGGCGCTCATAATCATAAGTCTCGCCCAGCTTGAAACCGGCAGCAGCAGCCCCGCGCACGGTGGGGAAAGACCGCCCCGAAGGTTTGCAATCCATCATTTATCTTGCCTGTGTGTGTGTGTGTGTGTGCCTTCGCGCGCAGAATTTTTGCCAGGCCAGATTAACGGTCGCGCAGCTTCTCGGAAATCCGGCCAAAACGATCCGGCTGCCCGGGCACAGGGAAGTGGCGAAGAAAAATAAAACATCTCTTCACCCCGGACACAGTGCGGCACCTTATGGAAACTGTTTTCTTGCCGCTCCGTTCCTTTCTTGTTCCGTCTCTCTCATTTTTTCTTAAGAATGGATTCTTAAACTCATCGTTGTTTTTCGTCCTTCTTCTTGGAGATTTCCTTCGCCGAATGTGTGCGCGGGGTTGTAATTTGTGAAGTCAAGCTTCCTAAATGGTGGGCGTTGGGGTGAGGCATTCCTGGAACAGGGCGCAACCATTCAATGGCGTTCTGGAGAGTGAGGGGAAACACATTTCAAGGTTCGTTTGGGCGAATCGTTTGAAAGTGCAAAACGGAACATGATGCGGGAGCGTTACGCGCCGTTGCTACTGCCCCACAAAGTAGTGACATATGGTGTGGCCATCGTTACAATTGGTCGTATTTCATCAATCAAACTATTATAAACTATTCCATGCCCTCCATTCATCCGTGCGGGCAGTAGTGGGCTCCGAACGTGCCTCATAAAGGAAGAGATTTAGATCAATTCCCAGACATTGCACCGCTGGAGGCTAACGCACGGTCAGACTGCATGTTATTCCCTTGAGCAACTCTCAAAGCAAATCATAGCCGTAGATGGTTAAAAATATTGCATCCTGATTGCACTTGGCCCCGCCGGCAGCGTGTACCACGAAGTGGCTCTTGCGGTCCACTCGGGATGACTTCCAATTTGCCATCAACCACACACACACACGCACGCAATGCACGATTGCAGCAACCAAATGCGACTGAGTCACACACAATTGAGCATCCTGAATGCCGGTTAGCCGGTTAATTCTTCCCATATTCTCTGCATTGTCTTTTACTGCGTGGATTATGCTCTGCTCGTCCGGCTCGGCGTCAGTTTGCGGGTCTCTGCACTTGTGAGTTAATATTTGCATGTTATTGTATCATTAAGTTCATTCAGACCATGCTCCCTCCACGCCATTACCGGTGGGTTTGGTCGGCTTTGCCGCGGGAATTGCAATAATAGTACCCATGGAAATTATCTTCCGCACGACCACGAGCAGGCAGTAGCGCAGTAGCCGCTGCGTTTGCGAAGGAAATGCAAGAAATTTTCGGCAGTCGGGTAAGTGCTACTTACCGCGCCGTGGTGGTTCTTTGCCGTTAGGAAGGCATTTGGAGCCGACATCGGCTGTACACTTCTTGCGCCACAGCATTTCGCAGGAGATCCTGCAAAAAAGCGACCTCGTACATTCCCATGAGCACTTGCCGTGGGAAGTGGCTTGTGGGAAGAACAATGCAAGGATCTGCGCCTTTCGCGCAACATACAATGCTCTTGCTAAGGATTATGAATTGTATCCCACCATCGCCACTGCCTCTCGGGCTGTGTGTGTGTGTGTATGAGTGTCTTGAGGCGATTTTTGTGGGTCAATTATGCTGGCGCAAGTTTGAGTTCACGATTTTTTGGCCGCCAAACGTCTCAAGGCTAATGATTCATCCGCCTTTAGTCCGTGGGTCTTCCCGGGCACCGTGTGGTGTGTTGGCCTCGCTCGCTGATGTGGCCGGGTTATTAATTTTTATCCCGAGATCCTCCTCCGAGGCTTAAGTCATTGAGAAGTTTTTGTTTTCGGTGAGGAGTCTTCCAACGCTCGCAAAAAAAGAAGAACGCCAAAACCGAACCCGATCGCCACGAATGCAGCTCTTATCGTTGAGCTGAATGGATTTGGCAGTGGCGATTAGTGCAAACTCGTGCATCGTTGCACCGTCTCCCGATCTCTCGGATCCCTTTTGCCGCCGATTCCCTGGTGAAACAGGGTTGTGTTTTTGTTTTAAGTGTGCAGACGAATAGCCGTTGCCACTGGTTCGGCTTGCGTACCCCAAACGGACGACCATCAATACGGTAGGGCCACACAAACCCGGGTAGTCGGCAAGCATATAATTTCCGGCTGTTGCTTCATTCCTTTTCTTGTGGCTTGGGTGGCTTTGGTACCGATCTGCCCCGCGCAAACGGGGCTCAATTTTTCGCGACCAGTTGAACCAAACGTATCCAACACGTATCGGTTCGGTTGATATGTTGCCTTCCGTAGCACGATTGAAATCTAATAAAATTTGTACAATTGAGAAAATTAGCGATTTATTGCCGCAGCAATTTCGAAACAAATAATCTTTTGCTTCGTCTCCCCCCGGGACGCAGTTATCGTTGTGGCGCAGCAGAGGTTTGGGCAATGATAATTTTAAGTGATATTTGGCAAATTTATGTTTCTTCTGCTTTGTTTTACAGCTCCATTATACGCACTGGCTCTGGTGTCCATTGTTAGCATCGCTATAATTGGCTGACGAGCAATAAAAATAACACTCCGAGAGGTACGCTGTCATTATTGAAATTGAAATAATTCCGCAGATGAAATGCTTTGCTTCTTTGGCACAAACATTTGGCAAATGGTACTGTTATATACAAAATTCCTACAATCACTTATTTTCTACAGGGTTCGCTGAGTACTACATTGCAATCGCAAACCTTTTGTGTGGTGAAACCGTGAAGCTCTAAGTGATTACGACACAAAACTCAATCGGGATGAAAGCAATCAATCATTCGCCTGCCTTCCCTGAGTGAGTGAATGTGCAGAACAGCAGAAATTAATTGATAACCGAAAATTGCTGCCAACGGCCAGAAAATTGAAATGACAAGTCGCATAAATACCCGCGCGTTGACGGATAACGGTGGTGGTGGCGTTGGGGTTTTGAACCGTACTGGAGGCTACAAGTGGGTGGCGCGTTTAAAAAAACGGGAGCGAGGAAGAGGGGCAGAGAGGGAGAAAAAGAGCAAAAAGGATACAACAACAAAAATATGCTTCCATCCCCCCCCCTCCCAAGGTCCCTAGGGGTGGGATAACAATTGTGCTGTGTCGGGACGCGGGCGAGGGAAACTGGCTGACAGGGCGACCAGCTGTGGCTAGAAGTCAAGTACAAAGTAAACTTTTCCCCGGGTGTCGTTCGGTTTTCATTTATCATCGATCTCGTCCCATCCAATTGCCCGAAGGGGATGAAGGCGGACGGAACGGTGGCGCAAGGTGGTGGCCCATCCTTACACCTGCACAAGCAAACGGCTATCGAGGGGCTGCAACGTTACACAGTTGCGAGAAATGTTGCGTCTCTAACGGTTTTGGGTGCGTGAGCGGCAATACCTTTACTGTGAGAGTGAGAGAAACCCGGGCCGGCACATAGATGAGTACCGGTGGGACCGGTGAAACAGCAACGGCATTGAACAACAACAACTTTAAGGTCAGGTTTTGTTACAAAATCTCTTTTATATTGAAAAATGTTTCACGAGTTTGAGTGGCCACAATTTATCTCAAAGCATTTTGTTGGAAAGTATTCAACACCTGAGTTGTCGACATCAAATCATACAGCTCAAACGTTTCTCCGTACCTATTTGATAAAGGGTTCGACACCCTTGCTTTGTATGCGAAAGAATCGGTAGCAACGGCAGCGTGAGTGCCTATGGAGTTCCCATTATCCCTCAGTGCGAAAGTGTATACATGGGCGGGTGGGTTATTCTCGTGAGCTAAAATTTGATTAAATATCTGTGTCGTATGACGAGAAGTTAAACGGCTTATTTGCGATATCATATACATAAATAAAAGGAAGTTACATTTAATTCATGGAACATTCTTTGTCACATTCTTTGCCGTCCTAGTATGTTCAGAAGGCCACTGTTTGTAGTGAAATAACTTTGACGTATATGGAAACAACATCTAAGCGATGTAATTTAAAGCAACATATCACACACAATAATTTATAAATCATAACTAAAATTATTTGTACGTGCCTAAAACCTTCTTTACAAAAACGTAGCTCACTGGAGTAACTCACCGTTCGCTGCTTGGGAAGTTCGCTGGCTCTCGTGTCGTCGCATCGTGCCCACATGTTGCACGCGCACGGCTCTCGGTTCGTTTCGGTGGGGTCCGATGCTGCATCTCCATCGCAACGGTCGGCAATTCGCGTCCGGCAGGCAGCAGAGTCGAACACGAACCGAATAGAGCGTGCGTAAAGTGAACCGTTTGCCAAGGGGACTGCACACCGGAACGACCGCGGAAAAACGTTGCACACGTTTTTTCCCGGCACCGCTTGTGTGTTGTTTTCCCGCACGGGGCCGATACGAAGAAAACCCTCCCGGGAGGTTTACCGTGTGTGTGTGTGTGTGGTAGTGCGTGAGTGTGCGTGCGTGTGAGTGCCACTGGGCCCTTTCTCTGTGTAAGGAAGCTTAGTTGCAGCCCCGTTGTACATTGGCAGTGTGCCGTGGAGTACGTTTCGGGTTACACCAGCGATTGAGGCGTGATTGTTTTCACCACACATAAACACCGGCCAGCATTGCCGGTGGTGGATGCATTTGTTATGCGCCGCGGGTGGATCTAGTGGCATTATCGTTGCTGTGTAAGCTACCAGGGGGAGGGCTTCGTGCTAGTGTCTGGATAGTGCTACCGTCTGCTGGGCAGTGTGTTAACAGCACATGTGTTGTGTAGCCGTTTCTATCGTGCTGCTGGTGATCTAATTTTGCAGTGTGCAGTGCGTTTTTCCGTTGCGAAAGGAAGATAGTTTGATAATTGATCGCTTACAATTGGGTGCAGCCTAGGTGGTCTGCAGTTTTGTGTGCTGTGCTGAGGAGGTGATCCGGCCGGGCGCAGTGACTAGTGCGCGCGTTGGTGGTGCATTCGATTGGAGCGCAGAAGTCGGCGTACGCAGCTGAAAGGATGAAAGTGAGATTGGCGGATTAAATCAAAACGGAAAAAATACAAAAAGGTAATAGAAAGATGCGTGATTAACAGGGTGAAGCTTAGTGGGAAAACAAGCATTCCATCGCTCTTGCTGCGTGATTCGGCATTGGGTGGATGTTGGAGTGGGAACGAAGGCAAAGAATGAAGGTAGATGCGGCTCCGTTTCCAAAGCCCGATCGAAAGTGGAAGTGTGTGGGCATCGATTGTCTTTTGTTAATTAGCCTTTTGCCTGCACGGGGGAAACATAATCACAGTTTCTTCGATGCTTCTCACAGAGGCTGAGTACGCGCGCTACTAGCTAATAATGTATGGGAACGATCGTTAGGGCTGTGCTGATGAGGATGATCACGCTAACGATAATGTCCATCTGCAGTGAAAGTACACGCCGTTCTTTAGCGCGTGATAAGGCAAGTGCGTTAACCAGAAATGTGATGTGGTTTGTAATGATGACTGGGTCCTGGCATTGCCCGTTTAGTGCGTTGAACGTGAAAGTGATCCCGCGCGTCAAACAATGGGTCGCGTTTAGTGAGGTGAGCCGCCACACAAGGCAAGATCTTCGGCGGGATGGATTCTGGAGATTACAGACCCAAGAGCATTGTGTCCGTTGGTGCGTTGCATTTTGCGCGTCTTTGAAGTCATTCACCAGGCGTGTAGATTCGTGAGAACACATTAGTGAGAGCACAAGGTGCAAAAGGTTTCGGAACAAAACAGTACAAAACGTGGAAAAGATGAGACGGTCGGTTCGGTGGAGGAAACCGTTCTCAGCATTGTCTGGTGAAGCTTCGGTGGACCCGTCTCTTGGCGGTGAAGGTCTTCTACATTTTCGGCTTTCGGTTGTTTGAACGATGTTGAGACCTCAAGAGACTCTAAGGCAGTGTGTAGTGTGAAAATTTAACCCAAACTGTCTGTGGCTTTTTGTTTGCTAACAATAACAACCTCGGGAGGTGTCGATACATCACATTCAACCATTTTACATTACACACAAATAAAAAGTAATGATTCTTAATATAAGAAAAAGCTCTCTTCCTTTGTAAAGTCACAACTAAAGCACATCTTCCCAACAAACATGCAAACACCCTCTCAAACAATTGATGAGAACTCTCGGCTGGGAAAGGTCACCGGGGTCCCAAAGGCTAGTAATTAAATTGTTCCTCCGCCAGCAAGCATAGTTGCATAGTTGCTCGTTGTACAGCACATTACCCGCTTGTTGCTTGTAAATGGCAAAAAAGACAAGCAAACAGTGAAATGCACCAACAAAGGCACTAATTGTTTGTCTGGCTCTGCGAGGTTTGTTCCAAAAATGTTGGACCCGGCGCGCATAATTAAAAGCCATCCCGTGCGAAGGCGTAACAATAGCACTGTGTGTGTGTGCGTTTGAATCTTCCGCGAACCGGGCAAGGGATGATGTTGCTCCGCGACAGCAAATTGGCATCTCCCACGCGGCAGACGCGATTTTGGACGGCAGCGCTATTGTTGAGATGCCTGACTTTTGGAAAACTCTGTTGGGAAACTCGAGCAGTCCGAGGCTGTCCACGGCTACTGACAGAGTTGAAGAAGCTGTGCTGAACGTCTCACAACAAGCCGGAGAGGTCACGAGATTGGATCATTTGATTAATGGACACGATTGCTAATTAGTCATTGCTGCAGTCTGATGGGAAGAGATAGGCGAACTTAAAACAGGGATCGTAGTTACGCTATGCTTTAATTGCAGCGTCTGTCAGGGATAAAGCTAGCCAGACCTCGCTAGCCGCTAGACACTGCACCAAAATCGTAGCTCATCGTCAGCAAAGATGTCGAGAGATGATCAAGCTCGTGGTACAACCTGTTGGGCGAGGCGCTCCGTTCTGTGGGCAAACAGTTCTAGAGCAAAACTAACCAATCTCGTAGAAGTAGACCGATTTGAAAACTCATTAAAATTTCATCAGAAAAATCCCGCCCACTCACACATTTACAAACACACGTAGGAGCAAGGGTCGAAAAAGGGTTTTTCTCCCATCGACTGTCTCGGGAGGTCCAAACGCCCCAGTGCCCGAGCATGACACTGCATGACTCGGCTTTGAAACGAAAGCCAAAACAGACGACTTAGTAATATCGTGAAAGTTTTTCAATTAAAATTAATAATTTCACCTCCCTGTGTGCTCTCTTGCGCTCTCTTTAGAAAAACCACGCTCGTTAGGTGGGCAGCCACCACCAGGAACTTTGTGATGTGGAGTGGTGGAAGTCATTCGTCGCTGATCCAAAACGTATGCTCTGTCAAGCCAACAGGTACAAGGCACACGTTGCGGATTTCGTGTGCAGGGGGCGTCATCATAGCAGGTGGATTATGCAGGTATCATCATTAGAGAAGGAGACAGGTAGACAGTAAAAAACCGCAACTACAGTGTGCGCAAGTTTGCTGCACATACGACAAATTGCAGCAGCACAGAGCGCAAGAGCTCAGTTCTGGTGGTTAACTTTCTTGGGGAAGGATTCCGCGTCGTTGCTTCACTTACATCATCGCTGTTGCTCGTGTTTAGGAAAGCCTGTACACACTGTATAATTAATTCGCTGCAACAATGCCTCTCGAATTTCGTCCTTTGCTCGATGTGCTTGTTGATGAGAGTTAGGCAATGGCAGCTTACATACAGCCATTCCCACGGCACGGTACGATACCTCCCTCTCCCAGAACCTCAGAGTCGCAAAAACATCTCCGATTACTAAACAAGCGCACAAAACAAATACATCATCCGTTATCGGTACCAATTTGTTACGTTGCTGCCGGGGAGCTTTGTGGTCTACCAGGAACTCTCCACCCCTGTGTGCTGTGATTATTAGATTGATACTTTCATCTCCGATTCGGCAGGGGCCCGATCATGCGGCGGCGTGTATCACATAATCACGGAGGGCCCATATTTCACCGGTAATCTCGGCAAGAATTGGTTGCTTTTTATTCGTTCGTTGCTGCGACTGCGGCCGTAAGATTAGAACGCCCCGAAGGCAGTATATCCGTAGATGGCGCCTCAGTGGATGAGGTAGTCACGCGATAGAGCACCGGCTGAAGAGCAACGCGGCGATGCGGCCGGTGCGGACGGTGAGATTTATCTGTTTACTCAAGAGGAGAGAAAAATTTGGCTGACAAATTGATTCATGCAGGTTAGGTTGTTTTGTTTGCTGTGGCGTTTGCCGTGTGGGAGTTTCTTTTTGTATGTGTGTGTGTGTGCCATAATCGAATGTTGTTGATAAGCGAGGCGATGGGTAGTTAAATTGAATTATCCTAATATATTGACTGAAGTTTGGAGTTATTCGATTTCGCAAAGAAGTCTTCGTCTTTGCAGAGTGACGGGGCGGGATTACTGTTGGAGATTGAAAAATAAGTCGGTACGAACGAAAGACACAAACAAACGTTAATTTAATGTCATCTCAAAAGTTGTCTGTGGAGCTGTCTTCAACAAATCCTACAAAAATGACATTTTTAAAGGTGGGTTTAAAGAAGAACGCAACGCAAGCGCCAGGAAAGAGAATTCGAAAGGACATAATTAAACATTCCTTTCAAATGTTTCGTTTCAAACCCGTGGCAATTCGTTGAAGCATATTATTCGGCCTATTTAATTGTTGCCAATTAAAACCGAACTGCTACCCCCAAACCCCGCCCATTAGCTATTGCAGAAAAGGAATGCGATCAAACACCGGCCCTGCGGACTCAACCGAAACGACTCCGCTGACCATCACCACTGGTTGCATATTTTCTTCCGATGATTAATTTATAAATTACCAAAGGCAAAGGATCGTGTCACCGTAGAAAGAAGTGACTGCGGCAACAATGCAAACGAAGAGAGACACAAGACGAGGCACAAAAGCACTCCGCGAAACACACCCACGATTTGCTCGGTGAAGCGCTCCAATTAGTGGCGTTTTTGATGGACTCGCCGGGTCGCTTTGAAGAGTGCCGTATTTGTACTTTTAATTTGATTTCTTCAAATTGCCCGGTTCGAGCACGAGTCCCACTGCCCTTAAGGACATCAGAAACAACAACAACCATTAGCAGTGGCGTATGGTCGTGTGTGGGAGAATTGAAAGTTCGCTTTTCCGGAAGGGGCCAAGGTTGAGTGCGTCCCGTTTGGAAAATTATGTACTTAGAGTGGAGCAAAGAAGCAAGACACCGGCGCCGCCCAACTAGATACGACAAGCTTATCACAACACAAGGGAGTAGGAGGAATAGCGAGGAGGGAACAGTATGTTTTCATACAGGGCAGCAACAGTTGCTTTTATTTATCTTTGCCCCCGGTGTGCACGCATCGGGATTTGAATTTTGCTCGAGTCAAGAAGCGAAAAGCGACTCTCCTGTGTGTACATCGCTCTGCGACAGGCGTTTTCAAGTTTTTTGGCCGTGCCATAATATTTACTCTAGCAGTGAGCTCAAGCAAGACGCGGCGTGGGCAGCACATGGATTTGGATGGCCGCAACACGTGGATACAGAAGAGATCCATTAGAGTGATACGCTTGAACGATCATGTTTTTCCTAGGTAAATGATTGGGGCTAATGTTTTCATTTTCAATGTGAGTCCTACAGAGGAGGAAATGCTCAGGACAGTATCCTCAGCCAGAAGATAACAATTGTGTATGTTTGTGCATGTTTATGGTTCTTGCAAAGAGCACCAAGTTCGTTCGTACGTTCCTTCATTCGCTAGCCAACACACGAAATCGTTCCACCAAGGAAGGAGTTTATTCTCCCATTTTTCACCGAAGCGTTACTGCAAACCGGACCACCCTTTAGCTCGAACGGGTCATCCCGCTGCCCATTCCAACTGCTTCAACTGTAGCCCGATAATTTTCCAGATGAATAAATAATGAGGCAGTTTCCGATGAGATTTCCCCAACCCAACGTACCGTCCCTTTGTCCGTCCCAAACCGGACACGCACGCACGCTGAATTACGGTCGTTATCTAATTTTCTCCCGTGTGTTTCGTCGTGTGCGGCTGGCCATTTCTTTTCACTGCTGAGTGTATGTGTGTGTCAGTGCTCCGGAAAACCCTACAGGTCGCGGAAAATCAATGACCAACGGAAATGGGATGAAAGCGGCATCTTCTCATCTCCCTCCTCTGTTCTTCCTGTGCGACCGCTTACAAAACAACAAACAGACGCTTTTCCGATTGTTCCGTGTAGAGTAGAGTTTGTCGACACAAACGCAGGCATACAGAGAGGTAAAAAACGCCCCCGGACTGCAATCATCGCCCCTACAACAAATGATAGTCCACAAGCGAAGCGATCGTGTAACATCCCTTTCCAGATTTGGGCGTCGGCGAAAAAAAAAGGTGACTTGAAGCTAGAGCAAACATTTCCCCCAAAACCCTCGAGAGAAGAAGAAAGAGAGAACGGAAAAAAAGGATGAGTGGTTGTGGGATGCGCACAACCCCGGCGATATGTTTCCGGGTTGTTTCCTTGCGCTCGAAGCATGACGCTGACAGGCGAACGATAGCGAAAGATTTACGTGCCCTTCCGTGGCCGGGCGAGAGCTGGTAGCGAAAGGATATTTCATATTTTCCTACCTCCTCCCGACACACAGAAACGTGTATGTGCTCGCGTTGAACGCGTCTAATGGGCATGAAGCTGTTATTTAATGCTTTATTCACTATTTCGTGAGTGTGGGAGAGTGAGCGTGAGCGAAGTGTGTGTGTGTGTGTGTCTAAAGGCAGGAGGAAATACGATGACAAGCCTTGTTTCCGTTGCTTCCGATGTGCCGGAATCAAATTCATCCTGCAGTTACAGCCGTTTGTGGGTGACGTTGGGAAGCAGATTCTTCCGTGAGTATCGAGTTACGGATCAGATCGAACGCACGCACACACACGAGCGAAGGTATAATTTGATTCGAATGGGAGTGGAGGGCGCCCCTCTACATTGATGCAAATTGACACCATGGCGATAAAAAGGGGAATGATTGGAATGGTTGGAAAATGTAGCCGAACGTCTGCCAGGAACATTGTCTGGAAGGATGGCAACGAAATGTCAGGTAAGCTCCCGAAAGCACATCAATCGGCCATTGTTCGGAGCAGCACACTGAGATGGGTATTGCAAAGTTGTCAAGTTGTTGGTCGAGTTACTACAGCTGCATTCTTGCAACATTTGGACAGATTTCTTTTTTGATATTCGAACGTACTACAGCAAAACTGTTGCTCGGCTCGTCGTGCGGGATCGAAAAAGGAAACCCAATTTCCATCCAGGGATTTTAGATGTTCACACTAATTGACAGAAACGAGGCGAGCGCAGAGACGCAGGCCAGGTCATGTGTGTGTCGGATGTTGATGGCCGAAAGATAAAGATTTTCCCCCAAATCCAACAGCATGCGGGAAGAAAATGCAATTTTCTCCGGGATTGGAGCGAGGGCCATTGCTTTCATTTCGCCCGCAATGGGGATGGCAGGGCAGGCTGTCCATCAAGCTTGTTGTTTGAGGCTTTCTGCCATTCCCTTCGCTCGTTTCGCTCCCTTCCAATAGCGTACACAGCGGGAATACTTTGGCCGGACGAGGACGATACGCTTCACGAAATTTGCGGGGAAAAACCGACCGACCGGAGCGATGATGGAACACAGCTCCCTATGCTGTTAGTGGTCGCCATTGGGGAAATACACTAGCGAGATGCTGTGCAAGAGAAAATGAAATGAATAAAAACGAAAATCTGTCCACTTCCTGCTTTTCCTTCCTGGCGCACGAAAAGTCTGACGAACTGACCGGGATTGAACCGATGCTGGGAGGAAGACTTGCTCGATCCACGCCAGGGGGAGTACGGTGTCTTAATGAATAAATTAGCAATATTTCCTCCAACCCCCCGCGCTGGAAACTACTTCCCAAGAACGTCGAAGAGGAAAATTAGACCTGTTTGCTTTGTGCGTTTGGGTGTGTGTGTGTGTTGTAGGATGCGGTAAAGAAAATGTGGCAAACGCTTGTGGGACTAATTATTTTCTTTCCGCAAACAACAGGCAACAGGGTGTGATGCGAGAAGCGAGGCGCAGCAAATTTGCTCCTTATCGATTGCGAGACGCGTTAACGGCAGGGAACGGCCACGACGAGCGAGCAGAGGATAAACCGGGTAATGGGCAGGCACACCACAACCATGGGGTGTGACATTGTAACACTTCAATCCCCTAATCAGCCGTTTGTTCGTCGTCCCTGGTCCTATCCTCTCTACGCGCGCGTCAACGGGCGCGTCAGCGCAATTGGGACGGGTGACGAGCGGCACACTTGTGTCAGCGATGCTGTCAGCGGACACGGGAACAGGCCCGGGCCGAGATACTTCCGCTAGTCGTCACTGGTCCTCCCAAGACAGGTTTCTTTTTCTGCTTCGCACGCTCCGGCAGAGCAGCGCACTTGTTGAACTTGTTATGCAAATAGCCTGCTGCCGTAGCACCGTGGTAATCGATTTGAAGATGACAAGCCATCTTACGACGATAACGATACGTGTGTGTGTGTGTGTGTTTGCCGGCTGAGTGACATACGAACGTGTTCGTTTAATAGTCGTCGTTTCAAGTTGACAAGTGAGAGGAACACACACGGTCGCGCTATGGCAAATATTGATCCCCGCGCGCAAAGTGTCACCGTCCTGTGGGCTGGGTGGCGTGTGTGTGTGTGTGTGTGTTTGGAGGTGAAAATGATAGCCTTTTTCTTTGCACGGGCGCATCCTTGTGCACATGGCCTTTTGCTCTTGCTTTTGTCGAGCGAAGCACCACTGTCTCGTTAGTGCCACCAGGCGGCGCGGTGCGCATAGGACGTGCTGCTGCTGCTGCTGGGAGTGGGCTGGAGCTGGGCGAAAGGGTGCAGCGATGATGTCTTGTTCATGTTTGTAGCACAGAAATATGATTCCCCGTTACTTCAACTTTTTTTTGCAACTGTCGTTGTCATCACTATTCCCGTATGCCCTTTGAAGGTTCGGGAAGAAAGAAATGAACATGCACACACAGACATAGTTTGCCCTTTGATCAGCGTGTCAGCCGAGGTGATGTCTTTCTTTGCCTGCGCTCCAAACGCCTTTGGACAGTCGCTGTTTGCTGGCATGCTTGATCCAACCCTTGTATATATCTCTCTCTCTCCGTGTGTCTGTCAACGATTGAAGTCTCTTTTTTTTGCTCTCTCTATCTCTGCCTCGGTGAGCTTAAAAAAGGGCTTTTGTAGCAGGTCGGATGCGTTCGCACACGGATGCATAAGGGTGTCGCGTTGCTTCCGGTCAGCGCACACACCGCGGCGTCGGGCTTATTCTAATGATATCTCGCGCGGCGGTGCGGACAAGCTATCGAGAACGCCGAGAAGCAGGGGCGGAAATAATCAACCGAAGATAATCCACGATGACGCACTAAAATCCCTGCACCTTCCACGCCCCCCCTTCATCCAATGATGATGATCTTACGCTTCATTCGGTTCGATTTTTCACCGGAGATTCGGAGCGCTGCTTAATCATGCGCTCCATCCTCCATCGCTGGACCCGTGGTGGTGGTGGTGGTGGTGGTGGTGGTCGGATGTTTCGGAAAGTTCTTTACCGTACACTGTTCGGTAGAACGGAAGAGGATAAACGGGTGGCATTAGTGAACCGATGAGAAGAAAAAAAGCCCACGACGGCCCCAACCAACGTGAAGGAAGTGAACTCACTGCTCGCTGCTGCCCGGGGAACGGGTTAACTCCGGGGGGGATGAACCGGTGGAGGAGGAGGAAAACAGAGAAAATACCGTTCATTCCCTGGGCCGGTCGTTCGTGTGTTTTTTATTTTTGCACTCTCCCTTTGCCTCTTCCGCACTAATCCGCGGCAAAGGTCTGTTTTATGCTCGCTTTATTTTCTTGCTCCTTCCCCCCCCCCCCCCCCCAGCTGGTTGACCCATTCAGCGGAAAGCTTTATCGATGATATGCTTGAAAATCGTTTTCTTTTATCATTTAAATTGGATTGATTTCCCGGTTCTGGATCCATGGATCTTCCCTCCCGCTCTTCCCTGTTTTCCGGCAGCATCCAGCATTTTAGGGCCGTGTTTAAGGCCTCCGTGCAGCGCCAAACATTATTCTCTTCTCTCTCTCCCTCTCTTCTTCTGCCGGACCCAAAGGGGACAAGCACACACGCGCGAGATCAACATTGGCCTGTGTGTCTGCCTGTGTGTATGTGGGTATGTTTATGTGCAACAGACTGTTACGTAAACGTGGCTGGCCCGTTCCTATCGGTTCGTTCATCTGGATTTTATGCTCGCGCGCCTCCCGTCCCCGGTCCCCACAGTCCGCAGAGTGTGACGCGCCAACCGTTTGGTGTGATTCGCAATCGAGCGAAAGAATTTGAACGAATGACCCATTTTTTTCGGCTGGTCCGGTTTTGCTTTGGAGCTGCGCCCGGGATCACACACGCGGGGCGGGCAGAATCCTCTACTTGGCAAACGGGAAACCGGGGAGCGGGCCCAATGTTGATGATGATGATGATGATTATTATTATGTTGGGTGCTTTATACGGTCCCCGATCGATTGGTTGTTTAGCGAGGCGAATTGGTCCCCCGACCAGCGAGAACCCAGCACCGTAAACGGTTACGATTGTTGTGAAGTTTTCGGTTTAACGGTTTTCCCATCATGTCCCTTCGGCAAGTTTTATCGGCACGGAAGATTCACGGGACGTAACGGGCATTTAATGGGATTTTGGATGACCGGTGTGCCATTGAAATGGGCGACCAATCATTGACATCTTCTCCCTATGGTTTGATTGTTTTACGGTGCTTATAAAATTTTAATCTAGTCCCTCGGCTTTTAATGAAGCCGGAGCCCTTGAGCTCCAAACGCTTTCTTGATTGAGCAATTTATCCCTCTACACGGCCTGTTTTATCTTTTATAATGCTGTGCAAACATCTTTCCTGGTCTGTACGTTGTTCTCTCCAGGAAAAAAATACACTACCGCCCAAAGATTCCCTTTAAAAAACACACCCATCGAGTGCATTCCTTAAAAGGCCGTTCCAGAAGCGATAATGTGTTAATTGACGGCTAAGTGTGTCTTCATTAGCGCCACGCGGCTCCACATGCTTTCGGTGCTCGGTGGCGCCCACCAGCCGAGGCGCCCGTTGGTCTTGGCTTCAGTTTCGGTGCGGTTGTCTTGGCCGCAGCCGTTTGGTAATTGTCGTTTCTGTCGCCATCGTCGTGCTCGGCCACGGTGTACAAACAGGGAGTACATTTCTTTGTGCAAATTTGAACAGTGCCACTTTGCTAAAAGCATAACAAAAAAGCGGCAATCTTTATACCGCACAGCGGTATGGGTGGCAAGGCCCCGCTTGCCAGCAGAGAGCTGATGACAAAGTAATTTTAAAACCATCCAAAGTTGTCCGGTTCATCCAAACTTGCACGGAACAGAAAAAACAGAACAAAAAAAGCTTGCCGATCTACTCGAAAATGAAGACGCAAAAGATGAGGTTGAAGAAAACACAGCGATGAATTGCTGCAGTGTGTTTTTTCTCCCTTCTTTCTCTCGCCTTGGTTGGCCCCAAATGTGGCGCAAAACTTCACAGGCCCTCAAGGGAAGAAAAAGGGAGTATCACATCGCATCGGTTTGCGGTCGAAAGACAAACAGCTTCCATTTAGTTCTTCCCCTTTCCCATCAGTGCCCGCCAATTCTTCCCGTCCCCTCCAAGCATTTAACTTCTGTCGCAGTGGATCGTATTACCGAGCGTTCTGGCTCGCTTTTGTAGAACGCATTTCAACGAAAACATTCAACAACCGAACTTCCTGGGTATCCACGCCACACCACGCTAAAACGTTCCCGTGTTCGAGTGAAGCGTTTAATTAATTAATTAAAGAAAGATAAACACACCAATCCATACGTCTGGATGGACTCGAGAAGGGGGGAGGCTGCACATCTCCCGTGTCCGGTCAGGCAGCACTCCCGCCAACAACTCGAAATCCTGGATCCACAACAACACTGGGTGAAAGAAATCATTCGCTCCCTGGGATGTTACGAATGTGTACATTTTCTTTTTTGCTGTGATGTTGCTTTTAAAGACTTCTTATAGAAAAGATTTGAAGAACAAAACAGAACCAGCACACACACGTACTAGCCACAACAAGCCACTAAAACTTCCACCCGGCATCAGCAGGGCTCTGAATGTATTCAGAGAGAGAGAGAGCTGCTGACCGGGCAAACCGGACGGTTCCGGTTGAGTGCTGCATTGCTTCAACGGTTCTTCCCGGAGCAGAGCAGCGGCAGAGGCGTATCAAAGCACGCTTTAGCACCGTTTTGTTTGGCAGGGCTGTTGCTCTGCTGCCTCGGGAGCCACTTGTGCTGGCAACTCCTTTAGCTGGCATCGGAATCGGAGCACCATTTCTACCACGCACCAGTTCACCAGGGGGGATGGGGGGACACGTACACGCGTGTGAAGCGGCCGTGAGAGTAGCACTGGATTCTGCAAACGGTTGCTGGGAACTGAAGCCCTCAAAACCCGGGGAACTGAATTCCGGAACCGGCTGGGAAGCACCAGGCCTCTGTTTTATGGTTCATTTGAATTTATTGTAATCCACCAATCCATCAACCCGGCATTGGCCCGCACGGAGCACGGTGGAAAACAATATGCCTTTTCCACCCCGCAGCCTGGCCGACGGCCTCGGGAACGCTGACCTCTTTTCCCAGTGCCATCGTAACGGTGGGCAACCCCCGGGAAGAGGTCGGTTTTCCGATCGCGTAAAAAAGGGGGTCAAACGCGCAAACCATTCTTTGCGTTAAGGAGTTCTCTGGGCTGCTGAATGTCAGCCGAGACGAGACGAGCCACAACCACCACGGCATGACATTTCCGAGTGGCAGGCCCCGCTACAGGCTACATATCGCGCGCCATAATGTAGCGTAACGTTTAATCTCGTCTTTAGTGGTGGCCGGGTGATCTTCTCCCCATCCCCCACCCGGCTTCGGAAACGATCAAAAGTAGGACCCCTAACGGCGTGCCGAGACACGTGAGCGCGCGTGCTTAAACAGCAATGTTTGCGTTTAATTTTCTCTCCCTCGATCGAGGATCACTTACGATCCAGCCGTCCTGCCGTGCGCGATTAACCTCGGCTAGCTGGCCTCGCACACCACACGGCACGTTCGTTCCTCTTGTACCGTGACAGTGCGGCACAGTGGGAGGGCGCATTGTAGTGAACCTCACACAACACATGCCCGTGGAGTGCCATTTTGTTCGACCGCATTTTGTGGTCGTCGCGGGAAGATATGAAACGTCTCATTGCCTTCATTTCATTAACCTCTTTAGGTAGAGCCGCCAGCAGCAGCTAATTGTGCGCTAGTTTGGTGGGGCAGAGACTAGTAGTGTCACCTGCTTCGAAGACGAAAAGAAAATCGACAGAAAACGGTACTCCAAACTTCAGCTGCCTAGGCAACGCTGCCGGTGTGTCTTCTTCGCTGCACGGTTTCGATCCACAACGATGCTGAGTCATTTTTGGAGCAGTTGGGGATATTGGGAAGTGGGAACAAAACTTCTCGCCTGGAACGGAACGCGAACCGTCCCTTGAAGCGTAACATTTGGTTTCGATTCTTCCAGTGCGTCACCAGCGTCGGGGCGGGAGTGCTCAGAGCGCCATCGACGCTGTTACGCGTTCCAAAGTGAATGGAAATAGTAAATGGCAACCATCTGGACAGAATGTGTTCCCCGTACAGAATGTGCGTTGACGCTGGGCGTTGTCACGAGCTGCGCTACGGCTACACCACACGGTTCGACATTAGTTCCGGTGCCATTGGACATTTGGAGCCGTATGGGTTGTGGCGTTGGTAGCGAGCACGATCGCTTAAGTAGCGGTGGCGAAAATGGATCTAGTGTAGCAAATTCCAAGTACCGCTTCACTACCAAGACGGGTTTAGTGACGACACGCACACGCGTTAGCGCGGAATGCGTCTTTGCAAAGCAGGCTGTTGGCTGCTTTTCAACAAGTCATTGCTTTTAATGTATCGGTTCATCCGGGCAAATGACCTCACCGTCGTCATCAGGCTAGAAGTGCCGGAAAGTGAATCGTAGATCAAATATTTATAATTAAAGAACCTTTCACCGAAAACGGGGAGCGTGTGGCGCAGAACGCACGGACGTGACGTGACGTAACGGGGGGGAATTGGTTCTTCTGCTAGCTCAAACACTGACGAACATCGATAGGTAACGACTAGGTATCGGGGTTGGCGTAAAAACGTTTTACCCCGGTGGAGCATCTTGCTGGAGGATGGACACGGTTGCTACCTTGCCGGGGCAAGATATCAATCATCTAATGAGAGAAGCGGATCTCCAGACCAAACTCCTACGATGGAAAAGGGTAATGCTCTGGGGTATCGAAAGTGATTCCACGCCTTCCCTTTTGCTGCCGCTTTCGAAAGGCTCCGGAGAACCTATCCGAGAATTCAACCATTTTTGGAGTTCACTTGCCGCCGCCGGCGCGATGGTCAACGTTCGTTACGTTTCGGTTCCGTTCATCGGTGTTCCATCGCCTCTGATTGAGATATGTGCTTATGGAGAACTCTACTGCACATTCGGGAGCGCACAGCACCTCTCGCTGCGATGCCATGTTCTGTGTATCATTCCATCTTTACTTCATCTTTGATTAGCTTCCAAGCATCTTTCGCTCATTTCTCTCTGCTACCAACCAACCAGAGGATGATTGGATGTGTGTGAATGTGTGTGTCGATAGATGATCAAACAACCGCAGCAACCACATCGGGAATGGAGGCGGAAATTCACAAGGTAAACATATAGTTTTGCGTCTGAGCTTTTTTTTCGCCCCTTTGCTAAAGCTTCTGGTCAGTGACTCGGTTGGCTCACGTCTGACTAGTGGAGCAAATTACCGGAGAACGTGTAGGCGCACATGTTTTTTTGCAGATCTTCAAGATTGTGATGCACCTGATTTTTGGCTTTTGTGATTGAAAAAGGAAAAAAAAGGACGGCAAAAAACCAAAATTATACCTCACCGCGGGTTTCTGGAGCCACTGAAAATGGCTATCCGAACGGGAGTGAATTAACGATACTTTTCCGTTAATCGTTCGGTTGTTTGCAAATGAGCGCGATCTGCCCGCCGCAAAGCAACCACACCACACCGGCCAGCTCAGCTCAAGGGAGGAAATGAAAGATAAATTTAACTTTGACAAATAGCCGTTAACGAGAGCTGGGGGTGCCTTTTATTCCCATGCTGCATTCCTGCGCCTTCCTAAGAGTGCCTAATTATGTGCCTGAACGCTACTTTTCCCCCTTTTCCCGCTCCCACCGGGCCAGTTTAACTATTTCGATAAATCAACAAGAATTGCCTTCCGTTTGTGCAATCGCTCGGAGGCTCGATTCGGTGTTATTAGTGATAATTAATTACCTCGTGCTTAGTAGTGGAGGTAGCACACTGCTGGCTTGATTGCCAATCTGCCCCGAACGAGAGCACCACAACAGTTGGAGTTGGAAAGTATTGGAGCAAATTTCTTTCCACCATCCGTTCTTGCCACTCACCTACCTGTAGCGCTATTCCCGTGTGCTTAGGTGCTAAGATGGCAGAGGTTCACCCCTGTTTTGTCTCGACCGGCGCATCAAACCGCAGCCACAAGAACCGCAACGAACTGCAGGGCAATGTCGGAACGGACGGGTGTGCATAGTAAGAACAAGTTTGACCCCTTCTCGGCGCTCGCTCGAGAAGCGCAAAGATGGCCCGAGGTTAATGCGATAACGGAGTAAACACACGGAGGAGCCCGGATGCAATTGCGTTCTCCTTTCCATGCTCCATCCGGCCAGGAGAGAACGCATCCGGAATCTGGGTGAGGTTTGTTTTTTTTGTATTGGCATCGCGTGAACGATGAGTGGTACACGTCGGTGTACGGGGCATAACGGGCGCACGGGACTGGAGGATAATCCCCACCGGAAACCACAAATTATCCGTTCGCCTTTCGCCGGGCCCGTGAAGTGGATAAGCGGGCACGACACCCAGACGGATGTTGTTATCCTGCAAAGTTGGCAAGTGACTGGGTACGTGACTTTGGCGTTGGAACTAGCAAAACCCGACAGTGGTCCACACTTTGTAGCGTGTTGTGGTTCACGTCCACAAACCGCCCAAGTCATCGCAACGCCGTCGCCACCGCCGTGCGCCGTTAGCAGATGTACTTTATCTACGTTTCTTTATTTTTCGGTACAGCTGGCGGGCGTTCGGAGGCCAAAATAAACCGCAGGACAGATGAAGAAGTGTCGGCCGACCGAGAGAGTCGTGCCTTCCCGGTGCCTGTACCTGAAGTGAATGGGAGAAATTTGCATTGAAAGAGGAAATTGAATCATAAAATTTATACCCTTAATGGAAGAAATTCATAAATTTTCCACCCTCAGATGCTGCTGCTGGCCTCATTCATTCCAGGCCAGCACTGTTTCGATTCGTTCTTGCCTTGGCTTGCTCTCGTGGAGGTGAAGACGGTTCGCAGGCGAAATAGTGAAGTGCGGTACAGATTAAGCGCGGAATTGATGGGAATGGGTCCACCCAGTGCAGAAGGGACAGCACACCGTGCCCCCGGATTGGAGGCTGCTGCTGTTCCCGTTCCATCTGCGCTAGCTGCTACACTCCCAGCGAATCTCGACGACGACGATGATGATGATGATGGTGATGAAGTTGGCCACACTTCGGCACGCTCTATTCTATTCAAATTTTTGCCCTACCTTGTGCGGGTGTGAAGCAATCCCTCGGAGGAGGCACTCTGCCGACGAAGAAATGAGTACACTAAACCGCTACGAAACGGGTGGAAGCGGACGGGGCTTGATGTTTTCTTCGCGTAATAAACATTGGCGGGCACCTAATTCCTGCATTAGCGCGGCTCCACCATCATACGGCCAGCCAGGCTGCATGTGTTTCTTCCCGTGCCGTAATTGAAAGAAATTACGGCCAAGCGGGAGCAAGACCTGGCGCGTTGATGAGGCCACGGTTGTGCCAGACTGGAAATTACATTGATCGAGGCCCTACCGTTTCCTGTCCGGGGTCACACCGTAGCATGCACGCACGCGATTGTGTGCGTGCGAAGGGTATTATTTAGAACGAATGGATCTCCATCCAGCACTTTGAGATTAGGGCATATCTTGAATGTGTCAGCATCGAGTAAAGACACCAACCAAAAAAAGGCACAATCTTTAACACTTAATGACGAGACGGAAAAAGACATTTATGGTGGCAGTGTTTGAGATTTCCTTCCTGCCTGCAAATGCAACAAATGTGGGCCTAGGGCGTCGTGTGTCCGCATGTAAGAACGATCGTAAAAATGTCACGGTTGGAATGGGCAGAAAACATCTGCCGGGATGGTTTATCTGTCGATTGGAAGGGAAAAACAGCAATACAGAGAAAGCAAGCCGAGTCAAGGGAAAGAGGGGCTCTGATCGGGTTAAACTCTCATCCCTGGTGGATGAACTTGTGTCGTTGTGAAATTACCGCAGGCTACGAACCGGGCGCCGCCGAGAAGTCGAAGTCGGTGGGTTATAAACCACGCTCGAACCACTTGTGTTGTTTATTGATGTTTATGGAAGTTGTTCTTTGAAGGTAGACTTTTGATCTTAGGGTCGTAAAATCATCAACGGGATATAGAGGGGTATTTGTAAAGTTGCATCATGGTTCTGTGCTTGCGATGTGATTGAGATGGAGTTGCAAATGGTGGTGATGGTAATATTTATGATTGGTAAAGACTTTGAGTAGTGGACGATGCATGGGTTCTAAAAACTAAGGCTGGAAAATCACATTCCTTCGATATTTATTTAATTTAATTGAGCCTAACGATAACTTTTTCCAATTCACTAACTATACAGTATTGTAGCTTTAGGCAACAGTTGACTCTTTACTGTGTAATCAAACTTTATCTCGCATAGTTAAAGAGTGCAGCACTCAGAAAAACTAACTTTGAAGCACACGAAAACATGCTACATTGAAGTGGTTTATCCATCCAAAATCTTCACCCCCATCGCCGTTGCCGCATGTTTGCACAATTGCGATTGAAATCAATCTTGCACTGGTTTAATATTCGTAAGATTAAAAGCCATGACCGAATGGACGATTGGCCCAGCTGGCGGCGCTTTGAGTGCGCGTCACTGCGCAACGATTGCACTCAGCCGCATTGATGGAACGCTGTCAGGCGAACTTGCCCCAAGCCTGCCTATCCTAAAAAGCCCATTCTATCGCGAGAGATCGTCTCATCTCCAAACATCTCAAATAGAAATAAAAAAAAACACACCGGCAGATGAGTGAATACGGGGCCCAGTTTGATTGGATAGATTATTTTATTTCGGCCTGTTGTTGCCCGCAATAGCCGATGACCTCCGAACCGAACCATTACATCAGATCGAAGCGCAGAAGGCGAAACAGCGTGCGATCGTTGGTGGGAAGATTAATGAATCACCTCCGCCGCTCGTCAGGGAGGTTGGGGTTGGAGTCAGAGCCGCCGCAGGATCACCGGATGGCGGTGAGAGGTTCGGCGGCGCAAGTTTAAAGTTGAACTTTTTTTTTCTGCCCCGGCCCGGATGATGAGCCCGCGCGGGGCTGACTGTTTCTCACGAACGCGTCACCGGCGGGCGGGCAGACGGACTAAATCCGTTGTTAATAAAATTCGTTCGCTTAAAGCGCGTTTCGGCGCTTTCGCGACGATTCGTTGTCGTTTTGCGATTCTTTTGGACCACGTTGCGCAACGCGCAACCGGACCGTAAAAGCCTGTGCTGGTCTTCTTTGATGTGAGACAGAGACGGTGATGACGGGGAGCTGGAAAGAGGAAGAGTGCACCATAAAGCCAGGTGTGGAGTTTATGGTACGGAGCGCGCACAGGTTCGCGAGTGAGATTTTAATCTTCTTTCGGTTTCCAAATCAAATCAAATTACAATCATAGCACCGGGGCTCGGGAGAGGAATTAGCTCGACGCTCGATCAGGGGGGAAGGGGGGGGGGAGTGTACGGGTGGAACGGGTGGTTGAGGGTGAGGGGTTGTAAAGCCAGCGATGCGCAGCGAGGGATTTGTGCGGATGCGGTCAGTCAACGCGTAGTTATGGTGTAGTCATCATCATTGAAGAAGTTACGCAGGTCTCGGTGTACTTCTTCCAACTCCAGGGTTTAACCAGTTGGTCGCGGGGGTAAGAGGGCACAGACAGTGTAGAGTCTTGAGCGCGATGTCTTGAATATTTAATTTTCCCCGAAACGGCGAGAAAAAAGGGCATTGGAAAAATCCTAAAATAACATCAGACGCGCGTGCAAGAACGTGCCGATGGTACCGAGGGAGTATTGGGTTCCAGAATGGACGCGCGCTCCATAGGGCGCGCGTGTGTGTGTATGCGTGGGGAGAGTAGCATCAGCAGTAGCAGCAGCAAACAGCAGTTTGACCAGACCCGCGTAGGACGCATAGTTTTAGTTACTCTTTCGTAACACAGCGTAAGCAAAGTATGATCGTGTGTGCACAGTGTGTGCAACGAAACAAGAGGTGAATGTAAATGACTCTGAAATGCGTTCCTCTGCCCGATGCCACTGCCCGGTCCACAGGAAGGGATGCCGAGGCCGGGGAAGGGATGAGAACGCTGCGAGCAAAAGGGTAAAGAACAACAAAGTCCAGAAGTTTGGGAAAAAGTGTTGCGCGATGATGGAATATAGACAGTCGGACGGACGGACAGCCCAAGACTGAAGACGGTGCCATGGGGACCGGCTCTCCCGACGGCAAGAAACGCTCGAAGAAGATCGAAAGGTAGCAGGGCAGGAGAGATGATAGTGAGCCAGAGCGTGAAGAACTGAAAAAGAAGCCAGAAACAACTTCACCGCCGGCAGACAGTAAATATTTTTCCCGTTATTTATGATTTTATTGAAGTTGAATGAAATTTTTTCTCTCTCCCTTTTCTGCTGCTCCCTTCAAAGCCCGTGGCATCCGAGTCGCATAAAAACGACTCTTGACGGATGGGCTGTGAGTTGTGCGATGTGAGCAGCAGCGGAGTGCAGTTGGTACAACATAGGAATGTGATGTACGCGCGAGGGCAGACACATGAAGCAAGATGCCCAACTGTTTATAGTTCAGCCATCACCTCCGGATGTGGATCGGGTGCCTCGGCCCAATGTTTACCTCTTAGTGCGCGCAGTGAGAACGCTGAGGAAAGTGTTTGACTTAGCTGGGCTGTGTTTTGGAGAAGACCCGTGCTTCTTGAAGAAAGAAAGATGGCACGCTCTGGAGAGGTAAAGAGCGACCCAGAAAAAAAAGAGTTGCAAGTGTACCATCTTCGCCGCGTTTTGCGCAAGTTTTGTCCAATATCATTGAGCGTGAAGGTAGTTTTTAATAACGCAAAGCACCGAATGAAGTACCAGCGCAGCACCATCCACCTAGTAACATGCGCCTTCACTCGCCTTCAAGCATATTGCAATTACACTACCGCGCTTCCGCAAACGATGACTCACAGGGATTCGGCAGGGCAACAACAACCAGCATAAAAAAACCATCATAATCACGGGTAGGGCTCGGGCTCGGGTTCAAAAAGTTGGTCAACATCGGTCAAGAGTGGCAAACGTGAAGATGGCGCTAGACGCGCATCCTCCTTCGCAACGGAGCCTAGCCCGACGGTGCCGAAGCGTTATTGAAACTGACTTGCACTTACATTGCGCTGGGCCGGAAAGTAATGGCTTTGAAAGCGATATGAGAAAAGTTTTCCATTTTCTTTCCATTTCTTCGTGCAGGCGGTTTTAGTAGACACACTGCGGCAGAATTATTTCGCTGCCGTCTTCGTTGCCAGTGGCGTCGTAGACGGTGGCGCCACGGTCCAGTTGTGTCATCTTGCTGGAGGTGAAAAACTAGAGCCAGCCAGAAGGTGGTGCAAGTAGTCGCGTCCATTTAGAAATGATAGAGTGAAACAGACACAAACAAACACACACACATGGACAAACTTATCAACGGCGAAGAAAAGTGCATCGTAGCGTGGAGCGATACGTGAGCCCGCTCAACTGCCGTAGTGTTGGAGAGAAGGCCAAAAACTTTAAAGGCTCCGGCGGTTGTTTTTTTTTTTTTTCATTTACGTAACCGTATGCTACAGGGAACTTCACTTTTCCGCATGTTGGTTGGCCCTTTGCTTTCTTTCGCGTGGCCACCCGGGGCGTACGCGGATTGCACCATTGTAACCATATGGTACACACCTAGCCGAGACGGTTTCGGACCCAGCCAATCGAAACTGACTGATGGCGCATCGTGCCTGTGTGCATGTCGACAGCTCACCGACAGGGGGCACAGCCGTGGCAAAGAATTTTGCAATTCCCAATTGCATTATAAATCACACCGTCCATTTGTGAGTCCACGGCCCGTGAGTCCTCCCCTACTCTATCTATCTCTCTCTCTTGGTATGTGTGTGTTTTATTATTCCAAGCGAACTGTAGCCTTTTGCTTAGCTACAATGAGGCACGAAGAAACCCCCTGCTGGTAGGCAACTCCGCAGACAGAACAACCAATCTTCCGCTTCTGCGGCTGGACGACAGATTCAATCTGGACGGATTGGTATCAAAGGAAGGGGAAGGGAGTAAGCGCAGGCAGAGAATCGCTCAGTTCCACATGCTGACGACGATGTGGCCATTATTGCAATCGTGACCGTTCCGTTCCGTTCCTTTGCATGGGTTCTTCGAATTAAACCGGATAAAGCGTCACACCGTCAACTGCGTCAACTTTGCTGGAATTCAAACCGACCCGACAGCGGGTAAAGCGCACCAAGCGGATGGGATTGGGATCCCGAATTTCCATGCCATGCAATCGTGGTTCTATAACCCGGAACGGTACGATTCCGTGACGCCGGAAGACTTGCAAATGGAAGCAAAACAAAAAATCCCACACACCAAGTCAGAGGCAAGAACGATGTGGAGCTCGAGTGATTCCAACGTGCTGAAAAGGAGAAGGAGGGTGGTAAAGTAATCACGAACTCACAAAATGGTACATTTTATTGCTGCTGCTTCGAGCGGGTGACAGCGGCAGGCTGAACTAATGCCCTGAACGGAGCAATAGTAGTTTGGGGACAGCTGGACCACGATCAAGCCACATTTAGACATTGCCCTTCGTTGCTCTGGTTCAGCACATGATGCATTGATCATATTTCACAGATCTTAGGCCTGTTCCAATTCTTGCCACACGGGCACTCTTAAATGACCGGGTCCCGTTGACATCCTTAATAAGGCAACTCTATAAACCTCACAAAATCATCAAATCTTCGTCTAATGATATCGTTAATGGCCTGTTTGTTAGCTAGCTGTTGTCAGCTAGGTTCATTGTACTTCCAACTCCGTATGAATCACCGGCCCAATCTTGTTGTTTTTTATGTCGGTGATCGGTTAAGTTCACCGTCACCACCTTATTTCTCTACTGCCAAGTCAAGTCTTACTGTCAAGTGGAAGATGTCACCCAGCCTCACTTTTAATATGACGCATTACGCTCCGAATCTCGGAATCTGTCGAAAGGGCAAGTCTCCAAATCGGGCCAGACAGCAGCGTTCTAACGCAAACGAGATGTCATTTGTTGTGCCTCCACCCTTCTCCACGATTCGAAGCAATCACCGAAACCGTTTTTACGAACCAAGATGAATGGGTTCGTTGTCACTTCTTCTCTTCCCAGCTGGGGCCTTCCGCTTTATGTCGCCACACCACCACACTCTTCTTGGAGCTTTGTACGGCTTATTAATATGACGAGAGACACACCGTGCGATCCCACTCCAGCTGTGCGCGTATCTTCTGCACGGCCGCTGTGACCGCCGCCACCAACGGTTCCGAATAATGACCGTCCCCAAATTTGTTCGTTAGCTTGTGCACATTTTGTCGTGTCGCTTTTCAACCTTTGGTGCGTTATTTTTCGTCTTTCGCCCGAAGTTCCAGGCCTTTTCCATAAGGTCCATTTGCCCTGTTTGCAGCCACTTGGCGTGCGATTGCGTGAAGACGTGGGCTTTTCGTCATCCCGTCACCGCTACTGGTCGGTGCTGACCCGGTGGTTCGCCATCTGTGACAATGAAGGTGACAAGTCGAATGACCATCCTCGGGCAACGTTCTTCTTTCCCATGGGAGTACAGAGAGCCCCGTGATGTCTTCGGGCGTGGAATAAATGTGCAGCGGGAGTTGAGCGCAGCGCACGTTCCAGTTATGCAATGATTTATTGTACGCGCATCCATCATGGGTTGCGGGTTTTCCAGCCAGCCACCCTCAACCTGGACGCCCTGGACAACGCGCCTGAGACGGAACCGCAAACCAGCGTGTTTGATCTCCGCTCCGCACACATGTGCGTGCTTGGCGTTGCTGTACCAACCAACCACACGAAGGCACCCGATGTCATCAACCCGCACACGCCAAGTTCCGTGGCGTTACCCCGTTACCGCTAAGGGGGCGTTATTAATTTTCTGCCGCCCGGGCGGTAATTCTACGTTGGAAGCTCCGACCGACCGTGTGTCGCACGTGAGATGAGAGGCCGTGGGCACAGTGGGCCGCACTCATCAGCGGGGAAGGACAAATAGCGGACGAAGATGAAATATTGTTCCTAGCGCAAGGCTAATCATAGCGTTACGGTGATTGGAGTACGAAACGTTGGGGGGATATAAGGATGGGAAAATGTAAATAAACGTCATCTCGCCATCTTGCTTATCAAGTCAATCGTATCGATCACATCATTGGATGGTTATCGTTCAGCCGGATCAAAACCAGTTACCTCGTTACGGCAGTTAATCATAGAGAACTCCCTTCGCTCTCCCCACTCACGCTGCGTACACTCTTAGGGATCTTGAGGATCGCCAGCAGGGGCATTGAACCGGCAAGTGATAAGTGGAATTAATTAGGCTCGGAACTCTGCGTGCAACTCCCGTTACATCCCCGGGAAAGGTGCAGGACCGGACCCGCCATGTAAACACAATCCTGACGAACCTTTTGCCCGGGCCGAGGCCGAGAGCTGACGGAGAAGCTGACGTAATGCGTAAGTCGACTGACTAGCACCGTTTATGGGCATTCCTGCCTGTCGACATTGTTGTGTCTTCAGGTTCTCCGAGTCCGATCGGGTTGGCAGGCAGTGTAAGTGTTTCGATCGCGTGCATCGGCGCGTGATGGTGAGGCGGCCGACCGATCGAAGTCGTTCGTCTACTGGGTCAAAGGTATTCCGAGTCGGTGTGCATTCCCGCTTCTGCCGAGCTTGAATGGTTGGCCTCGAACTTGACGAAACCGGGTGGCAGAAAGGGATGAGGGTTTGCGATGTGAGAGTGTGAGTGCCCCGCAGCTACACCCATATGTGTGGTTCGACGACTCCTCAACAAGCGCAAATGTGCAGCACTCCCCGCTCGACTCTTAACAAGCTGGAGCTTTGGGGCAGTGCTGTTTTCTTGGCTGTTTTCTTATTTTTACCCCACCACCACACTACTGCATCGCAACGGGAGTGGAGCGTTGGGAGGCAACTATTAAATCACCAACTGCACTGCCACCGCTGCAGGCGGAATCTCCCCTCGCGGGAGTTCGTAACTCGGCGAAACGGCCATGAGTGGAGTGCACACACACAAAAAAAAAAATAGCACACGGAATGACGACGGGCCCTATAAAACTGAAACCCATTTCGTGTCCGCTAACGGGGCCTTAGTGCTTAAATTAGATCCATCTTCTCCATCTTTTGCTCCACGCGATGCACTGGCGGCTCTCGTGCCTGCCGCCGGTTAAATCCCGGTAGCCCGCAGGGAGACGGGGCGCGCGCCTCATCTAACACCGGGAGTGTGTGTGTGTGTGCTTGTAATGGTCAGTGACCGGCAGCCAGAAGGGAACGAAAATGCGAAAAATGGTCCCTCACGCGCTGGACGACGCATGGAGTTGGGGAAGATGGCAAACAAAAACCAAAAACACAAAAAAAGACATCGCTCCCAAAGAGGCAGGAAACACTACCGGCATCGGGTGGAGATGAATGTACTAATAAAAACGTCACCCTCAACGCTCATGTCGCTCCAAAAAGGGGGTCGTAGCTGGTGTTTGGGAGTGCGTTGGGGGTAATTTTGTGACCGCGTGATCCCACGAACGCCGCGCTTCAATGGTACGTCTGCAAGGGCTGGCAGTAGTAATTCGATCACTTGATCACACACACACTCCTCGGAGAGCAAAGCAAGGGAAGCCGACTTCTGGTCAACAGCGCGTGTACTGCCCGAAGGAGATGATGAAGCACATAATACGATAATTGGCCGCCGGGTTGGAGAAACCGTAATTGAAATGAATCCGCCACCACGCGGCGGGACACCGTCTGCCGGGAAGGGGAATTCCTTCCGATGAGCCCTGCCCTGCGCCGCGTTCGATTACGTAGCCCCACGGCCGGGGACGCCCTCAGTAGTGGAAATTATGGGCTAAATGCACTAAATTCAGCGGCAAACACGATTCGGTACCGTACGGGCACTGTTGTTCTCCCCTTTCGATGCCATTAATTTGCACGAACCGGAAGCGGTGGCTGAAGATGATGCTTCCTCCTCCACCCGCCAGAGACTCTGGGGCGAGTGATCTATGAATGATCGTGCTGCTAGTGCGTGTTGGCGAACCAGTTTCAGGTTTAATTTCGAGTGTAACCTCAATTTTGTACCGCAACTTAAGTGGTGCTTCATTACAAAAACGCAGCCCTGTGCCTTTCTCCAGCCTGTCGCAATTATATTTTAGCACATGCCGAAGTGATCTGGAACTAACGTTTTTTTTTCGTTAAAGGGGAGCCGATTTGTTCCATCGTTTAGAGATTCGTTGTGCGGCAAGAAAAACGCAAGAAACGAACCTCCCCCAAGGCGGCACACGGAAGGCACGAGCGTCAGCGGTTTAATGTTATCGCATCTTTCGCATCTTTCTCACCTGATTTCCTGTCTCGTTTGGAAACGAAGAAAGGTGAATAGCAAACGGTGCGATGACGGAACTAATGTGGCATTGAGAAAGGGGAAGGGTTGGACAAAAAGAGAAGACACGACCTACCTAGAGGCGCTTTGGAGCCCCGAGGGCTAGAAATGTGAACAATAAGCAGTTATATTATGACACCATGATTTGTTTCTCCGCGATAAGCGATCGCGTACGAGAGACCTAACGAGCCATGTCCCGGTTCAAGGGGATGGGTGTGTGTGTGTGTGACGTGACGCTCATTCTTAATGAAGATGATAGAATCTTTATACGCTTGCTGCGAGCGTTGCTGAATTCTGAGAAATTGGAGGAATGTTCCTTGTCAGCGATCAACAATCGCTTTATGCTGATACTGGATCGCTCTCCATCAACCGAGCCGAGGTGGAAGGTTCATTGACATTTGGCTCCAGATTGAGGCCAGCTGACTGATCCGCAGCACTGGATTAAGATACAGCAAGATCGGCTATCCTCGATGACTGTCGTCGTTGCCCCCGCCCGATGCCCTTGCTGGTTGGGCACGATTCTACACACGCGGTAACATGAGCGTGACATTTTTGCCCGAGCTCACATTTTATGTCACACGATAGCCCGGGATTTACGCGTCTTGTAACGCACGCTGGCTGCTGCACACCGGGATCGAATTGCAGCACCGTTCAGACAGCAGGTCAACCGAACCGAACCACAGACACGGTACATCAGAAAAAGGGTGAATGGTGACTCAATTAGAGCGAGCGCGTTCGCGTAAAAGCAAGTCACCGATAGCCCTAAATACCGTATAAATACGGGGGTCCGCAACAGCCCAGTGGACAGTAATTCGTTGTGACAAAGTAGGCAGCAAAACAATTAACAATAACCAAATTAAGGAGCCATGCACACCCGAGCACCCGAGTGCACTCTCGCATTCTTTGCGAATGTCACGAGCACCTCAAGAACCTCACCCCATCTTGGGACGGACAACTTGGTTTCGTGCCGGACAGGAAGCTAGACGCTGACGTAAGACGTGGTCGTTTGGGTCATACGCGAAAAAACAAAAAAACAAATGCGAAAGCGAAAGTGTACCGTAAACGTACACAGCGCGGAGGAGATACATTGTGAGTTTTCCTTCCTTTTGGCCGTCGTTCGTCGCACACGGTGGACAGAGCAAGCGAGCGGCATTAATTAGAGCCAATTGTGATGGAGAGGCTAAACAGTGACTTATTGCGTAGGCTTTTTCGTTCGATTCGTAACGGTGGACAGTCACACAGTTTTAACGGTGGTTACAGGCCGAACATCTCACCCACGAACCTAGGCTGCAGCCTCTGGCGGAATGTCGCGTTCTAGCCATGCGTCAGGGGTGTGATCTAAATCAGTTCAGGCTAGAGAGCTAGGTTCTCCTACGGGGATAATTTATTCGGACACTGTTTGGTCAGTTGGTTGATTGCCTGCGGTTGGATTGAAAAATGATCATGTCAGACGTAGCTGATTGTATCACGAGATTAGCATGTACCAAAGCATACATGAGAGGCGTAGTGTGGGGCAGAAATTGCCTCCCATTCGAACGGTTGCATTCCATATGACTTGAGCACAAATCATGCTGTACGAATCTGTACGCCGCGTTGTTTTACAGCTCAACCATGATTTAGAATTGTATAAAAAAAAACAAAAAAAAAACGAAGTCACACAATTTAAACAGCTCTCAAGCGTCTACGGCAAAGCAGATTGAGATGGAACCACGTTCCACGTGAATTAATTTACCTTTTGCGCGAGCGTATTTCGTAACCGTCGCCGAAACCTGGCAGCTCATCCCACAGCCAAGGGTAAAGGTGTAAACGAGATGAAATATGTAAGACGATTCCTTACAGCGCGCCACATCCTTCCCCAAACATCCGAGTGCCATCTTTACCGAGCGCTCCTGGCTCCAAAAAGAATGCCCTACACCGCACACGGGTAAAGCGCGTTTCATCTTGCCGTTGGTTGCTGCCAGGACAACTTTGTCATGATTCTGCGGGCGCGGAGGAAGAAAAGACACGAAGACTCGGGGCCCGGAATTCTCCAGCTCCAGCACGCTCAAAACGTGCGCGACGAAGCGAATATTTGGCATGTTTGCGAAATGTTTCGCAAAAAGATGCCATGTGATCGCATCATTACGCTTCGCCGATTGCTTTGCGACGAGACGCGACTGTAAGTGTCAGTGGTAGTGATAAAATTCTGACTGATGGGTGGAAATGAATGCAAAATGTAGGGATTTGGATGTGAAAATTTAAGAACTTTTTGGAAAACGGAATTTCTAGCTAGTGTTACTTGTTATTTTGTAGATATTTTGAAAGGAAACTCTCGCAACAAGCTCAGAAACAAGCACAACCAACTTGCTTCGCATTAGATCCCCTTAGCATGCATCTGCATCAATGCTCACCACCCATGGAAAGCTATGCTGCAAATTCCATGTCCGAGAAACCACGCAATCTTCCGTCCTTCCCACTGTCCCACCTCCACGTACAGTTACTGAACTGTAGCTAATGCTGCTCCAAATCACTGATGCGTTTTAGTTTAATGATATTGTCACCTTCCACCGGCCCTTGGACGCGTCCCCCTGTTCGGCTGACACGGTGTGCGACAACGGTTCGTAAGCAAAACTGTCAACAATTATAGGGCAAAACAGCGGACCGCACCGTACTGCAGGGCAACCGTGTCGCCATGCCAACGGGGATGCGATGCAGCGAGAACATTATCCACCTTCGCAGCAGCACGCGCTGGATGGGGTGCGCAGGGAGTGTTGTTATGTTACCGTTGTTGTCATTCGAGTGAAAGGAGATCGACGATAATTGCCAACTTGTTTGGTTACCTCGATATTTATCCCTGGCCACCAGTACCAGTCACCGGGCGGAGTTTTTATCAAGCTCCCTCTGGTTTGCCTGGTTTGCTGGATTTGCTCCACTTTTTCGGTGAACGGGATTGCCGTGCTAAAGAACCGGGACCCGGGGAGGGGTTGGTTTTTGCCAAAGCACGCAAAGAATTTCACAAAGATGGCACGGAGAGCAGCACACGGAGGGAAAAAGGTTCTTGCGGGCATGTGCCCAGTGTGCTGCGCGCCGTTGCGTCATCCGGGCGCGTGGAGTGAATGAGCGTGCGCGCGCCAGCGAGAGCTCAGCTGCGTTTTGGGGCTGCACCTTATACCGTTAATGATGTGTCCCCGTGCGTCCCCATTTGTTCGGAGTGTGTGTGTGGAGATTCCTTCATGTTGTGTCTTCGGGGGCAGGTTGCGGTGGCGGTGCGGATCGCAATCATTGATTGGATGAAAGTATCATGGGACACGCGAACGTGTTATTAGCGTGATTTGAGATCACACCGTACGCGCGCTGAAGAACAAGCCCTGCAGGGTGGTAGGTGTTTCTCGTTGTTGGTTTTTTTTGCTGGCGCTACTCTTCCTGAGTACAGCCACCGTTGGTCGATAAGCAGTACTGTTGTGGTGGCATCAATTTTTACGCCCGGCCTCTGGAAAAGGCATAAGCGGATTTTAAACGACGCGTTTGCCTATCAACCGGTTTTTTTTGTGGTGTTGCGCGGCATGCGAGATTGTTAATGGATATGCTTTTAGGGAATTTCTTTTCCAGCCAGAGAACTCACCAAACGTTTGCGTTCGAGCTGGTTGTTTGATGTGTTTTGTGCTCCCTCGCCAGCAAGACGACAACGCTGCCCACCGTGCAGATGTCTAATTAAAGGTTTGGCGCGAAGAACCATTCCCTTCAATGAGGTGGAAACATGCGTCGCCCCATTAAGGGGGCGGGCAGGGGGTCTTTTGAAGTTGTTGTGCGTGTGTGTGATGTGCGAGACAAGTGGCCTGAAAAGTTTCGTAATCACCCATGATACAGTGCGAGCTTCGGTCCACGACAGATTGGCATTTATGGCACTTCACTGTGCACTTCATACATTCGTTAGGTCTTAATTTTGGGGCGTTTCAAGGTGCTTTTCAATGAGCTGAGGTGTGCGTAATGGTTACTGCTCCGTCGACACCAACGGACACTTAGGACAGTTTTGTTTTTTTGGAGGGCGAACTTGAAGCCGAATTGAAAACCCAACACAAGGGAATGCAAAAAAAGCGCGCCTACCAATTGCCACCCAGGAACATGAGGCGCCAAGGAGATAGCCAATTTAAAGACACACGGAGTGAAGGAGAGTTTATACAACACAGTCATTACCACTTTTCACAGCGCCATCGTGTGGCCTTTTCTTGGGTGGCCATGAACATCCACTCCGCCAGCCGGGTGGTGAAGGAACATAAAAATAAATCAGGATATGCTCTTGCGCGTAAAGAGACTCAAAACCACAAGACACGTGATTGTGCCCGACGCGGAAATTGGCAAAAGAGCGTGAAGAGGAGTGTGTTCAAAAGGAGTGAATCCGCCTTAACGACGAGATTGTATTTGAAATAGTTCTTCCACCTTCCAAAAACGGCAGTCTACAGTGCGCACTTGAGTCGCTGTGCCGGTGGGCGTTCATGGCGATGACCATTCCACAGCTGTACTGATGCCGCCAGGTGCAGGTGGTGGTGATCAGGAAGCATCATCACCCGCGTTGGTAGTTCAATCGCTGCCAGTGACACCTTCGAGAGTGGAGCCGGTCCACTTGAACATGAGCCGCATAAGGTACAGCACGCTTCCCTTCCCGCCGTGTCCCGAAGTCGAAGAGGTCGAAGAATAGTTTTCTCAAGCGCCACTCGAGAACAGGCTAACACAATGGTGTCCCGCACCAACAAGTGCATCACGGGTCCGCTCTACACTCGGTTCAGGTCGTTACTTCCTCTACCCCAAAAGGAGCCAAGCGAAATGGTGCTGCCGTGAACTCTTGATTCGAGTGGGAAGTCTAAATTTTCTAACCTGTCAGCAAAAGGGAATGACGGCGTGGTACCGTAGCCGCAGACGCTTTGAAATCAGAGAACGACACTCTCGCCGCACGCTGGGTGGATAGGAAGAAGCATCGGAAGCTGTGTTGATAATTTATTTCAATTACTCTTCACGGGTTTTTCTCACTTACGTACGTGGCGCGGATCGTATCGTCGCCCAAAGCCGTGACAACCTGGCGGCACCGGGCGATGATATTGGCGGTATCGATGGACTGGCATCGCAGCAATTGAATCATCGCAACCGGTGCCGGTTTCCTTTTGCTGCTACGTACGCCGATGCGCACCGAGAGATAAACGGCCGAACGCCGGCACGCCTGGTGGATGATTGAAGCGATCCAACCACGGCGACCCAGCCATCCAGGCACGCTTGGGAGTCCTCTTTTTCCCGTAATTGCCGCATGATATCGTTTATTTGCAGCCGCTGAGCGTGTTTGGGCTGTGAGGGCTTGTCTTGATCCATTGCCTGAATGTCGCATGGGAAGTTATGGGCAAAAACACGGTAAGGATACCGCACAGCACATCAACTACGGCATGCATTCGTTATTTGCTCGGGTCGTCTCCTCCAGGGCCACCAGATGGGCCGAGCGAACGTTAGATGAGATGGTTTACCGAGAGATTCATATTAGTGCCGTAGGAAATGGAGCACAAAATCTTGCCCAACCATTCGCTTCGCTCCGGTAGAGGGGCAGCCATTGTGGGAATAATGACAGCAGGATTGGAAAGAAGTAATTGCAGTTCAGCCACCCGTGGATGTGCAAGATGTTACGTTGCGTCGGGCCGATTAATATCAGATGTTTAAATTGGAACTTGTTACACGCGGAGGGTTGAAACAAGGCTGCACGTGGTGGCTATGGTTAGAGAAGCGCTTACGCAACCCTTCTGAAAGTTGATGCAGCTTTAATGATTTCGTGATTTTACATATGTTCAAGCAGCTAGCATATTGTTTGAAGCATGTGGTTTTTTTGTTGCTGTTGTATGAGTGAGAGATTAATTGACCAAACCCGGATCTTTCCCAGCCGGGTTGGCAGCAAGATTCCACCCAGTTTAACTTCATCTACAATTACCGCACCTTTCAACGCGCACGTCAATCTGTGGTTCCCGCGAGACTCACTAATAACTGCAGAAGCTGCTCCAGCGCGGGCTTCAAAGAGGAGAACTCCACAAACAACCTCCCGCCAAATGTTTGCTACCGTTCTTCCAGTAGCGCCCCTTTTACCCACAACCGAGCATATAATAAGTCCAGCTGAGGGGTTCGATAGCAACTGACACCTTCTCTTTTTTCTTTTGATTTTCATTCCAGACACATTATCGCTACAAACAATAATTCGCTGTAGCTCAGCGCATTCCAGACCAGAGGTGCCAGTGTGTGTGTGTGTAATTTATCAAGACTTCAGCTCCGAACCGTACCTAAACCAATCAATCAATCAATCAAACAAGACGATCGTTTGATAGGTCGATCTTTGGGTCGATCGGGATCGTACACGACGAAAAGTGTACGAGAGTGGAGTGGATGTACGTGAGTTCTGCCACTGTCTTGACCCCGGGAGAAGAGAAGCGCGGTGTTAAATACGTCTTGCCCCATTCAATCGCATCGATGTCGAAGTGCAAAAATAACAGACAGAAATAAAGTAAATAAAAATCAAGTCAGCCCACCAGGCAGAAGATGCGGGGTGCGAAATGGCTGCCAAGAACCTTGACCGTTGATACCGAACTGACAAGTGCTGGCCACTATCGCCGAGAATGTCGGCATACCGTGGATATACATTTTTGACGTTTTCTTTTCCTGCCAAGTGGCGTGAGCATACAGCGGCGTGCGAAAGGCTGTTGTGGTGAGCAAATGTTCAAGTGAGGTGGTGTGAAAAGTGTGGTTCCATTTCCAAGTGTTTCGCGTTGGTCGAAGAAGTGCGTGCGTTCAAGGACTTTAGTGGTCAGTTTTTGGGAACATTGCCATCTCCCCGTTCCAGGGGTTCTGCTTACTAGTGAACTTAGATAGTGTATCTGTGAGTGTCTGTGTGTGTGTTTGCAGCCAAAACAACAAGGACAGCGAGCAAAATGTATTGCCTTTGCCGATCGTCCAAAACCATCACGGTGCGGATCGTGCTGCTGGACGAGACGGACTTTCTTCACGAACTGCAGGTAAGCGTCCGGGGCGGTTTGTTCTCATTAATTTCTTCCTTCCCGTGGCGGGAGCTTCTTCAATGCCGTGGATACTCCGTCCATCCCGGTATGCCCGGAAGGCACCGTAATTCCTGCGGTCCTACGCGTGAAGAGGACGCGCCGACACCGGGCCACAATGCTAAAAACAACACACCACCACCAGCAGCGCCTTAAGACAAATGGAAAATTGAATGGAAATTGAGCTCGTTAACAATCGGCACCTGTGCCGGTGTGGCCGTGCCAGCGAACGGCTAACCATGCCGGCACCGGCTCCCGCTCAGCCTTGAGTTGGGCGCAAAAGTCACCAGAAGGCATCGCTCTTTCCTAGCTCTGGAGCTGCTTTGCCCTTCGTTCGGAACGCGCCCGCACACAGTACAAGGAAGAAGCCGTAATCGGCCGTACGCCATCTTTACTGTTTGCGAATGGCCAGAGGGTGAGGAGATGGGGCTTCGTTCGGCACCTGCGGCACCACGGATGAGATGAAATTTATTCGAATTGAAAATCAAATTTATTCAATTCCATACAATAGTTATATTATCGCCTCATTGTTCTACCGGCTCAAGACGGCCAAGGGCCGAGTGCGGCCGTGCGCCCGGGCAGGATTTTCTTGTCCCTGCGGACATGGCGTACGTACGGTTGGCCGGCCGGCAGGTTGAACCCGTTCGATCGTAATTTCGTAGCCACGAGGCTTTGCTCTAGCCGGAATGTGTCTTTTGCATTATGGCTTCGGGTGCGGTGGAATTCCTTCCACCGAGAAACTGTGGAATGAATAATCCGATACTGCTAGTGGCTGGGGTTGAATCTTGAATTCAATTGTGGAACACACTTTGTCTGATCGACCGGTCCCGATAAGCGGTGGTTCGCGTTTGGTGGAATATTAAGAGAATTCTTCCAGGCTCGGCAAGGCTCATAAGCTGGACCGTATTTGTGGTACGGAATATTTAACTTGTTGTCTATTTCAATTGTATCCTAACGATTGAAATATCCTTCATGTTTTTAAAGTTGCTTTAAAATAGTTGTTAACAGATGCCCGATCGATAGAATTGATGAAGAAGCTATACGTTTAATAACTTACCGAACGATCGATCGTTGAATGGTTTAATCGCTAAGCGCGCTGTTCATTATTGATGCCCGGACGGACAAGTATCAATTCCAACATTTGCCAATTCTTTACAACATCGCAAACTCTGTTTAAAATTGTATCCAATGAGTTACCGAAGAAAAGAAAGATGAACCTTCCACTGTTTCCAGTTTGTTTGTTACACAAGCAGAGCCACCAGTTTACAACCACCAAGCACACCGAAACTCATTATTTCTTTGCCGGTGTAGAATTTTATCACCGGCACCTCTTTCTTTCGTCCCGTTTTATCTCTCCTAGCAGAGCAAAATGCCAATTAAAACCAGATCGTTCCACCACTCGTCTTAAGTGCTAGCGTCCTTGAGGGGTGGGACAGAAACCCATTTCGCTTCGATAAGCCACTGCTGCTGTGCGCACAAAAGCGAACTGCAATTTACAGAATTGTAAAATAAAACTGTCCCCACTAAGCGTGTCCCGAGGGGCAGGAATAGTTAACCGTCGATGTTGATTTCGATTGGAACGCTTATCGCTGGGTCGAACGCCCAAGTTTGCCCGAACCTAGTACAAGTAGTAACGACCCATCGAACCGCGTACGCTTCGATGCGACCGAAGGTGTCCTGGACACTGGAGTCGGATCCAGCAGAAGGAGAGTGAAAATTATGTGTCTTAAATTCTGACCCGAAATGGATTTGCTAACGAGCGACACAACCCGGACGGACGAAACAGAGGATACCCAGTGTGGCTGTTGTTTTACGCAAGCTGCCTTGTTTGTCTGCTGTTTTATTGTTGCTGTATCCTAGCCGGCAGCACATCGCCGCTGAGCGAGAACATTGAAAGCGCGAAAATTGCATTGCGATTGTAAAATACCACCGTCGAATCGTTCGAGGGTTAGTAAAAATCGAATCCTCGTTCCTCGGTGAAACGAATGGGGCGAAAACAGCTCAGCATGCTAATTGTAAATCGTAAAGACAGGTCGCGGGCAGGTCGTTATATCCCCGGTATATCGTTAACGCATTAAATGGGATCTTTCCAGGCAAGTTGCAGTTTTTCCACACCCCAACCGGTGACTTTGAAAGCTATAAAACCATTCCATTATTGATGAGCGATGTTTAGTGGCAAAACAGTGGTGCTGTTGCGATGTCTGTCGAGAGTTATGTGCTTGAAAAACTTATTCAATCCAATCTAAATGGAGGAAAAAAAGGGACCACCGTTCCAGATCATAAACCGCAGCCCGGAGTGGATGGAAAATGCTGGTTTGGGCCCGTTTGCTGGCGCATGATGGTATCCTGCCAGCAAAACGGCAGACGTTGGTTGGTGGATAATCGTTTCACACCTCCGGCTGGGGGAGCGGGAGCATTTACTATTTACTGATTCATTAGTCCAGATGGAAAACCAGAACGCTCCGAAGAGTGTTTTTCGAACGGCGTCCCATGATTGTTACGTGTGAGGAAGCTGGAAGAAGCGATTCTCTGTGTTCTGTTCTTATTTATGTTTGGGACCGGCAGTACCCTCCACCACCAGCGCACCGAAAAACCAAACCTGCAGCAATTATAGACCTATTTCCTTTGCCGAATGATGCGAAACTTTTACCGAAACTGTACCCAAATGCCCGCATTCGGCCGTCGGCTGTCGGCTGTACGTCTTCAAGATGAATGGTCCCAGCAGGGTTGGGCTGGAGGGGATCGAACGCCAGCACAGGGTCAGGATTTTTCAGTGAGTGTTTCCGTTTGGGTTTCGTCGCATGCAAAATACGGCGGAAGGGAAGCACGGGAATGAATTATTAAGACCTTCCAGTGGTGCTCCAATAACTTACGTGTTTTATGGAGTTTAGCATTGTTAATGTTATCATTGGACTTTTTTGCGGGGTGCTGCGATGAAAGCTTCGTTTGACCACAGCGTTTTTATCTCCGAAACGTTAGTTATGTTTATGTTAACCAAGTTGATGGTTGCTTTGCCACTCAGAAGACAGGAGGGTAGAATCAGGCATGCTGCGTGTGATATTAGCATTATGAAGTTGTAGTGTTTTAGCGTAAATTTAGTCGTGCCTTGTACAATTAATCTAGATGAAAGATAGTACGCAAACATCACAACTGGCATAACAAAGGCAGCCAGCCAGCTAGCAATCGCTTAATCGGATCTGGGTCTAAATGGAACGAAACGCTCTGCCTAAATAATGCATAAAGCGACAATGTGTTCCCGGGATGTGCTGGAGAGCTGTGCACACAGCGCACAGAAACGGAACACAATATTCTCACAGTGCAGCCATAAAGTAACGATGCTTCGGGGTTTAGTGCTCTGGTTTATTCTGAGCGTTAAGTGAGCTGAGCAGCCATGCCGGAGAGCCGCTAATTAACTGCAGGATTATGGGTTTGGCATCTTATTTACCGCTCAATGGAACGGGTAACTACTGCACACGGTATCTCCCACACCAATGGCAACCTACATTCTGTTGAGTGCTGCTGTTGGTGCGGCTAAGCATGAACTTTGTGCTATGGGGGCTCCCTCCCAGAAACGGTGACTCCCAGAGTCTGTTCCGGGTAAGAAAAAAAAACAATGCACAATTCCCGACAGTCGGAAAATGGGTCAAAGCACACCGCAGCTACCGAAGTATGAAAATGGATCGTACGTTGGCAAAGAATGGGTTTACGGACTTGAGAACCAGATATGTAGGTGAAGGTTATGGGCTGGAAAATTGAAACTATGATGACATAGAAAATGTACGGGAACCTACTCCAAAACAATGGTGAGAAGATGATTTCTTTTAGTTTGCTGTCGCATTGGAGTTTTTCAGTAAACATTGCTACATTGATCTCATAAACAGGAAAATATAAATATCATAACGACTTTGTGCTTACCTGGTTTTCAGACGTCCTTCGTGAAAGTATCATCATGAGCCCGAAAAGCTTAGATCTCAGAACATGTTGGATCCTTCATACCTGCTTACCATTTAAGCTGCATTCTAAGTATGGATTTCTGAAAAAGATTGAAAACTGTTGTTTTCGATAAAAATGATAAAGATTTTTATGACTTTTACACAATTTGTATTGTTTAAGTAACGATTGAATATCTCATGGGAAACAGTTTATTTCAAACTCAACAAAAACATTTCAAACGACCCCCTGGTACTGCTACCACGCTCTGCTCATACCCATAAGCGGTCAAGGAATGCAACTCCGGCTCTGGTTACGCATGCCGCTGCTGCAGCACAAAAGAGTACTGGTTGCAATGTAGTGCAGCAAACCGGTATATTGTTTGCGCTCCAGCCAACAAGACGGTTCCATCCAAGCACGCCCCATCAGCCAACCCTCAGATCCAATCACTTAAATACACTTTCTACGCTATAATTAACTAACACGTGCACTAACAGTGCTCTATGCTCTAAAAAGTGAGAGGACACCCCGGCAGTCCTCCCAACCTATATGGGTGCCGATGCAGTGCGTGTGCGAGTACGCGATGGGCAACTGCATTCCGCATGACTGCACACACACACATATAGCGTATGGTTACAATCGGGTGGGCAGAAAGAAATCGTAATCGTTTTTGGGGTGAAAACAGCGGCAAGTGAAGACACTCCGCTATGTGGGGCCACTTGGGGAGAGAGAGAGGGGAGAGGGCCGTCCGCCTACCCTTACCAGATCAGCCGAGGGACACTCCTCGAGCCCCAATTAGCTCGCGATCGTTATCGGTGTCGGCGTGGTGAAGATCGGCACCGATTTCAGCTCATTGAGCGCTTAATGTTTCATCGCATTTGATTTTCCCTTTTCCCGCTCAAGCGCAAGCTTTCCTATCCCTCTTTGCCAGTGAGCCAGGGAGCCGGTTTTTGCGACGCTGATATATGGCAGTTTTCCACTTTTGCACACTTTTCCGGCAAATGAAGCGTACGCGCACTGCACCGACGAAACTGAAGTGGTCCAGCTCAACCCTTTCAGCTCGAAGTGTATGGGATCGACACGATGGGAGAGTGGGGAGGAGAGCATAAAACCATCCCGAAAAAAGGTTAATTATGCACGTACTCGCGAGATCGGTCATCGAACGGGCGCAGGCATCAAACGTTGGCGTCACTTCAAGTGCATCGTCCCGGGCGCGGGCTGGAAATTAGTTCCCAGTTTGGAAATTATCGCCCTTTGCTGATGAACTGTGCGCGCAGCCATTCACGAGTGGGTGCTCCATTTGGATCCGATGATTGTTCAGCTTTAAGCAGAGCGTGTCATAACGTTCCGATGATTCAATGCCTCCATCGGGAAGGTTGTTCCCCGCGCTGCGAGCAACAAAGATAAATAGTTCGATTTTCAATAATTGCATCCGTAATGCTATTTCGATTAAACTGACCACCCGATTGAACGATCGGGCGGGTGGGTGGCGGTAAACATTATTTAAAAAATCATTACCTCGTTTATAATGCAAATTTCATTTTTTTTTGGTATCACAAACCAAAGCTTTCGAGGAACATGTAGAACGTTTCCGCACAGCACAGGGAACACACTAAATTGCATTTGCAGCGCTCAAACACGAACAGAGAAAGGAGACGCTTTAGTGCGGTCAATCCTTATTTGGTGTGTGTGTGTGACGTTGCGGTTGATTTTATTTGATGAGCCTTGTTCAATGAGTGGCTTTTTGGGGTGGGACTGCGGGGCAATGGTTTTTGATGCAAATAATTAAATCATATTTATTCTGGCCTTTATTCCGCACGACCCAGTTGGTAAGAGATGGGAGAGGAAGTGAAGCATTAATTACGGTTAAAATAATCGGCTGCTTAATGGGCTGATTTAAAACTTCAATAAACCGCTCTATTAGATGTATTTTAGCCGAATGAAATCAACCGTACACAATTTGGCTACAATAAAGTGCCAACCGGCTAGGCTTCAAACTAGATCTGCCGCACCTTGGTTACCGATCGACGGGTTAGAGACACACGATGACCGTCGCCCGCTTCCCCTTCGGCATCGGCACCGAGGCACAAAAAACAGGCCCAAAGCCGCGATCCAACGCGACGGCAACGCGGCAAAGGAATTTGAATATTTTATCGTGCCCTCCTTTCGACCTTCACTCATCAATCAATGCGGGACCCGCGGCGGTGGCGGCCGCGAGCCATCTAGCGTTCTACAAAAAAAGCATCCCACTATAAATCTGAATCAGTCATTCGTGAACCGGCCGGGCGCAGTGCGTTTACCCTATCCAGGGAGTTTTTTTTTTGTATTTTGATTCTCTGTTCCATCTTCCCAAAAGCTCGATCGAAACCGGGGTAGCAAAGGAAGCATTGAACCATCGTATTTATTTTTGCTTTGCGCCCGCCCCAGCGAGCCCCTCTTGGACCTCCACCCTTGGAACATCACATTCACCGAAACGGATTTGTTTCCAGAGCTGCAATCGAACTTGCGCGCGCCCGGTCTTCCGAGAGGTAATCGATTCTTCTTTTAGGGCTGAAGGTGAAGGTGGTTGAGATGAAATCATGCCACGGGCGATAGTGGCAATAGATCGAGCCTGGACCGGCAGACCCGGTACACCAAGATCGATGACCGGTGGGGGAGCGCGGGGCCGCAACAACGAAAATGAAACACTCCGGTATAAAGTTAAATAAAGCTACTTCTACTTCTTGCAGCCGAATTGTTCCCGTTTCGGCATAGAATGAGTGCCGCAAGCTCTGGAAGGATAAATAAAATGTTCTTCTTGATGATAGTGTGTACGATAGTGCTCCGGTCTGAAGCTTATGCTCGGGCTGTCTACGATCCGCGATGGAGTGCGGGAAACGAGATTCGATCACAATGGGAGTGGGTTTCAGGCAGACTAGGAGTACTGTAGAGCCAAGCGAAACCAAATTGCATTTTTTGTTTGTTTCATCCATCTCACCTTCAAGGTCTCGTTTGAATGTACTCTCTTAAACTCACTTCAAATAAATAGGTTGCACATTGTTAAAAAGGTCACAGCGTAGATCGCCTTTTTAAGTGTGCAAAAACTCCCCATCAATCATCACATAGAGAGAGAGAGAGAGAGAGAGAGTGGGATAGAGGCAAACAAAAACTACCAACACTTTACGCAATATTCTGTCCAAAACCCCATTTTTTGTTCTTTTTCCTTTTAAAAACTCTCATCGCGTCTAATAGTGTAGCTTCTTTGTTTTCCCTTAACCCACATAAAACTGCCCACCGGTTTTTTTGTTGTTGTTGCCCAATCGAGCGAACGCTTATTTGCGTACACATTTAGATAAAACTGACCAACACGCGCCGTGCCTTGCCTCCACCGCCTGTTCAGGGTTCGCGCTGCTGTGGGCCGTTTTAACGTTTTCCTTTTTATGACTTGCACTTTTCTTTAGCGTCGATTTTTTATAGCACGTGTGTGCTTTTTCGGTTGACTTTTTTTTTGCTTTTGTTTGTTTTTATATCTTTTGATGGTGAATGTGTGGTTGTTTTTTTTCTTCTTCTTTTCTCGCGTTACGTGCATTGTGTTTGGGAATCTTCATTTAATCGTATCTAATCGTGCGGTTTGCCCATAATAGTAAATGGTGATGTTTGCTTTTAAAAGCGATCGTGAAACAGTCGAATCGTGTTGGGAGGTGTGTGTGTGTCTGTGTGTTTCTGTGAAATGGTAGTGTTGCATTAACAATACGACAGATAAAATAGAATATCTTTCGCTCACTCCAGCAGAGGTTGTAGATGTTAATGTTTGTAATCGCCAGCCTGATAATCGTTAAATGTGTGAAGAAATGCACAAAGGGCCATCCAAAGAATCATTGAAAATTGGTAAATGAATAAAAGACATTGGTCAATATTTTTTAACAAAATGTATAGAGATTTACAAAGATTAATCAAAGTTTAACACTTTTCAGAAATTTTGTAGAATACAAACATATAATAAATAAATATAACAAGTCATGTTGGTTGTGATAGACACTGCAATCAAACCTTCATTTCATTCAAACAAAATTGAGAGTAATTTCAACAAAATTCAATTAAAGTATTGAGTGTACAGAGTCATTCAGTTGACTTTTCTACACATTCACCCAGCCAAACTAAAATCTACAATTAAATCCAGCAACAGGTCACCTGCTATTAGAAACACAAAAAAACACAAAACACATGGCAAACACGTCCCATCCGGAGTGATATGCTTTTCAATTTAGGCTAATTAAATTAGCTGAACAAAACACTGATTCAATTTCGCCCCATGCAGCCGTCACGAGTCACGGCAAATGGCCAACGGAAACGGCACAACAAAAAAAAAGAGTGGTATTTAAAAATTCGAATGGTGGAATTGCAAGCGCAATCACAGCGAGCAGCAGAACAACTATAAAAGCCAATAAAAAGGAAAGGCTTAAGCTTTACCCCACCCCCTCGACCATCACCATCCGCCCCTTGCGTGTGTGTGTGTCCGACAGGGAAACACAGGCACCATAGGTCAAGCTCGTTATGTGTGTTGCACGCTGTCGTGCCCGTACGGGGCACTGCAACTTTTATCGTTATTTTTATTTCCTCCGGTGTCTCCGTTGCAATTGCAATTCCGACCCTGAGCGCCGCTGTGTGTGACGCTGACTCACTAGCTAGAGCATGATGGGGCGCCCAAGCGCCAGTGTGTTGCCGCTGCAGGTCCTGTCACTGTTGCATCCTGCCTCGCCCAGAGGTCGCCCCATCGTGCGACCGACAGCGCTCCAAAGTTCAAAGAGTGAAGTCGGTCGGTGACGCTCTGGCACCGAGCGACACACTGGTTGTGTGATGTGAGAGCGTTTTAACCTCCATGTTTCAACCCACCATTCTTTCCCACCACTAAGCAGCGTCTTGCGTTGCTGCTGTTGATGCTGGCTCGTGATGAGCGGATCTTGGGAAGCTGCCCAAAACAAACGATGGCCCTGGAGGTTCACAGCGTTGGACGAATGTTTTCCGGTCGGTCGGGAATGTCCTACCCTTGCTGCTGCTCGGTGTGGTACATCCTAGATTGGAATGATGTTTTATGTCTCGGTACCCCTGTCCCGCGCGTTCCTCCTTTTTTTCGGCTGGTGTGAAGACAGTCCGGCGACTCCAGCGAACTCTACGGTTACGGGCCATTTTGCCCGGTCACCGGCATACGGCGTTTCGCCGGCTCGATGCGGGGCAAGATACTTATGTGCTCGAGAGATGGTTATCTGCCGAGGTTTCAGCGGCCTATCGGCGCCAGCCGGCCAGCCCAAGCAGTGAAGCTCGGAAAAATCTCGATGCAGCTCTATGCAACGGACGATATGCGATGAGCAAAGAAGAATCCAACAAAAAAACCAGCGAGCATACAAGAATACAATGCTAATTCATTGTTGCCATAGGTTTTTCCTTATCCGTTTCCCAGGCAGGCAAAATAAAACCATCAACACGCTTGTGTTACCATTCCCCCCCCCATCCGATGTGGGACGGTGCCCTGCTCTCGTTCCATATTCATGGTTGATAACGTTCTGAGCTGCAAACCCAGGGAGGATGCTGCTTTTTTCTTCTTTATTTCATTAAATTTGCGTCCCCTCCCCGCACGAACGAAGGGCAACGGGTCTGCGACCTGCCGCTGGTGGGAAACGACCGGCCTGAAACAATAGGACCGGGCCAAAGATAAAGCCTAATGATTATTTAATTTCTTCCCTACTCTGTTTATTGACTCGAGGCTCTCTCGCTCTCCTTTCCCTGCGAGGTTGCTGCATGTGAGAAGTTGCGAAGCTAAAGCACGGGAAAGCGTTTGGCGCTTTCCCTTCCCGCGCATGTTGCTCTGGGAGAGTATGTATGTGTGTGTGTTTCTATGTATTGAATATAAATAATTTATCAAAATTCATCGGTGCATGAAAAGTGCCGATGATGGAATATTTACGACCCGGTAAGCATCCTATCCAATTATTTCCAACCGTCGCTCGTCCTGTCTTTTTTATTTCTGTGCTCTACCCACCTCCCCATGTGTGTGTGTGTGTGTTGCGACCCGGTTCTGGGATGGCATTAGAAAGCAGTATGCTAAACCGTACCGGGACCGGCAAGTAGCAGTATTTACTTTTCAACCCCCCGCACAGTTTCACTTATTGTATCAATTCTGAGCATATGTGTGTGGAGAGATGTCCTGGGTTTGCTTTGGTAGAGGAAATTACCACCCAAGCATAGTTATGATTCTGATATGAGGTATAAAAACACAGAAGATAAGTGTATAGTCGGCACTTGAGACACTCACAGTGCTGGAGGTGGAGTTAATTAGTCAAGCAGCGAGACTGTCTGACTTTTATCATCAACTCTCGAAAGCCATTCAAACGCGTACAGTGTGTAGCTTTACAGGTTTGATTTCTTTTCTGTCTGCAGTGAAATTAACTTTATCACCTTCAGCAGTAAAAGTAGCTAATTAAACAATCGTACTTCTTGTTGGTGGATGACGACATCACCTCTTCACTTGCAGAACAATATGTGGCAGGAAGACGAACACTTAAGTTGCCATCTTCAAATTTATGTGGCCACTTTTGACTCCGTTTCGAATTTCGCTTGCTAACGGAGTTCAAGCTGCCAACTTGACGGGTAGTGTCAGGTTTACTGTTTTTGACAGCTTTCAAAAAACTGCGTTAACGCTTTTATAGGCTCTCTGATGGTTATGAGGATCTACTTGCATGTAATTTATCGTTTTGTTGAGTAATCCTTTACGATCAGTTTGGTCTCACAATGTAACAAATAACAAAAAACTGAATAAAAACTAGATCGTATCACAAGAACTGTTTGGGCTTTGTTGAGATCAAAACGATAAAATATGGCACTACTCTCGTAAGAACGTGCAGTAAGCATCACAAACTCGACTGCACCGAAATGCGCCAGTGGCAGTGGCGCTCTTGGTGTGAATCAAACTGCACTGCACCAGACTTGGACTGTGCTACTGTGCGGAATCATTGGTGCGAGCGCGTGTAGGACGCAAATGACTCGCACGTAGGAACAAACTAGACACAGCAGGCTAGAGCATACACACATACGTGGAGTTCCGGTGATGCTGTGCATAGTAGCACAGCAGTCGGTGACTATTTTATTTTTTATTCTGCGCTTTTGTTGCTCGCTGTTTCGGTTTGCTTCTCCTCCGCATCCACTCTCCGATGGCTTTTCATAAGCAATCATTAACAATTCAAAACAACTACATAAATTATATCGCAAAAATGACAAGTCAGCTGTAGCGGGCGAGAGAGGTAGGAAAGTTGGCTTACAATTGCTCCAGCCGTTGAAATGGAACCAGTGGGAAAGATTCTCTAGGGGTTCCGCTTTGAAATGGCCCATGGCTTGCAGCTCTTAGGGTGGAGCTATTCCGAGGTTGTGTGTTTTTTTCGGGCTGTTAACAGGCAAACACATTCACAGCCGCTACATGCACAGCAGCGCCCGAGACTCCCAGTGATGAGACTCCATTAGCCTTGATTGTCTGGTATAAAGTGCAGCGCTTCCCCAACTCTGTGAGGACTAACCAAAAAAAAAAAAGGTGGGAAATAAAAACATCGCACACCGGTTACATTTCCTATCCCAAGGGACCTGTGCTCGTTGGACTGGGTGTGTGTATTCCTGCAACGGGGACCAGTGTACGACGCCCAATTCATCCTCACGGTGTTCACGTTAAAGTGGCAAGCAATTCCGTCGTATGCAAACGGGGAGACCTCTTGACAGCAACGTGTACCCGGTCCGTGTTTGCTTTTTTTAGTAGATAGAGCAACAAGCGCTTATGCTTGCCTTGTCAGCCCACAAAAACACAAAGCTGGTCGAGATGGCCCCTCCAACTAGCGTGCGCGCATCATAATGACATGAAAACATTTTCAAACATTGCATCCAGCGCGAAATTGCAAGCAGAGGGCGTTCTGCTGATAGGATGCGTTACTACTGTAGCGCATGCAAGCTCTTGAAATGATGTTGTGAATGAGGGTTTTTATTGTGAGCATTGTGGGCCACTAGCATGGTTTTAAGAGTTTGTAAGCTTTTGAGGTTTGTTGAACGTTGAAATGTTGCACTCGGAATAACTAATTTTGTCGAATAAAAGACGGAGCCGAGTTGTCGTTCCACGTGTAAAGCAATTGAAAAGAGTCAATACCCATCCAGTCCAGAACCATTTCTCACGAAACCCCGTCGAAAAACTGCAACCAAACAATGAAGGCATTTATTTTGAAAGAATCCACATAAATACCAATTACCGCCATCAGTGCTGGAGGTGCTAAATTTAATTAGACAAACATGCTTGATTATTTAAAGAATGGCAGAAATGGCCCACGATTAACTTCTGTGCCATTTATCAGTGGATCAGCTGGAGTGCTGGAGTAGAACGGCCGATTCTCTCTCCCTTTCCATATCAATATGCATCTTAACCGGCACCCATCGATGGTTGAATTGCACGCGCCAGTTGCAGAGCAGAACCGAGGACCTCCCGCCGACACAAGCACTTAATCTGCGTCGAGCACGATCGTACACACACACGACAAGTACCGCAGCATAATCCGCCAAACGGCAAGGCATTCTGGGCGTAAGAGGCCGTAGCCCCAAGAGCTAACGAGGCAAAAAATAAATAGTACCACGGGGGCGAGCTGTTGGGGTCGGCTCTCCGCCGCCGCCGCCATCTCGCGGTCAATAATCGGGGACGACCGGAGCCGTAATAAAATGGTATAAACAGCGATAATAGCTGTCGATTATAAGCGATTTCGTATAACTTAATATCGGCAATTATCATTCGTAATTATGGTAGAACGCGCTGCACACACTCGAGCGTACCCTCCGGGAACTGGATACCCCCGCCGCCGGAACAAGAACGTGATAGAGAGTATGAACGGTGGGGCAGAACACACCATTTTCCTAGCACATGTGTGTGTGGGTTGTGCAGTCAGAATGCAAAAGTGCAATTTCGCTGTGCTGGGGCTGCAGCGAGTTGACTACTGCATATCGAACAAGACAGGCAGCTATTCTTCGCGCCCCGGCGACACTAGTAATCACGCGGGCCACCACAATCATTGAATAAAGTTCGGTTAATGAGCTATAATTACGTCGCCTCGTCCCTTGCCCTCCTGCTGCGCCGCGCTTGGGATCGACCGACGAAGACGTCGTGCAGGCTAGTTACATGTTCCGCCGGCGCTTCTGTCGGGCGCCGGCGGGAGTTGGGTGGGCGCATTTGATGAACTGCGGTTTTTGCGTGCTCCCCACCCGGGAAGGGCGCGTTCTCGATGAGGTGGATGTTGTTGATTCGGCGAAGATGGCGTTACCATGTGGTTCGCATTAATATTGCGGAACGGAAAATTGGTGTCGCGCTTGGCAGTCAGGATGGGATAATCGTTAACGCCGGCGAAGGTGTTGCTCAAGTGCCGCCGCACTCATTCAGCCGGGCGGAAGTGTTTAATTAAGTTTTTACATGCATCGTGGAGTGGTGGTGGGTACGGCTCCTGTACGGCTAATGGAAAGCGGTAAATGAGCTTTCTATTCTGTGCCTAAATGTCGACTTTCTAAATCGAACCAAACGATAGCAACGTGGGGCCCTTTTACCAAAGCAAGAATTGGAGTGCCGACAGCGGAACCTTTTCAGCGCGGCAGACAGCGTTAGTCGCTAGAACTGAATTCCATTTCCAGTTTCGAGATCATCTGAAAAGCCCTTCTTCCCGTGTGAATGTTGAAGGTCGCGGGATCGTCAACGGTTCGCGCCGGGTGCTCGTTTGAAGTTCCGGCAAGGCCTCCGGAGCGAAGCCAAGACGAAGGTACTGAGGTGAAGTGCCCGCCCCATAACTCCAAGAGTTCGCACACACACACACACCTGGCAAAGGGTTTTAGGGTCGTTATTTCGTGCCGCGCTGTCAGGTCCGGGGGGAAAACCCAACCGACCATTCTTCATGCAATAAAAGAGCACCCGCGATGGGCCTTTTTGTGCTGCATTGCCGCACGAATGCCATTGCCGTGATGTCTTAATTATGGAATTGCACATACGGATACCCTTTATGCACAGTGCCCACCACCTCACCCTGCTGCTCGTTCTTACGTGCGCTTGCCAATGGAAGAGCGAGAGAGCGAGGAGCAGCGCAATCGTGTAGTGCTTCACGTAATTTCATGCTATTTTATTTTTTGCCCTCTTTGTGCCCTTCGTCCCCTTTTGGAGGTGTTCTTTCTACACTCACAAAAAAAAAAAACTCAAACACATGCTACCACTCAGTGGCCATCACACAGGCGAGGCCGCCAACATAGCAGTCGAGAGGAGCATGCAAATGAAGAATTACCACGCCACTGCTCCAGTTGCAGCTCGGCGGCGCTCTAGTATTTGCCCATTGAACTCGTGCGACTCCGGCGGTTCGTTGTTCTCGCCCGGCAAAGCGCAGAGATGCCAGCGTGCCGTTTCCCGGGGAGAGGTTTTGTTCGCGAATCAATTGCTCCAGCACCTTTGCATCGTGGCTCCCATCGTGGCTGCCCAGAATGCCGGAACTGTACCGCATCCGGCGTGGCGTGTTTTTTTTCGCGCCCTTTTGATCGTCAATCTCCATGCTCGATGCCTTCGCCCTTCCCACCAAGGGCGTAATGAGCATGAGCGCAGCTTCCTGCCAACAGTGAGGTGTGTGTGCCAAGCTTTTTTTTTGTAGTGCGCCATTCTGTTTGTCATTTCATATTTTTGCACTTCCCCTCACTTTCGTTGGGCGCTCGTACACCACCGTGGGATGCATTATTATTTGAATATTCCTTTCCACCGTGTGGCTCTGTCTGTGTGAGGGCCATTCGAGGCGGAATGTATGATGAAGTGTACTCACACAGTGCTGTGTTCCCATAAAAAAGCGACTTTAGCGCTCGCTGCCCCGCCCGAAGGTGGAAGCGATGGAGTGTGATTTTACAATTAAATTATGTGTTTTATGCTCTGTTTTCCTGCGCGTAATTAAATGTTTCCGTGTATGCAGCAACACACAGAAAAAAGAAGTACAAGAATACCTGCACAAAAAGGTGCTTGGAAGCGCCCGACTGTTTGCTGGTGGCACTGTCATTCTATGTGGTTTTAAATGCTTATTTCTGTGACGTTACGACTGTGCTGAGCTGCAAAGACTTTCCTCCTCCAGAGGCTCTTACTGACAGCCAAACAACAGAAAAAACGGGGCAGTTCACAAAAAAAGCCATCACTTCTTGATTAAATCTTAATGTCCCGCAGAAACACGCTACAGTTTAGTGCCGTTTAGGCTCAATAAAGTGTCTGTTTTCTTAATCTTCTTACCACGGCGCTACCGGCAGCTATCCGATGTGCAAAGTTCGCCAACACTTGTTAATGGCTTATGCGCGCTTATGTGTTTGAAATGGAAGCCTCTAGAGCTGTAACACCACACTTTTGAGGGAGTTGTTGGTAAACGATCGATTCCCCTTGGCGATCTATGTCAGCCCCGGGGTCGCTCGCATATGGAGCGCCAAGCTACTAGATACTAGCACGAAATTCGAGATTCGAGAGTGAGAGGGCAAACCGCGCTTGTCTAGGCCTAGGACCTGAGCCGGGTGTAAAAACGCACATTACGCCGGGGCCGATTATACCAACCTGTCAGCTTGTGGAACGAGTTCGATCACTCACATCACTTTATGACAGCGTTCGGTTCGGCTTCGTGTGCCCCAAATGCGGCTGTGTTGTCGCAGCTTCACCTTCACTTTCATCGTTTGGACAATTACGTTGTGCGTCTCCTTCTCTCTCTATCTCTCTCTCTGATTATCACTCTATGATCAGAAATGGTTCAAGGCTTTTTTCGGGTGCTTGTTCAGCAAGGGTGATGTAGAGCTAGGATTCGCCGAACGAGATTCGCGTGCGCAAAGGGTTTCGCGTGTAGATCACCCCCTAGATATGGCGGCAGCTCTGTTGTAGTCTCACTCCTTTTTTTTTCTTAAGGCAAGCAACGAACAAAACTGTGCGCAATTTATTACCACTGCCGGGCAACAAGGCACCGAAGGACCGAAGCACTGGACGCGACACGGATGACGGATTTCTGACGCGCTTTTCCGCATCGGTCGGTGTGCACGATCGATCGATCCAGATTGCCCGCCGGGGGGCACAAATTAGCGGGCGATCGGTGCGCAAGTATCAGGGTCCCGGTACTGTGCCCCAGTACGCAAGAGCGGTTCTATTGACTACAGCGTGCCGCAGGGTCAGCGATTATCCAAGATCCGAGTCTAGCGTGGTGCGTGGTGCAGAGGGGAAACGAGGAAGAACTCGCTGACCTAAACGGAACACAGCACAAGATTAGATGCCATTCCTACGCTTTCGTGTCAGGAGGCTCGTCGGAGTGCCGCCGCTGCCACACACTTATCTCGCCGCGGTGATCTAGACCGAACAGACACACAAACACGGGCCGGGTAAAAAAGGGGGAAACGTTTACCCCCTGACTTGATTGATGCCTAGCATTTGTGAGAACAGTTGTTGAATTAATTATGACTATCGAAAGGAGCTGGTGGAGCTGGGCTTCGATCAAGATTCGAGCGTTATTTAGTTGTACCTCGATGCGCGCCGGTTAATCTCACGAGACGATTCTCGCCGAAGCGATGAAAGATTCCTTCGCTCAAGGTTGCTCTTCGTGTGAGTGACGCGTTTATAGTAACGCATCCGGGGCTGTTCAAAACCGCAAAGCTTTTTGGGATGACATTTTATTGCACACCGACGGTTTATATGGAATTAAAAATTGAACAAACAACTCACTCCGCCCCGAGTTCCCCGTCTCCCGGGCGTGTGTGTGTGTGTGTGCTACCTTGAGAGTTAATTATGATTTTCGAATTCAGTTTTATTGCACAAACCACCCCACTCCGTCTCAGTCGTTCAGGACAGCTCGAGACAAAGTTTACTACCTTTTTCGGTAGCGCAGAGAATGCAACCAGAGGTGCTCGATGGGTTTGAGCGAGTTTCTATGTTTTATTAGGCCCCACTCCCCCCTATGGTTAAGCATAATCCATACGTGAGCGATTGCCTTCTACGCGTTCCGAAACTAGCGCCTCAGGTTTGGTTAATCATTATGATTTTTATTGATTTGTTGTGAGTGATTTTGGGGCGAAAAGGCGCGTGATCGAGCGGCGGGGCTGGGCTAAAAACCGGCAGTCCAGCATCGTAAACTCATTTCAAGGATAGTGCTCTTAAGAGGGCTACAACTTTCCTGGAACTGGCCCAAAACGAGCCTTCAAGCCTGTGTTTATGGTTTTGGTTTTAGTTTTAATGGATGCCGTGTGCCGTGGCAGCCCCGAAACTAATACTTACCCCGTTCGGCATTCAACGCCGATCCCGGCAGCATCCATTGTTGTGGCCTTTCCGATCTGAACTTTTATAACGAAGTCTGCCACGGCACTGGCACCAAATGCCAGCGCAAAGATCCTCTTTCTTAGCGAAAATTAGTCAACCGTAAGTCCGGAGGAGCCGTCATTAATTTAACACCGTCTTCTTTCTCGCCTCGTTACAGGTACGGTTGCTGCCCCTTCCCGCCACGGCCTTAAATCCTTCCATTTTCCCAGGATAAGTAAGTAAGAAATGAGTGTTCCTCCCACTGGACACACATTAACTCGCGCCCAAAGGAACGGCAGGGGCGATTCCCCGTTTTTTGCACTTCGACTTTTTGGACACATGCTCAACCGACGCCGAAGACATCGTCGTGTGTAAGACAAATGTCGACCCATTCTTTTCCGTCCGAGTGTGTCCGTATGAGTGTGTGTGGCTGACTTGAGTGGAGTAAACTTCTCGGTGGACACCAGATACCAACGTGCAGGATCATCATCATACACCGGTACCGGTCGGGGGCAACACAAGATTCCGATAATTTGCTGCCGGTAACGAAATTAATTACACCATTAATCAGCTTCCCTTTTCGGGGGTCGGCGGACCCAATTGGGATCTGCAGTGCTTTTGGGCAGATTGGGTGGAACTCAAGCACTCCGCTGTACTCGGCTGTACCACAGGGAGAACAGAGGGAAACAGCGCGTCTTATCGGTGATGTTCGATCTGTTGTCCAAGATCTGACAAAGTCTTTGCCGAAGGCCCGAAGAAAAATTGTAACAAACTCTCGCACAGCCCACATGCTTGTTTTCGCACTGCCGAGTGTATGTGTACATACACGAACGCGAGGAAGTGGGTGCATGTTGTTGGACAAGCTTGTCAAAGTCGGAGCGCGCGCGCGGTTCGCGACAGCCAAGCCCCAAACGTGTTCTGCGCACACCAAAACGCGGAGCGGATCACGGCAGTGACAGGTGGTCATAAATACTCATTAGCATTTTTGGCGGCTGCCGACATGAACAGGGCCGTCGTGGCAGTGCCAGTGGGATTTGCCTATAATCAGTCGCACCTCCGGACTGGATTGAAACAACCGCACGGACCGATGCGCGCTGCATGCTGCTGTGCCTCACCATTTCTTTGCAGAGGCGCTGCCGCAACAAAGTGCTACAAATTCAGAATCCACATTCGGGCAAACCGGCACCGGTGCGTACCAAGCGTCCGAAGCAGCAAACGGTCTATGTGCAGCGTGCGCTTCGACACCTTAGCCCGCAAGGCTTTGTTTACAATGTTTTATCAATCCCCGCGTCTAGCCGTGCGGGCCAGCGAACGATGCATAATTTATGGTCAAACCTTTTAAGTCCTGCCAGCGCTTGCTCGCATACACAGGCGGAGCATCTCAACGGCAGCGTTCTTTGCCCATGCCGCTGACCAGTCGCGGGGAGGGCGAGCTAGGTCGAAGCATTCCTATGCCTTCGCGGTCCAGGGAATGCTCGGCTGCGCTTCCCGCACAATGCGCACGGCAAAACGCAACGCGGTGTGTGGATGTGAAAAATCCACATTCGCTCGTTTTCGCGAGTAATCGCACCGTGCACACGCATCGCGGTATCGCCCGGATGCATTCCGCCCGAAGACGAGCCCCGGTCAGGTCTCATTGAACTTACGCGCGTACGATAAGATCGCGCCGTGGGACGTGTAGCGGCTGCGTTGTGCAACCCAACCCCAAAACGGGGCTTTATCGAAGGCGGCAGATAATGGAACATGGACAAGTTTATTAACGTTGTTTGCCCCGCTCGGTCGGCAAGGTGAAGGAGGAGTCGTTCTATTTTTGTAACGCGCAGGACGGTGTTTGACCGTTTCGGCATCTAGAATTACGTTTGGGAAAAACAGAGAGAGAGAGCAGGCAGCCTTCGTCTATTCGGTATGTTTGAGTTCGATGTATCAACTTTGCGCAAGAGTTTAAGAAGTAAGGGATTTCCATTTAATTGATTTCCATAACAGAAGCAACCTCTCCGCATACCAGCAAGAGATGGTGGTGAGATGAGCACCGACGGCTTTAGCAAGAAGTTCCACCGAGTGCCACCTACTACCAACTCGTTCACTCTCTATCGATTGCCAATTGCCAACCAAAAGGACATTGTTTTATTGTGTCTGTCAGGCGAACGCCATAATCATCCGTTTCCAATCATCCGTCCAGGGGTACAGAGTCCGGGTCCGAACGAACATGCAAACAGGACAACTACCCAGGTCCCTCCCCGCATGGGTTTGTGCCCTCGCGAAGTTATCGTGATTTATTGTTTTCCGTCTCGCTGTTTGTAAATAAAAGCAATATAAGCGATATTTTACTCCCTTCTTATTATTTTCCGTTAATAAATCCTCCAATAATCTCACACACTTGCCCGATTCTTCCCACCTCGGCTCCCACCAATCCATTGTGGCATGCACACTCAGCAAAGCCCTTTTTTCTCTTCTCTCTATCTTTCTCTCTTAATCCCACCATTCTTTCGCTATTCAACAACAACAACAAAAACCTGGCCAACTGGGTGGTAAGGATGTGCAAGCGGAATATTTATCCTTCCAATCGGGCGATTGTTCAGCGTCTGTCCACCATCGTAGGGGCCCCCAGAGCAAAACTAGTTTCGCCCGCTTTGCCCCGTTTTGCCCCGCACTTGCTGCGAACTAGGCGAGCGCGATCTTGGCGGAAGGATTTATGGGCCAATAAGTGGCAGCATTTGCTGTCGGAACTTGCAGCCTCAAACCCCGCGCCGCCGCGATCATCGCGCCACAATACCGCCCCGCTAACGTTAACCTTTAGGAGATGCATTTTGAGCCGCGGAATCAGGCAACTCCCACCACGGAGTATGATGGTCCGGCGTGAAGTAGGTGTATGCCTGGAGCTGTGCTTGCTGTTGCTGTTTTTGTTTATTGCCGTTTGGTGTCTTATTTCACTCGCTGGCACAAGCACACATGGCAAAAAAGGTAAATGATGACCATCGGGAGCTGTGTTTTTCGGAGCCACCAACCACCGTCACCACCGGCCGGTTCAATGCGGCTTTAGACTTTATTATCTTATTACGCTAATCTAGTTGACTTATAATTGCAAATTGGAGTAATTGTTCAAAGTCCGCCCCGTGCGCAGCGGCCGGGACAGTTCACGACTCCGGCCGGAAAGTAACGAATTCATTACGACCTCTTTGGACGGGACGGGGGCCGCCGTGATTTACGATACGAGACGGGGCGCGCGTGTGACCGAGCGCTATGGCCAGGGCCAGCCCGGTTTTCGGTGCAGCAGCATACCAGGGTCGCGGGAGAAAAGTTTGGTTTGATAAACAAAAAGCTCTCGCTGCCGCCCCGAGGACGTGTATAATTAATAGTCGCGTCCCGAAGCGTCCTCCCTTGCCCTTTAGGAGTGTCTGGTGCCCGTTGCATTTGCATGACAGAACATCTTACAGCACTGCCCAGCTTCCCGGCATGGCCGATGCAGCGAATTGCACCGAGTGGATCGGCTCACAGCAGAACCAAACGGGATGGAAAAATCAACCAACCAGATAACAACAATATCAAGCGCTGCGGGCGTAACAAGATCCTGCAAATCTTGGAACCTCCCCGGTGCGGGGGGCATGGTGTGCCTTGAGCTTCCAGTCTTTTTCAATTTATGATAAAATGGTTTAAATAGTTTTAATTAATACACCGCCTGCGGGAGCCGGCCGCAGCAGCACCTTTTGCTGGGTGTCTTTTATCTCCCGGTGGCACTCCTTCGCGATGGTCAAAGATGCTGCCGCATCGCCGGTGGGACAGGGCCAGCTAATGAACGGCGTTGGTGCGATGACCGCACACTAGCGAGAAGCCTTTCTATCGGTTGAAACCCCTTGCATACCTTTGGGTAGGGTTTCGCTTCGTTTCGTAGCAACAACTACTGGAAGGCTTTAAATTCAATTTAATGAATAATTAAGCAGGCGAAATCCAATCGGCACTGTTTATCTCATTATCACCAACATTCAATCAATCAGACAAAATGTAATTACCGAAAATGAAAGCGAACGAGAGAGAGAGAAAGATGAAAACGGTAAAATGTACAATTTTGCATCCACCATTTTCGACAACAAAAAAAAACCTCTTAACTCGCACATTCCACCCACTCTGGTTGCGTGGAGATTGATGATGAGCTCCAAAAAATGCATTACTCTATCGCCGCTGAGCAGAAAATCGACCCAGTGCAGTTTATCATTTTTTTTCCCTCCCAACATGCTTTGTTTACCCTTCACTTTTCACACGAGTGTGTGCATCCCCGGGTGGAAAGCTCGTCTCACCAGTAGTTAAAAGCGGTAGTTGATCGATTGAAAGTAAATACGGTGCGATGGCGCTGGCATTCGCCGGTTGTAAAACGGGGAGCGGTTTTCCCCACTCAAAAACGCGCTGAAACGTGCACAACATTTATTTAAAAAAAAGGATGCATAGTTTGCATGCACACCCTTCCCAGTGCTTTCCAATGTGAAGTGGGGCGTTGGATGGGCGATGCTATTTATCGCCCGGGACTAGTCTATTTACCGCGCCAGCCGTAAGCCGTATGTTTTAATAATGTGTTATTCAACTTTCCGGCGGTACGCGTGTCGATTGGAACGCATCCATTTTATGTGAGAGTGTGTGTGTGTGTGTCTGTGTGGGGATTATTATCAACGTGTGATTAAAATGTAAGAGGCTTTCCAGCGGTTTACGCTCACCCAACTCCCCAGGTTTTTTGTTCTGTTTGCCGATTTCAAAATTGATCGGAAAAAGATATTGATACTTTTGCAATCAACCGGATGCGTAATGGAACGGAACGCAATAGGAACACTGTGTTGGAAAATCGAGCGTTAAGCGAATTGTGGCTGGAAAATGTTTACCTACCACGGCGCAAAGGTTGTGTACGGTACATGGAACTACTTTTTTGAGTTCATTTCTTTGCCCAATTTCTCAACATTTTCCCATCGCATAAAGGTCAAAGGGCAGTGAGAAACATTCAAATCATAACTTTCATCCTCATCCTTTGCACATTGAAACACACACACACATACAGAAGCATACCAACACCAGCGTTCCGTCGGTATGGTCGCACAAGTTTCGTCGAAGTAATTCACATTTCTATTAACGATATGGGTTTTAATCCACTTTATGGAGATACTTTACATTCATACGCTCGATCATATTTAACGGCGAAAATTCCTTGCTTTATAGGCGTGGAAAAGTTTTGCACCGCGCCATCACACCGCGCCTCCCCCCTGGTGCGGTGCGTGACTCAAACCACCACCATCGCCCTTTCCACGACGCCACACAATCCACACGAAATCCAAATTTATAACGCATCTCTGGCGAATTTCGTAGCTGCCCTTTTATTCTGTCCAGCATGGTTTCAGCTCTCTCTCTCTCTCCCTCTTCAATAGTCGGAGCGCCATATTCGAACGCATTCGAACGCCCGGGCTATTGCAACCGAAATAACAGAGCGAAAATGTCGCAATAAAAATTCATGAATTATTTTATGCTCACACTCGGGTGAGGGGTTATGGCGCGTTGCGAACGGGCAAAAGCATGAAAACCAGCAGGAGAAATGCCCTTCTATCCCCCGCTCGCACCGGAAGGGAAAACAACGACCACACAGACACAAAACTGCGTAACTCAGCAGCTTTTTTCTTCACTCAGTTTCAGGCTAGCCGTTTGGGTAAATCGAAGACATAACCGCACCAACCGGGCACCACTCTACCATTCACGCTGGCGCTGACCATAATCGTTAAGTTTAATTTTCCTCGGCAACACAGTCCGCGGACACCCCAAAACACCGATAATCGTGGTACGGCAGGCGAATGAACAGCGCCGCGTTTGATTGGATGTTTGGGTGTGGAGGATTTTCTGTACTTTGCTTCCTTCTCCGGGCCGGCTTATCGTTTGCTTTGAATGAAGGGGTTTCACGCTTTTGTTGACCAGTGCCCCAACCACCAAGTGTGCCCTCTATCGTGCTCTAGTTTTGTTGCAGTTCAAGCGTCTCTACAAGGATCACACTATCGACGTTTCGATCCAAGTCCACCCGTTTTCCGCGAGGAGAATTAGATGCATGCACACCGGGGATTGGAATCGGTTCTTTTGCTCGCATTAAAGTGAGCAGCACGAACAACAGCTCGCCCAACTGCAAGATCGCTCTAATGCATTAGCTCAATCTCGAGGGTGGCGCGGTGCTTTAATCAAGAATCGGCCACACCTTGGTTTTGTGCCATACGCCGTACGCCATATCACCGTGTTGGTTGTGTTTTGTTGCGTGACGGACAGACCGGGCAGGCGAAACACGGTACAGCTCCTTGGCTTTTGCACGCACCGTGTTTCGTCGTCCAGAGTTTGGCGTGAAGGAGGATTGGATGGGCGTTGGTTAAATGACGAAGGCGTTGACTCAACATGATGCAGATGAAAAAGTGTTTAAGTAATAATACAGCATTACCTTGTTGTAAAGCTGGAAGTATGTAATAACTGAATAATAAGCATTATATATAATAAATGAAATTGATAGTTTAAGTTGAACATTTTGCAACCCAAAACACGAGCTGTCCCGTGGCGTCGTGCTAGCCGTCTACTGTTGCACGCTGATGAGCGTTGGATCAAGTCTAGCTTGAAGCATCTACGAAAAGTCTTCAAAAACAAAAAGGGAACAAGATTTTGATTCAAGCTTTGTTCAAAGCGTTGTGTTTCCTTCAACGTATCCTCCTATCTCCTAACAAATATTCTGTCACTCACTGTAAAAATAGTAAAACTGATGCAGGATCAACGAAGGACTATATAGCTAGCCGGCAATGAAATCGAGCAAATGGGAAATATAGGAACCGGGAATAACATACCCCCAAGAATCCCCCGAAGGTGTGTGTTCCATTCCGACTGCTGCATGTACCCCTTTAATAAATAATTTGTAAGCTGTATCTTGCGTTCACGAACCCGAAACGCACACCATGGCCGAGGAGCGGGATGAGAAACTGGGTCGGATCTCTTCATGCTGCCGTACGCGCCGCATACACGTGCAAAGTAATTGAGCAACGGAAAACGAAACGACACACAACACGACGCTCGCAATGGTGCGTTTTTCCCAGCAGGAAAGGGAACGAGAACTTCATAGAAAACCGGCAGCACACCGGCAGCAGAGACGGGGTGGGATGGTTGAGGGCCAGTAAAAACAACGTGCAAATGGAGCAAACGCGCGCGTCGGTCGGGGCAGGCAAAATGGCATCGAAAGAAAATCTTTCCCCAAGGAGTTGGTGTTCGTAATGTGTTTCCTTTTTCTGCCTCCCTCCCTCCCATCGGTCGGTCGCAATCACGTGAAAAGACGGTGTGTTTGTGTGTGTGTGTCTTTGCCTTTGCAGAATGGGGGAAAAAGGCAGACCCCGAACGGAAGTGTACAGGAGTGCCCATAAAATTTCCTTATGTGAGGCAAAGTGTTTTTCCTTATCGCACGAACAAACTCAGAAACACACACACACACGCTCACACCCAAACCACACTCACACCCCTCGTGGGTCCGTTTTTCATCCCTTCCATGTCAATCCCAACCGATGGCGAGTCGTTTTGTCGCTCCTGTTTCGGTCGCTAAACGACGTGCCTTCAACTATGACGAAGACCAAGGCTTCGAGTGTCGGGGCCTGTGTTATCTAACAACAAATTGAAAGTTATTGCGGTCAACTTTCGGTTGCTGGTTGCTCACAAACTCTTTGTAGAGCTGGTTTGACGGGGTGACGGCGCAAATGGACGAAGCTGAATTTGATGAACTAAAAACCTGACACGAGGAGCGAGAAAGCAGCAAAAAAAAAAAGAACACACGCCACCTTACAGACACATATATTTCAGGACTCATTTCGATCGAAATCCTTTTATCAAATCCTTTCCCACTCCCGCACACACACACAGAAACATGCGTGTATGCGGGTCTTGCCGGGCGGGAAAAGTTTCTTATCAGCGCGTCCCCAGTCCCCTCGGCCGCTAGTTTTCGCTGCCTCGAGGCGAACGATGGCGAGTTTCGCTGCTCCTGGAATGTTTGCAGCAGACAGAGGGCAGGAAATGAAAATGAAATGGCAAAACCCCGTCCCGTTAAACGGGATGAAAAGCTTTCCAATTAACTATTCGTCGACTTTTCGGTCAAACTTTTTTTTTACGGGGGTCGTGTGGGGTCGTCGTCGAGCGTGTGGGATGAATGTAAACGTTTAGCTGGTTGGAAAATTGTCGGGCTTACGACGGGAAAACCGTATTTTTCAGATTGTAAAGAACTCAAATTGAGTTGCGTAGGGGGGAAGAAACGGCAGAGAAAAGCATTAGAAAATGAAAGAGAAGAGTAAAATTAATGAGGAAATCCTTTAATTTAATTGCTTTTTTAAACAAAATTGGAAATTTATTTTGGAGTACTTGAAAATGTCAAAAAGCCATTAAAAATGTTGTAGAAATCTATATTTTTTATCAATATTTGTTTGCGCAGTTACACAAGGGAATCAAACATCGTATTACACAAAAGACTTCTTTTATTGTGTAACACTTGCGTTGCGAAATTTGTGACTGGCAGAAAATATTGCAATACATAAATCAAGCTTTTAAAAAGAAAAAAAAAACATTACGCTTTATTAACACTAATTGAAATTGCCTTTATACTATCGACGTGGATTTATAGGTGTCACCCGTTTGGCATTATACACACCAGAACCATTCGCAAACCACGGGAATTACTCATACGTAGGCTGCACCAGCACCAGAGTGTGAGCGAGATCGTAAATAGTGCAGGGGGGACGACCGGCACGGCTTCGTAAGGGGGACTCATGACAGCTCGGGGTAGCAGCGAATGTCATGTCCAAGCGCTGACAACAAACAATGCCCGGAGTCGTGCCCGGTAAGGATCTCGCTTCGCGCCTTCCCACACCTGTGGTCGAAAGATGCAAATGCCATCCAGAAACGACCACTGACCAACCAAGCCAGCACAGCGCACCGGGAGGAGATTCGTCTCTTTGTCGAGTGTGTGTGTGTGTGTCTATATGTCTATAAAACCTCGCGTACAGTCTTTTTTTTATTACAATCCTGTACTCAACGATCCGCGCGAGCCAAGCCAAGCAGCTATAAATTCCCTGTCACAATCGCAATGGTAAAGAGGGTGTCGCAGCCCATGTCGACACCTCGGGTGAACACGTTTTCGGTACGGTGGTGAGGCGTCGTCCACGGCCAGGGGTCATAATGTGTCGAATTTCGATCACAATTAACCTTGTTTAACCAGTGTAGACCGCAAGCCGGATCGGATCGATGGTTCCAGAGCAGACTTTTCCTTTCACACACGCGCTTCGCGTTCGATCGAGGTGAAATTTACGACCGTGTCTCGTTAAAGTCCCTCCCGCGCAAGCTATTCCAGGCTGATCGTAATACTGTAAAGGATATAGCTTAGCAGTTGCTTCACGCACTTCAAAACCGGAAAATCAACTCAAGTCCAGAAGGACAACAGAAACATAAACCAACAATCCCATTCTCGCTAATGTCGAAACAAACCATTTGGGCGAGCTTATTAAAATGAGACTGCGACAGAGCAATCGATCGATGCTATGATGCTACGCCCAATCATACGCCCATGCTTGCCTTCCTTGCGCTGCAACTAAATCTTGTTCCAAGCGGCTAGATACTGAAGAGCGACTGGCTTCACAAAATATGTACCACCGTGAGCAATATTAATATGTTGTCGCGTGCACGTTACGATGGCAAAGGTTGACGAGATTGGCCGTCGAAAGGACCCGTATGTCAATCATACACAATCAGACACACACCGATGCCGAGAGTATAGGGAACTTCAAATACCGAACCGCGTTGCGTTGGTAATGCAAGAATTAATTATTTGCTTCCCACCGAGCAAACATAACGCATGCTGTCGGGGGGGAGACGCCCATGTTGTTTGTTGGTGCGTTCATAGGAGCTTCCGGTTTTTGATTTCGGTTCATTGTGATGTTTGTGTGTGTGAAAAGAGAGAGAGAGAGAGAGAGAGAGAGAGAGAGAGAGAGAGAAAAGCAAAGAGAAGAGCAAAAGGGAAGATGCCCGGGATGAAAGTAATCCTGCACCGGTGCGTCCCCGGGATGCGGTTGCGGTTACAACCTACCGCGGTACACCACATTAAATACTATTCACTCTGCCCGGAACACACACACATACACGCATACATTGTGTCTCAGGGAGACCCTCGCAGCCCTGGGAACGCGTACCGGGGGATCTCACCCAGTTTGTTGGCTTTGATTCGGATTTTGAATTCGAAAATGAGATTTTACGTGCAAGAGTGATGTTTGAGCATACATTTCCCGCCTTCCCGCGTGGGTTGTGTGGTTTGTGCCATGTGTGTATGTATGTGTGTGTGCGCTCTTCAAACGGTACTGCACTGTGCGCTTTTGATGAATTTTGCCCCCTCGTGAGAGCCCTTTTCTTGCGGCTGTAGAATGAAGTTATCGGTGGAAAAGCGAACGGCAACGGTCCAATTTGTCTGCAGTCACACACACACACACACACGCATGCAACGTGTAGCAGTAATGAGGGTGAAAATCGTAATGCAATTTAAGGCGCTTGTACGAAGCTCACCTCGCCAGTGGGTGGCCACTTCCCGTGCGCGTATAATTTCATTTCACGTTGAATAAACTCGCGAGTGGAAAATGTGTTTCAGCATGTTTGCTGTTGTGTAAAACAAAATGCAAGTATTCTTCTCCCATGTGGTGAAAAGGGGAATGAGGAAAGAGCTCCCCGTGCTGCTTCACCACTCGCCTCTAAGAGGATCGACTTACCAACCCACCCCGTTTTCCCTGGGCAAAGGTTACGCCCTTTCGGCCGCGTACAGTTGCCGTCCGTACCGGCGAGCCGAGCTTACTGTTTGTTTCTATTTCCTTTTTTCACTGTCTCTTTCAACACACCCACCTGTGGGAGGGTGGCCTCCCCATTCGGCGAAGTGTCTTGATCCTTCGCACATAGAGAAGAGAGAAAAAAACAAACAACAAGGATCGTCTTTACGCGTGGACGGCACAAAAAGGTGAAATCGCAAAAAAGGTAACCGGCTTTAGTGTGGAATGGCAAATGGCACCCCGGATTCCGGATTCATGCAATACGGCCGTCATCCTAGCCGCTCGCCTATGGTTGCCTAAGCAAGCGAATTGCATCGTTTCCCGGGGCTCGCAGCACTTGCGGCCCCGGTGACCCCGCGGGGCCACAGAATTGCTCATTTTCTGTAAATTAACAACATTAAAGAAACATCGGGCTGCAGAACGAACGAAGCAGCAGCAGCAGCAGCAGTAAGTGAAAAGCGCCGTTCCGGGTACTTTTCCACGTGGAAAAGTACTGGAAAATCTGTTTTTATTTCGCTTCGTTATAAATTCCGAAACCGTTAAGTGGGTGGAACCGGGGGATGGTTGAATGTAATAAAAAAAAGCAGGCACGAGATGAGAGCGAGAAGAAGAGAAAACCGAGGGACAAGAGAATGAATAAAAAAACGATAGGATATGCTGACTGTGAGAGTGGCCTGCGGCTGGTCGGAAAACCGTTTTTGCCAGGCCAACCCACCGGGCAGGTAAGCTCTTACCGGCACAAAAAGGCGTCCCACTCTACTTTCCATCCCCTCCTGCGCCGATATCCTTGGCTCCGAGCCGCCTCCCAAGGACGAAAACACATTTTCCAATTAAATATTATAATCTAAATTGTAATTCTATCCAATCCTGAAGGTGGCGCGGAGAAATGGCGGGCTCGGAAACGCGAACGCGACAAACCGCCGGCTGCGCCACCACTCACACAACCCACAGCGCTTGGGCGTAAAAATAAAGGCATAAATAGCGCGTATGCGCCCGGTTTTTGTTTTCCCTTCCACAAAAGCCACTTTATCACTTGTCAATGGTGAGCCGCTGGGAGTGAATTGAATTGAAGTAGAAAGTAGCAAAGTTAGCACACAAAAAAAGCAACTTTTTGGGCCTGCTTGTCAACAGGGCTTGCCAGGACCAACCAGCATAAAGTACCGGTGGGTGTTTGCACTGCTGTCTTCCCAGCCTTAGTAGAGCGAGCAGCAGACAAAGCACAAAAGCGTAGCACCATTGGCGAAGGTTGTGATTTTGCCACTTCATTTGTTGTTGTCACCGTGTACTTCAACGGAGGTGGCTGTTGGGGTAAATTAATTTAATCATAGCTTTAAAATCTGTCCCCTCTTGTCGCACACACACGCACACACACAACAACCAGTGCACAGATGCAGCTGCGACGCTAAACAAATATTTACCAGCGAGAGAAAGGCACACTCCACTCCAACCTGCTGGAAAGCATTGTAAACCACCCGGTTGATGGAAGGGATAGGGGAACAGAGGAAGTGGAGTAAAAAAATGCTCAAGGATGCTCGAGTTTTTCCAACGATGGTGAGCGCGTGATCCTGGGGAAAACAGAGCTACAAAACATAACAAAAAAAAAACCCGACACGGTCTCGCAGAAAGGCAGTCAGTCGGTGGAGTTTTGAGAAATAGATGAGATAAGAGAGTTGACAGCCACCAGCCCGCTGATGACGGGCTAACGGGCAGGATAAGAACAGTGTTGTGCTCTCTGACGCGCACCCATGACTCTGATCCGATTCCGAGTATTGTTGGTCTGATTCCGAATCCGACAAAATGGGAACCACTAGTTCCGGCCGGAGTCGAAGTCCCCCGATGTTGAAGCATTCCGGGTTGGAGTCGTACGGAGTCTTCTAGAGTCAGAGTTGTCCGGAGCCGGCCGGTGTGTTGGCCGGAGTCATCCGGAGTTATCCGGAGTCATCCAGAGTCGTCTGGAGTCGACTGGAGTTTGAGTCATTCGAAGTCGTTCGGAGTACCCGGAGTCGACCAGAGGCAACCAGGAGCCGTCCGGTGCAATGTGCTTCTGATCACGCATTTCATTACGTTGTGCTTTTTGTCTTTGTGCACTTCGTATACAAGCCTTTGTTTCGAAGGCCGACTCCAGTCGACTCCGGACGACTCCAAATTCGGAAGAGTTCAATTCCAAGCGTCTCCAGACGACTCCAGACAACTCCGAATAATGTTGGGCGGACCCACCATTCGGAGTCGGTTCCGAAATTTTCAGAGTTGGATCGTAGTCATCTCCGGATTTTTGCCAACTTTACCCATCACTAGTGGTTGGAAAAACGAGACGGAGGAAAACTGGGGTTTAAAACAGTCAACACAGAACAGGCCCTAAGCCCGGACCGGGGAGAAATGATTCTCCCGCGTGTCGGCAGACTGTCGGAGGAATGCAAGTGCCACTCATTCGTGTAGCGCAGCGTCGGTGGTGCGTACGGCAGCTATAAAGCCACTCATAAACGCAACTTTCCTTGTTCACCACCCCCCACCATGTTTAGCCCTTTAGAAAGGACCAAAGGTATTGTTTTTTTTTACCCTCCCGTGATTTACACACTGCAAAGCACCGGATGCTAGAAGGCTGTCTGGTGGTGTGTGGCCCATATTCCCTACCGTGCACAAGAAAAGTAATCTGTGCACCGGTAAAGCGCTCTCTTCCTTTATGGATGGATGTGATGAGAGTGGTGTATGGTACTAGAGTTCCATTCTGCACTTTCATTAGTGAAAATTCCCCCCAGAGGATACGAGAGCTGCATTATGCTGAGCAGTGGGAATTCAAAGAACAAAGAGCTGGCTAGAATTAAACGAATCAAAATGTACTATTGTACCACCACAAACTGATACAAATTGTGCCGAAATTATCGAGCACTGGGATAGTAGTCTATAAACAAAACCACAACAACTGGATCATTACGTCAGTCGCCGGACCCGGATGAAACGCTTCTCTGGGCACATCAGAAAATCCTACTGTATCATGTTGCCGGAAGTGGGTTTTTTTGTTTGTTTTGTTTATAGCACTAAAAACAAACGAACACCACCAGAAAAATGTTACGACCTTTGGTGGTGTACTTGGGTTGGGGCACACTAGCCGAACCGGTGTGTGACCGGTCAGAAGAAAGAACGGAACATTTGTTCGGAAAGGAAATCATGCTCACATTACCATAAATTCGCCCATAAAGACGCACTGGGACACAGTTGGCAATGGTTGCGAAAAGTCCCTTGCCTCCTGACCAGCTCTCTCTCTTTCTTTCTCTCTGTCTCTCTTTCTCCAACACAAAAGCACAAAAAGCTTCCACATTACCCAAGTCAGCACCGGATGGCGCAGTTCCGGAATTTATGCCCGAACAGTGCAGACATCCGGTTCGGGCAAAACGTGGTTCAGGTAGGGCGAGCTCAGTGTTGCTGCCTTGGAGATGGGAGCGGTTTTCTTGGTTTTTCGGTATGCACCGAATGCCATCGATACGATGTCATTCGAGAGACTAACCGCCCGACCGGTAAACCGACCGATCGTACAAAAACAGGGATGCAATCGTTCGCCAAGCTGGTCAATTGCCAACCTGCTAGTGGGGTTGCATTCCGCACCCAAAACCACCGCACAGCGTCAAAGCACCGGTGTTGAAGCGTTTACTGTGCGACATTCGACTCATACACACAGACGGTGTGTGTGTGTCTTCAGCTCGTAGAGGAGAGTATCGCAGGAAGTATTGCATTAAATTGAGACAAATAAATTACACCCCCGTTGGTTTGAATTTCCAACTCTCCTATTCCCACCCCCCAAGGGGCGAGTGACGAAAAGTCTTTGAACGTTGGCCCAGGCCCTGGCAAGGCTCCCATCACACGCGTGCAAACAGAAATCAAAGACCATACACGCGTATGTATACCCAAAAGGATCTCCGGCTCGTACGGTTTGGGCATAGAAATCTTTGCGAACGGTTCCCATTGTTAGTTGGCTTCCCCGTGGTTTTGTTGTGTAATATGGCTAGCCGAGGAAAGGACCGAAAGGCAGTAGGGAGGACGTGGGAGATCAACAAAATGAAACGATAACCGCAAATCCCGTCCTGTGTAGGTGGTATTGGAACTTGCCGATGCTTCCGATGCCAGCTGGGAAGCATAGCAAGGCACAGAAGCAGCAGCGAGCCTTTCATTATGGACCGCACCAAAGCAGGCGGCTCGTCATCCTGTCCATGGTCTGTTTACTAGGAGTGAATTGTTCGTACACTAGGGTCAATACATACACGCACACATATATACACAGGAGCTGGATTTATTCACTCCTTTATGTGAGAACCTTTCACGGTCCTCTGGCTACACGTGACGTCTTGATTTGCGCACCGGACACAAGAGGGGCTTCCGATTAGGAATTGAATTGCACCGTGAACAAAAGGGCGATGGTGTAACAGCATCCAGGATACAAAACGATACGATTGGTAAACTAGATCAGTTGTAGGTAACGTTGCTAAGTGCTTTTTTGTTTTGTTCTGAGAGTGGGAACCAGGGTGACTGGGACAGTGTCGGAACGCTTGTAACAAGAATTGGGCATTTTTTGTGCCTCGGAAATTCAAGAACAGGAAGCTCGGCAGCTTTGCTCCAACAGCGTTGGATATCTACATCGTTTGAAGAGAGTTCCTACCATTTTACCTCACAACACAATTCTATGCCTCAATTCTTCAAAATTTTCAAAATTGATTACCTATGCAAAGGAAACTCATTTTTCACGATAAATTATGAATAAGTCACAATTTACTTATCAGTGTTAACATATCTAAAGCCCCGTGCTCCGTTGACAAACTAATTCGTTCGCGTACCTCGACAACCAATCAAGATAAACACTGCTCTGGCGCTGGTTCAACCTGTCAACACCAGCTGGCCTAACAGTGTGACAGTAGGGCATGGCAGCAGTAACGCCCGCTCCGTCTAATTAGAACCGTCAGCGTTACCCGCACTCCGCTTAGCTTCTAATTGACCCACACCAAGGCGGCGGGAGTGTATAGGAACAGCTGGATACTGAACCAATGTCGTTGACAAGCGACAAACAAGCCATTTGTAATCCCCCATCCCGTTACTGTATCAAGCATGTCGTTGTAATTACTGTCACTGTCCTTGATGTATACGTTTGTAGTAATGACGATTGTTCTTTTCTTTTCTCCCTTTCCCATCTACAGGTAAAGACGCTCGGATGGTTCGACAAGACGGACGGGACATTGTCAGCAATGGGTTTAAAATCGGAACGCATTTCTTCGAGATATTACACATCCCCGATATGGTGAACTTTAATATCTCTCAGCCATCCACTTACGGACATGCTGCATCTGCCAGCTTCACATCTTATCTCGTTTAAAGCTTATCCACGGAGGAAAACGTAATCAGCGCATTTGATGGGACGAAACAGAGCAGACGGAGAGCCAATAACCACCTCATATGGCGACGGGAGGGGAAAATTGCATAACTATGTTGCCATATCGTACCGTTACCGCACCGTGAGTGTCATTTAGTGGGTTAACTGCTCCCCACCGCGCTTGCCCGTCCTGGGCTACCGTAATTTCTCGCAAGCGGCAAACGGCGAACCTGATCGAAACATTCAAATTAATAGATTATTAAATTGATATAAATTCCTCGCTTCGTCCCGCTGCTCCTGCACAGCGTGGCCTCTTGCTAAGCAACGCGAGGCAAACCTACTGGCACCTACCATCGGTGGGAAAGCGACGAACCGACACACCACAACAAGCCGCAAAAGGGTGGTCGTGCTTGCAAGGCCCTACGCGATGATTGCAATACGCGGTGCAGGCCGACGGCGTTATCGATCAGGCGGCAAAATGAGATACCTATCAAACGACCGCACTAGGACTGCACACACACACACACACACACGCCAGCTTCTTCCCCTCTCGGGCAGACAGGAAGACGGCGGCGGAGACGCTAAATTGTCTATTGACTTTCGCCCCCTTTTGCCATCTAGCCATCTCGAAGTATAGGCGGATGCGCGCTCGAGAACCCGGGTGGAAAAATAGAGTTCCCCTCTCGCGGGAGATGATTAATCGATACGCAGTGTGCAATTAACCGGCGTCGTTTGTAGGTTTTTAATAAACTGGAAACCGTTTTTCCTTGCGAAGATTGGCGGCCGGCGGCTTTCTCCTCTTCCCTTTTTGCGAGCACGAAATGCGTAATGCGTACACAATGAATGAGATTTTCTAACGGTACACACACACACACACCGAAAGGGCCGGTAAGATAAATGATGGCAGGCGGAAGGGTCGGCTTGTTAGTCGTCTTGCGAGCAAAATGCACCCGTGCATCTTCCCCGACAAGCAGCAGCAGCAGCGTCGTCTTTGCCGTTCCGGAGTTGGAGCGAACGATTGATGGTGGTGATGGTGTTTTTGTGTGCTCGGTGTATTCGAAAACTCCCGGAACCGTCGCGATTGCCAATGGAGCGAAGTTCAAGGAAATCATATTTTACCGTAATTGCTGACGGCGAACGAGGCGAACGGCCGCCGACAGCTTGGGAGCCGCGCGACATTTGCAGCCGACATCGGGAGCAAACGGCTCACCCGTCCCGCCCGTGGCCCGGGGACACTAAACTAACGTGACATGTGTCAAATTAGTCACCGGCTGCTACTGGCGCTCCAATAAAAACTCCTTGCCCCAGCTACACTTTGGGCGCGACGTGCCCAACTGCAGAGCTCTTGGCCGGTCGACGGAGAGTCGAATTGCAGTCACGATTAATTTTTCAACACGTCCGCGCAGGCTACTTTGGGCAGTGGAATGGAAAGGGCAGGCGCACTCAGCTTAAACTGCAATATCTCAATTGATATTAACGTGTCTGTGTGTGTCTTTCTGAGTGTGTGTTTAGTTTCGGGCAACTGTACATATATTTATCGTGTCGCCGGTGGGAAATTTGCGAAAGGGACTCAGCTACCAGTCTTGATCGTCCCGATCGCTAATCAAATAGACCGCGGCACACTACACTACACCACTGTGTCTTCTTGGTGGTGCATTGCATTTTGGCGGATGCATTTTTTGTTGCCTTTTGAGTTTGAGGCGCAGTTTCTTCATAGGGCGGTGCCGATCGATTCCTTAGCAATTACAGCCGCTTTTGCACCACGAAATGAGCTCTTGAATTATTAATGAGTTCACTGTGGCAAGCGTGATTGGGCCTCGCCTTTGATTCGCTTTTGCTCCACCTCCAACGCCCGGGTGACTCACGGCAACTTATTACACCAACAAAAAAACGAAAAACCCCATTCCTTGATGATAATTTTATCACCATTACACGATCGTTCTACCACGACAAATGGACGAAATAGGGGAGCAAATACACACAAAAAAGCCTTTCGGTCGGTGATAAATGGGCGCTGTGTTTGAGTAAATATTGTCGCATTTCGCATCCCGGTCGCCGCTTGTGATTTATCGATTTACATTAAATAAAGATAGCTTCCAGCGGGCAGGCGGGGGCTACAAATGTGGATCGATTTATATGTGCGTAGCATGATGATTCCCGCTCACTGCAGCATCTTGAGCGGCTTTAATCGAGAATCGAGTAAGGAGAGCGGAGTAAAAAAACAAGCCCCTTCTAGGAGGCGCGCGCGCGCGTCTGCGGTAAGGCTCCATAAATCAAGCGCGGAAGCACCACCACCACCATCGCCCAGATGGGGGATTTGTTGCAAACCGCCCCCAGTGCAGCTGGGGTCTTCTCGGACCGGGTGTGGCGCTTTACCACTGCACCATCGATCGACAAACCCATGCTGGTGGTGTGAATCGAACGACGATGTAAACGATTCCATTAAAAAAACGAATGCAACCGAGTCAGTAGAGGCTGGGAACTGGGAAAGGAGCAATGCAATCCTATTAAAAAGTGGTAAATAAAGAAGATTACTAGTGCGCGATACACCCGCCGTGTGATGCACAATGACCATAATTATGTCCGCCGTTTGCAAGTGCTGCTCGTGGGAGGCTTGCTGTTTGCGGCAACTGTTGCACCACTGCTGCTTCTGCTGCTGGACACGGGAGGGACGCAAAAAAGGGAGCTTGCAAAGGGCTAAAGAAATGCATTTGCAAAATAAAAACGTATTGATTGAGATACCGGACGCAGCAGTAGCAGCGGCCGGGCGTGAGGATTGAGCGGCAGCGGCGTGCGTTGAAAAGTGCATCATGCTCGGGCGGATTTGCCGGCGGATTGCACAGCACTATCGCTTTCCTTTCCTTCTTTATGAGCGTCTGCACACACGCACACTAACTTATGAATGGGTTTTAATTAAAACTTATCGAAACTGAAGTGAATCATCAGCCGGTCGGCGGACTGGTCGGCAAAAAACCACGGTGGAAGAGTCGTGGCTCAATTTTTCATCAACGAGCACGATCATTAATGTCACATAAAGCGATCAAAGCAGGCGGATGATTCGAATGGTTGCGCATGGTGGGAGGAAACGGGAAGAGATTATGCTGCCTTTGTTTTCCGCCTTTAATTACGAAAGCCCCACATTCGGGTCGGATTTCGTTGTTTCGTGCGGCAAAGCTGATTTGCTGCGTGTCTTGCGGAGGGGAGGATTTCAAAATTTATGAAAATAACTCGGCCTCGGCCTTCACTCCCCGCAAAACGATAAGAATCTGCCAATTAATGCCAAACCATGGGAACTGCAGTTGCAAGCAGGTTGCAGTGTATTACAGTTCGCTTCCGCTGCAGCTGCGGTGTGGTAAGGAGGATGCGTAAAAATACTGTGAACCGAACAAAGAAAAACAAAGAAACTAATGCAAGTGCTGTTGCTTTCTGGCCCGTTGCTCCAAAATGGCAAAGGCGCCGGAATGACACCGTACAACTTTGTCCGCTGCTGTTGCTGCTACTGCTGTAAAAATGTCAACAAGCGCACGGTGTCACTTGCCTCCAGTTGGCTCCACTTCTACTAGGCGCGCCTTAATTAATGTAATTTATGGATGGTGTCTATTTATGGTCCACTGAGCTTCTGCACTTCCGGGCGCTACTTGAGATGTTCGCGACCTCGGAAAAACTCGAGAAAACGCGAGAAAACTTGCCCGTGTCTGCCCTTTTGTAAAAAGTGTCCCGTCGGCTAATGCAAAGCTGGATCGCGGAAAACCCATTATTGTAACACAACTTGTTCCCTTGATGACAGTACGGGAAAGCAAAAGTCACCGACCGTCAGTGATAGCAGTTATCGTGGCTGGTGCGTTGGGCCAAGGCCTTCCTTACCCTTGTCAATGTTGATAGTGATTTAAATTGATACAGCTACACTGATCGACCTTCCCAGCAACGGCTGTCCGTGTTGAGCAGTTGATTGTAGCGTTAAGTTCGTCGTCAAGGGCCCTTAGTAACTTGCAACGGAGCAAGTGCTATTCAAAACCCTTTCTGCAAAGCGAAGAAAGTCTAAGAAAGAGGTAAGGACTACAAAACAGATGTCTTATAAACCGTATCAGAAGTTAAACGAACGAATGTAAAATCTACTATTAAGGGCATATTGTGATGCACATTGCATAACTTGGGCTAGATAAATAATCTTGCGCCGAAAAGTATGCAACGCTCCATTTATATCACGTTGCGTAAAATAATTCAAACACCCTAGAAAAAAGCCCTTTTAAAGACTCAAATGCATAGAGCGGATGTAATTTCCCACCAGTCACGTGCGAAAATTGCTTGCTCGAGCCTGATTCACAGCCCAATAAATCGATGCAATTCCATTTATCAAAGTGAGCCCCATTTTTAAATGGTAATTAATTTCAATGCAAACCAAACCAAATTATGCCTATTTCACACTTCCGTCCATGTGCCATCCTCGTAGCATAGCTTAATGCGCTCAGTGGGGGAGGAGGAGGGACATTCGCAGCAGATCGTTGCAAATAGGTCACATAAATAAATACGTTGCGCGGGAATGGGCAATAAAAGGAAATGTAAATAAATAAATCGTTTATTTCGTGCGCGCCAAATGATTAAATTGCAAAATCGATCATCGTGTTCAAATGGGCGTTTTTTGCAAATGTTCATGTTTTTGATCTATTTTTTTCCTTTTCCTTTTGATGCATCAGCCTTCACCCGAGCAGTGCTGCTGGGCAAATGGATTCGGTTCGCCATCATATCGAGTGCATGCATCAAACGTGCCTTTACCAAAAGTGGATCTTGTTTTGTCAGGTGTTGAGTTGATCTTTTCGCAAACGAACGCGACACAGACTCAGTTACTTCATGCGCGCACACACACACATACAATTCATTGAGATGAAGTTTATTCGCCGCTTCAAATGCAACTTCGAGTGCAACCGCCGTCCGCGATTCCCCGATTCCGTCCAATTCCTCACGGTCGGTGACAAGCTGACAGGTCGGTCGGTCGATGTTTAGCCGAAGCGATCAATTAGCGTCGATGAAAGGGTAAAATCAGCGACACCGTCACACACTCGATACTCGGCAACTCCCGCGATTGGCTTGCTTGCTTGCGGTCGCAAAGGGGTTTTGCACGGCTCGGCTGCCATTGAGCCGGCGGCGGAGGGCTTGAGAAGTGATTAATACTTAATTTCCTTGCTGCACCTCACCCGAGACACACGGACGCTTCGCAAGCGGTATTGCGCCATTTCCCGCCGGTATGATGCTCACCTTATAAGCATTGCTGGTACAGACGCTTTTAATGAGTCTGTAAAGAGGGGGAAGGGGGGGAGGATATTTTTTGTCGAAATTGAATTAACAATCATTAGCGTGGCGTATGAGACCGCGACTCACTACTGTCACAAGGCACACGAGCGCACACAGAAAATTGGAAACGATCGCCAGCTTCAGGAGTTTTGCAGTGAGAAGGGGAAGCTGGTGGAGAGTTTAATCCACTCCTGGCAGCACTGCCTGCCAATCCCTTCCCCAGCGAGGTACGATTCCGTCTGAGGTGTCGTGCCGGAAACGTGGTTGATTGAGTTTGCGATTGTCGCCTTGCCTTCTTTCTTGCCCACCCGCTTGGTAACCGTGACGGTACGCACTAAAGCGTGCTCACATTGATTAATGACGGACATTGTGCACGGATTCGCGAGACGAACAGACGAACAAACCGGTACCAGCCTGAACGGAACAGAAATGGAATCATTTCAGACCGTTGCCGAGATATTGTTGTACGATTGACTTGACCGGGAGTTCAATTGAACGGAAAGAAACCGGGTGGGCAGCACATAATTAAAGCACTCGTGGAATGTTGGGAGGGAGGGGTGAGTAGGCAAATTAGCCATTCGAACCTATGTGTGTGATCCCACACACACACACACACATCAAGGTCAGCGGATGGGCCAAGGACACACCCCACAATTGATGGTTTGTTGCGAATACACGCGGACGTCAAAGCTTTCCCACTCACTAATGAAGCCGAGGAGAAAAATGCTTCCTTTTCACTACTCCACTGGATGCCTCAAAAAACCACCCCAAGTGAAGGGGAGGAAACACGCGGAGGTTGAAGGTCATCGCTGTCTAATAGCCCATCTCATTAAAGTGTTCGACGGAATGCATCGTCCTTGCATTCGCACTCGGCCGTTTTGCTGCGCGCGTGATTGATGCACGCGTTGTACAAATTATGCTTCCTTCTTTCCGTCAGGTTGGTACATCTCCAGCTGCAGCATGATGCCTTTTATGCTGCTGCTACGCGGCAACAATGCTGGCAGCAAGCGCGAAACGCATGACGCAGACGATGCGCCTGACAGTATGCAATCGCGAACGTGCACTGCCACCGCTCGCTATGAGTAATGGTGCGCAATGGGATGCATGATTGGGGGTATTTATCTTTCACTTTAGATCCCTCCGTGTGTGTCATCGCGGCTTTTCGGACGTGGACGTGTGCCAGCCATTTTTCGGCGTGAGCTAGTGTCTCCATCAACGCGAGCGAATGGAATGATTTATTCGAAAACGACTTCATTATCGCGAGCACGGTTGAAAGCTACCCCCTAGTCAGGTTAGCCGTCTCGAAATTGGTGCAACTTTTCACCCGTTACGACAACCCGCTGGGAAGTGGAGCCTATTCAATGCAAAGCAGCGTCAACAAATTAGATAATATGTTTACTTTTGGAGGAGCATTTATAATTATTCCCGGCGCGGCCAATCTTCCCCCAGAAGGGGCTCTGCAGCACGACGACGGAAGCAATACAAATGCGGAACAAACCATCGAGGAATCGTGGGCCTCTTTTGTTTGGCTGTTTATGACATTTTGAATTAAACATGACCCGTGGCTGCGCGAGGAAACAAACGAGCTTCTCACGCATAATTCGTGGCCACGACCGCGTTCTCGTGTGCGCCGTTACTAAGGGTGACGGGGGTTGCTTTTTATTAATGAATTGTAATAAGATTCCAACGAAGGTTTCGGCTCCACCGGCAACTAGCTCAAAGCAAAGGGAGCAATTCTGGGCGAGAATAAACCAACAATAGCCGAACGGAACGGAAACGTAATCAAAGCTTTCGGTACAATGATGTTAAAGTTTGTATTTGCTGCACGCTCAGTTGCAGTGCTCACAGCAGTTCTAATTTCCCCGTTAAATCGTAACAAAAGATTCACCATAGTCTACGATGTGCTTTTTTTGTATTCCCTTAAATCCCCAACTCTACCGTTCAACACACACACACCCCCTGCGGCAATGTCACAAAAAGGGCACACAATTCGGCTGGAAAATGGAGCGCACAAAAGTTCACTCAAATAGATGATGACAGACTCTTGACGGAGGTTCGGCTTCCGTGAGGTTCTGGGAAGTGCTGTGGCGTGGCGTGGGAATGGGGGGCCAAAGCAGCAGGACGTCGAAAGTCACAATTTTCAACCACCTGTTAACGTGCACGCTTTGCAAAAGTCGAGAGAGAAGCAGGAACAGAACGCGCCCTGGCAGGGTGGATGATGCTTCAATCTCACATTTCGCTGCCAGTTTGGTGCCTGCATTCAGGAAATTCGGTCAGAGATAGAGCGAGAGAGAGAGACCAAGCGCATAGTTGGCAAAGCGAACGGTTGCTGGGAAAACGTCACGTTTTCAATTATCGGTACGATCTTGGAGAAGATTAAATGACACATCAAAGAGCATTGGGTCTGGCGAACTTTGGGGAAAGGAGAGTTTTGCGATAGTGGGGACAGTTCCTTCGCACGACTCGGCAAGCCAACAAGATGTGCATTCGCTCTGGTGGATTGATTATTTCCCAGGCTTTTTTCTTCCGTTTTTTTTGTGCTCCAAAATCAATCACTATTAAATGCACACAAACACACTTTTAACCATGCAGAAGTAGACAAATCATTTTCAAGAATCAAGATAGCATCAGCTGCACTCCATCTGACTGGTGAAAACCCCAGTGACAGACAGCTGTGAAACTTGAGCAACCATACTTGATTTATATCCCGCAGGTCAACAGTCACCCCGAAGGCTGCACAAAGCTGACGGGCTGTTTGCCGATTAGTTCCCTGACAGCGAGGGCAGTAATCGATTGTGCACCCCAACCCCTCCCCCCCCCCCCCCTTGCGTCAGTGCACTGCTTCGCGTATCGGTGATGATCGATGAAACGTTACATTCCCTCACCTACACTTCTCCACACCAATTCCGAGACACGCGAAAGACACTATTGTTACCGGTCGGGTTCTGCCAGGCCGGCTTGAGACGTAATTTAAATCCCATCAATATTAATGCAAGGCCACCGGGGCCCACCGCAATGTCGGATGCAGTCAGTTTGGTCTGCGCGAATTGAAATGCCCCGACCAGAGAACCGTCTTATTAACGCCGACCGTCGGCTTGAGAGCTGCTGCAATGGTGCATATTAATGGTTTGGCCCTTCGAACGCTCCCGGCAGGCTTTTCCTGCGCGAGAAGATGATGCCTTGATGCTGGCAGCGAAATGTTTCATGAAGGTATGCAAATGTAAGCCTGAGGAGTTGATGAGAAAGCATACATCGATGTTTGTAGCAAAGCTTATCAAAATTAAATTACATTTTCCAAAACATCAAGAATACGGTAACCAACAATCGCAATTTGATTTAAACACAAACTTGCTTTATCATGTTGTTATAATAGCATAGTAAGAGAGACAACACACCAAGCTGGTATTGTTTACCGAAAAATCAAGCAAGAAGTCACGCTTCCCAAACTAAGATCGATGGTTCCTACCAAGCCACTTCACTGGCATCGCTTTCCCTCCAGCTGAATCAAACACAATCCCGTCCACCTAGCATCCCGAGCACAAACACTCAAGCACCCCGGGATTCTATCGCTGCGCTTATCCGTTCGCTAGATCCTCGCTGTGGCGGTTGTGAAAAATGAGTGCACAATAAGTCTTGAAACAAGATTAACGACATCATAAACCAACGCCTCGCGGGTTTTGTGGAACCGTGCCAGCTACCAGGGAGCGTTAGCGCTGGTGAAAAGCGGCAAACAAACGCACGCAGCCAACAAGGCGAGAGAGCTCTCTCCTTCAAGGTACATTCTATTAGACCGGGCTGGTGGTGCATGCCAGCGGGTGCAGAAAAGTTAATTTGCACTGATAACGGAAAAGTTGTGCATTGGACAGTTCACGCCAGTTCATGGTGCTCTTTTCGAAGCCTGCAAAAACGAGCCAATGCGACACACAAGGACGGGAGTTGCAGTGTTTTAGCAGCGCAGCCAAGCAAAGCTCCAAACCAAAGCTACCTCCGCCTAATTGATTCCCCCGTCGGAGATTACATTAACTAACGGCTTGGGTACAAAAGCATGTCCTCCGCGTGCTAGTCTATTAGGGGACTCGTGAACGATTTTCGACACCTTTTTCTCAACCCTTCAAAAGTAGCAGCGTCTTGCTTAAGAATCGGTCTTAGCAGCTTCACAACCGTTATTCAAATGTTTGTGTTGCACATCTTTGCGTTTAACAAGCGAGCAAATCGTTCCGAGGGAAATGCAAATTTCCCACCATCATCACACAATTTATCATTTCTCGTGCTGCCTCGGCTGCTGCACTCGCTGGCAAAGTGGCTGACTCATGCGGACGGCAAAACACCAACGCGTGAAAACCAACCGACCAATGCCTGCTCGGAAACGCAGCAGGAAGTCCTAGTTCTCACCGTACACCCGAGCGTGTGTCTTATATTGTGCTCCAGCACCATCGCTCTTCGCACAGATTGGCACGCGATATGGGGTCAGCTCCTTCGCAAGCAAAGAAGTATCGTCCATCGTCGCGCAATGGACGGTACCAGCGCCAACATATGGTTCTGAGCGGCTCCCCGGTGAACCGTTCCTCTTGCAAGACGTCAGTGAGAACTGGACGCGCACGTGCGTCCAACCCGCACTGTGACGGTGCACAATTCGCTCCAATCGTTCTTTAATGACAGCTAGCAAAGCATGGGGGCATGGGGGAACTGTACAAAAATGTAAGCCTCAAAGACCACTGTGAGGAAAGCCAAGCAGAACACGGCTGGGTAAGCTGCCCAAACCGATCAGGAAGTGTAAATCAAAGCCAAAACGGCGGCTGCTCGCTAAGCTGTGTGGGTCTCGTTGTGCTGTGAAGACGACGGGCACACCATCTATCACTCGGGACAAACGGCACAGCGGCTGACCAGTATCTCCCTGGCCCCACTTTAAGGCCCTTTGCAACGCAATACTCGGACCCCTGGTGGTGGTGGTGGTGGTTTCCGAACAAATGCAAATGGCGATTGTTCTTCCGCACCGGCAAGGAAACTGGACCGTGGTGGCTGTCCGTCCGGTGGTGATGATGGCGCTGCAATCAAATTAGCTTCCCAAACAGGGCCCAAAATTTGACTCCATTGCCATTGCGAAAATTGCGAAACTGCTCCGCACAAACCACAAAATCATCACTCGCTCCCTTTGTTCCGGGGAGGGATGCAGGGGAATTAATTGAACTTTTGTGCATTTGTTTTGGGCTCGCGGGGCTCATGGCTCTGTGTGCTGTTTATTTTATATTGTGCCCGAAGCCGCTGACGCTTCAATCCTGACTGTTATGGACGCATTGTGCGAGTGCGCGGGGGAATGGCCCGTCAACGGGGACGTCAACATTTATCATCACAGCCGCAACGGAACGCCACCGGAACCATTATCGGACCAAACAAGCGAAACCGAGGCCCTACTACTATTCCGCTGCTCTCGGGTTACACAAAAAACCCCTTTTTCGTTGGGGACGGAAAATGATGAAACGCAAATAATCCGGAACGCGTCGGAGGGTATGTGCGTGGGTGTCTGTGGGCCCAAACAGGACTGTCCACCGTGAGCCTCTCGTCAACAGAACTGTTTGCGAAATGAAGTCGCAATACGCAATAACGCGCGCGAGGAAATCCAGGCAATGACATTACAGACACAGGAAAAGCGGTAGAAGGACGGCAGAGAGAGAGAGGGCGAGAGAATGATTCCGAAACCTCCGTCCGCTAACAAATCATTAATTTCTGACTTGTGGGATTTGCTGGGACATTGGGGTGCCGTTGGGCAGGGACTCTGTGGTTGTCAAATATTTATTTTCCATTTTTACGACCCTTTCCCCGTCTCTTCTGCAGGATGATCTGCCCGGGCAGGCCTTGCTGGATGTGGTGTTCGCCCGGCTGAACCTGATAGAGACGGCCTACTTCGGCATCCGGTACATCGATCAGGACAATCAGACGGTAAGCATGATGGGGGACATGGGGCATTTAACCCGACGGGACCACTGACATTTTAGTTTTTTTTTCTTCACCCCCAGCACTGGCTCGATCCGGGCGCAAGGCTCTCCCGCCAACTGAAGGCGGGCAAGGTACCGTACGACCTTTACTTTGGCGTCAAGTTCTACGCATGCGATCCCTGCAAGCTGGTCGAAGAAATCACGCGGTAAGAGATCGGTTCCTTCGGCTCTAGCTTCAACCACAAACCGTGCTGTGTTGGCCATAAATATTGGAATTAATTATCAAAACCACCCTCAAACTCCCTTTTCTCCCAGGTACCAGCTGTATCTGCAGGTAAAGCAGGACATTCTGCAGGGCCGGCTGCCTGTGTCGTTCGAGCTGGCGGCCGAGCTGGGAGCGTACGTCGTGCAGGGTAAGCAATCAAAGCCGTTGTTGTTGTGGTTGAGTCTAGTGGTGGGAGTTCGGAATCGGACCTACACATTTCCGTGTTTGGTATCAATTCTGAATTCGATATCGATACTGGAATCGATTCCGATGTCGGAGCCGATTCCGGAGTTGACCTCGAAGTCGATTCCAAAATCGATTCCGGAATCTGAATTTGCTCCGGAAACGGAATCAGAATTGACTCCAGAAATAGAATTAGCTTCGGAATGAGAAACTGTTCTTGAATTGAAATAAGAAGCTTCAGAAGCGAAATGAGTCCGTAAATCTCCATGAGAATGGATCAATTACAAGTATATTTGGATTTTTTGAGGATCATATTACGTAGTATCATTGGATCCAAACGCCTTTTCTTATGGAAATACCGAAACCGACTTCAATTTCGATGCCGATTCTGATTTCGCAGTCGATTCCGATTCTGAAACCGATTTAAATTCCAGAACCGATACTGATTTCAAATTCGGTTCTGGGATCGATTCCGGAGCTGAATAGAATTCCAGAACCGATTCCGAAATTCAGTTGTGAAAACTAATTCCGGACCTACTTTCCGGAATTGATTCTTCGGAGCTAGCCGGATTCGATTCCGACGAAAACTTCATTTTACCCATCACTAGTTGAGTTCCCCAATGTTTGAGCTTTGGCCTGTCATGTGCCCCATTCCTGATTTTACAGCCGAGCTGGGCAACTACGATCCACGGAAGCATCCGCCCGGCTACGTGTCCGAGTTCCGGCTGCTCAACAACCAAACGAAGGAAATCGAGAGCCGCATCCACGAGCTGCACATCCAGCTGGAAGGGATGGCGCCGTCCCAGGCCGAGTTTAACTATCTCGACAAGGTCAAATGGCACGACATGTACGGGGTGGATCTGCATCCGGTGCTGGTATGTGATGGACCTCGGACGTTACCTACCCGTCATTCTTCAAATCCTCACACAATCTTCTCTTCTCATTCTTCCCCGACAGGGCGAGGACAGTGTGGAGTACTTTCTCGGCCTAACACCCGGTGGCATCGTGGTGCTGCGCAACAAAACCACCGTCGCCCACTACTACTGGCCTCGGATAGCGAAGGTCTACTACAAGGGACGATACTTTATGCTGCGCGTCTGTGATAAAAACGTAAGTTCCCCAAAAAACGCAGCACCACCAAACGACTGGACACTTATAGCGCCCTTTATGCTCGGTTCTTCTTTGCTCCTTTTGCAGAATGAAGTTAGTACGTACGGTTTCGAGACACCAAAAAAGAGCGCCTGCAAGCATCTGTGGAAGTGCTGCGTGGAGCACCATTCGTTCTTCCGCCTGGTCCGGGTGGCACCGATGCAAGCGACCGGCACGCTTGCCAGCAAGTACAGGTAAGGAAGGGGAGGCGAAATAATCCTTTGCTTTCCGCCTTAAATCTCTTTTTCCCTATTCTCACGTCCATCCACCTAGTGCCCGTTCGGAGCGTCAATCGATGAAGGACCTCTCAACGCAACAGCGTGTACCGCCCGTGTTCACCCGGACACCGTCCCGCCGACAGCCGCGGCGCGTCATGAACGATGTCCCGCCGACGACCGAGGACAAGATGTTCGATGCACCGAAATACATTCAGCAGGAAATCAAATCCATTTCCATACCTCAACCGGCGCAATCGTAAGTGTGCTGTGGCAGCAGGTTTTGCCATTTCTTCCCTATCTCATGTATGGCATTTTTCATTCCCTTCATGCTCTCCAACACTTGCACCGACTTATCGCACCACCATCACCATGTTCATGTGTTTGGTGTGCCCCTTTTCGCGTGGTGTAGCTTTGAGAGCCCTTACCGTTCTACTTGCAGCATACCGGCCGCACTCAGTGGCGCTGGTAGTGGCGGCGGTGGCAAATCGCAAGCATCCGTTGTGCCGCCCGACTCGCCACGCAGTACGCGCAGCGCCCCCTGGATGCGGTCGCAGCAGCGCGGCCTGTTCGGCATCAACTCCAGCCCCAAGTCGGTACGGTCCGCTTCGACGCGCATGAGCGCACCGGCCAACAACAACAATGGCAGCAGCAACCACAACAGCAGCCGGATGAGGTCCAGCTCGGTCGAGAGTCACTCGTCGAATGAGTCGCGCTCGGGCCGGCGACGCCGCCATCGAAGCCGCCGGGTGTCGGACAACGAGAGCGAAATGAGCCGCGGATCGGGCCGCTCCGGCCGGTCGCACAACTCGCACCGGAAGCACCGGCGCCATCGCTCCAAGAGCCGCCGAAATCGGTCGGACACGGAGAGCCGCGATCGGAGCTACTCGGGTCACCGCCGGTCGACCGACTCGATCGAGCTGGTCGACTCGGGCGAGCAGTGGCTGGAGGTGCAGCGCAAGCAGCACTCGGACGCGGTACCGAAGGCGGCCGTCATCAAGAGCAGCCAGGTGATGAAGGGCGCCCATCCGGACGCGGGCATCATCCAGCATCACCATCGGAGCCGGCGCCACCGCAAGCACCGGTCGCCGTCGGAGAAGATCTGGTCGAGCGAGCTGACCAAGCATCTGCAGTTCGATCTGGTTGACACGACCGGCATGACCGAGGATCAGCTGCGCGAGATCCCGTACACGGTCGTCGAGACGAACCATGCCGCCAAAAAGCCCAACACACTCAAGGTGCACAAGACTAGTCATCAATCGTCGACCTCGCTCGCGAGCCACCAGCAGCAGCACCAGCAGCACCACCATCAGCACCATCAGCACCAGCATCACCATGCGCTGCCGGCGCACCAGCACCAGGCGAGCAACAATCGCATCGACCGGATACGGGACCCGTACGCGAAGGGTGGCGACGGTAGCCTGGTGGAGAACGGCATCAACGGCGGATCGATACGGTCGGCAAGTACGATCAGCTCGTCGCGCGAATACGACCGCAACTCGGGGCTTATAAGGTAAGCAGAGGGTGCACAATACTGATGTAGTAACTTTGATTATAGATACATGGTCACCATGTAGTAACTTTAAACGCGAATGTTCTTCAAACATCTCTAAAGAAGGTCATCGTTTTGCCGAAATAGTTGATATTGTATCGAAGCGGACTTATTGACACTTGTTCGTCCAGGCGATCATAGAAACCCTTAAGACTTCTCGCTTACTGGATCGTTGGAGTTTATAGGCCTTACCTTGAGTAAGGAGACATATCTTAACTCTTCTAATGAGAAGTCGATAGATGAAGGAAGGGCATAGTCCAATCCTGACAGTCCCAACAAATCTGACTTGGCATGGTCAAATTTCCTTTAATTGATACTTAAAAGAGGTTATGGTTCTTGTCACTAAGTTCCTGGTTTTGAGTTATAATGCATAAACTGTTACAATCTACGCTATTGATGTGTTTGGGAAAGTTGGTTTCCTATTTAAATAGTATGTTCTAGGGTTCTCTTAGTTCTTGCACGTTCTGTATAGTAAATATGCTACACTGGTATGTTGGGAAGACTCTGGATGAATGCGCAATGTACAAGGATCTTCTCGTTTGCTTGCAGAATGATGTCCAGCATGAGCATGGGTGACTTCATCTCGCCAACTGGATCCAGCTTGAGTCCGCTCGACAGCTCGGGACTGCGGGTGTCGCACGAGCACACCGATTCTGGCCTCGGAGCTGATCAGGACTATGCCTACTCGTCGGAAAGGTATGAGATTTTCATTGTCTAGCATGAGCCTTTATCTTGACGCTCGTTTGGTGGTCCCAATTTTTTGCAGATCCAGCGACAGCGCCAAGTACGGTACGAACAAGTCTTCCGGAGCGTCCGTGACGTCAGGCCAGACCAAGTCCTCCTCGTCCAACACGATGAAGTCGCACCATCACACTGTGAGTAGTAGGAAACCTCCGCTCTGTCCCGGTCGTTCGGGGCAAACCAACCCTCCCGCAGCTATCACACAACAACCGCAGGCACAACAGCAGCAACAGCAGCTACAAACACAACCACATCAGCAAAGCAAATTCTCCTCGGTACCTGGTGTACATAGTGCCAACGGCAGTAACAGTCGCTTGATAAATACTAACAACACACACTATCAAAACAATCACTACACCTTCAGCCTAACCCGAACCCCGAAACCCCACCAGGCTCACCTGCAGCAGCAGCAGCACCAGCTGCAGGGTCAGCACGCGTATCGGCCTCACAACCTCACTAACAATCTGGGCGGGCGCGCCCATCCGGCGGCCGGCGGTGTCGGTAGCATTGGCAGCGCGTTAAGCACTAGCACATACCTGGACACGGTGGCGACGCTGTCGTCGTCGGCCGCGCCCTACCACTACTACTACGACGGGACCGGCTTCCGGTCGAACGTGGGCGGTGGACCCGGGCTGGGCTTCCACGGGCTGGGCCCGGGTGCCGGCAGTGGTACCCGCGGCACCAAGTCCGATATCGGCGTACCGATACGCCCGAAACGGCACTATCAGCAGCAACAGGCACACCAGCAGCAGCACCAGCAGCAGCACCAATACAACCACATCACCAGTGTGCACAATTTCAGCCGCACTTCCGGGGGCGACCGGAAGCAACGGCACCCGATGGTACAATCGCCATCGTTCAACAAGTCGATCGACTATCTGGAAAACTATAAGACTGGCTTGGAAAGACTTAACCAGGGTGGCGGTGGTGGTAGTAGTAGTGGCCTAAATAATAACAATCCGGAAACGTTCACCGGACTGCTCGGCATGGGCGCCACCGGCAGTCAGAACGTACTGAACAACCAGAACAACAACAACAACCCGAATGGGCCGTGGGAAGTCATCGACGGTACCAAGGGGCAGGCGGATGGGGTCGTTGATCGGGTCGGTCCGTTGATTTGTTTCGATACGAACCGGAACCAGGACGGCACACGGGCCGGGCCGGGAGAGCAAACGCCCGCAAACTCTACGCCGACCCGCCAGTGCGAGGGCAGTGTAAGTAATGCTGAGCCGTTGGTTCGCTTGCATGTATTTGCTTGTCCTTGTTAGTGTACTGGTCAGCCTGTTAGCATGAGTGAAAGTCACTTGGCACCCCTAGAAGAAGAAATAACTGGTGTGTTTTTGTCCTTTCTGTCGTAATGATTTGCATGCCGTTTTTCTTACTAAGTTTTTCCGTTTCTTCCCTACTTCGAAAAGCCCCCGCAGGGTATGCAATTTGCATCTGCCAGGTTTTGTGTTGTTTTTTGTGGTGCCCCCTGCTTTTACCCCTAAATGCATGCAATGTCACAACAGCTTTAACAGCACGAAGCAGAGAAGGAAGATTATTGTTTCGCGGTACTTTTGTTCTAGATTTTCACCTTCACCAAGCCCCACGCTTTACACATCGTTTGGCTTTCCACCCCGTTTATTTTACCCAACCCCTCCCCCACTTGTTTGTTGTAATCCAACACAACAGTGAAGGAGCAGAAGCGAGGAGCGAAACCTAAGCTCCGACGCTCTGTAAAGTTGAATGAATGGAAACTACACAACAACAACAACAACGGTAGCTATAAAAAAAGAAAAGTTCTACCTCCTCTTACCACATGGTTTCACACACACAAAAAAAGCATAAAATACGCGCAAGTTTAACGGTAGAGCAAAACATGCTTCCACATCCGGCACCACTGAGAGTGCATTCGCTTTTTTCCGCCACCATTCCGTGGGTCTTGGGCTTGGCGCACTTATTATTGATCCTTTTCCATGCAGCTCCCAGCTCTCGACTTGCCGCTAAGGTATTTTTCTCTCTCTCTCTCTCTCTCTTTTACTCCCTATCTCTCTCCTCCCCTCTTGTTGAAAGACTCACTCTATGAACTGTTTGATGCATTTGATGCAATGCTTCAGCGAACAAAGGAAGCTTTCAGTCCGTTTCGCTGTGCTTCTTCACGATCTCTTCTTTCCACCACACACACACACACTCGTAACAATCCTGACTTGACGTGACGAGAGTTGGCAGGAAAAACTGAACAAACCCTCGACAGGAATGCAGGGGAAAAATGAGAGCCCAGAATTTGGATGCAACTCCGTGCGCGTACATACACAGTTTTATCAAGGATGTGGGGTTTGCCTTTTTTTTTGTTGCGTTTACTTTCCTCCCTTTACGCGCTTTTTTCTTGGCATCCCATAAGCATTCTTCTCGGGACGCGTGCACTTCCCGCTGCTGCGCACCACGTGTTGCTTTTAGCAAACCGGCGGCTCTATTGCATGGAGGATCGCCGCGAGTCCGCAACCGTGATGGCTTGGAGTGAAAGTTGTGTACAGGAGGTGGTTTTATGTTGTTTTTTTTTTTAACTTTTCCCGCCAGCTCCACTTCTTGCTAGTCTTCCGACAAAATGGGCACCGGTAACAGTTCGTTTGTTTTGTGGGATAAGTAAACGATGTAAAAGTTTCCCCGTTTTTTAACGTTCCCGTTTTGTTTCCCTTCTTCCCTCTGTCAGGTGCGAGCTAAAAAGCTTGTCGACTTTCCGTGACTAAAGCCGGTACCAGTGCAGCGTGTTCGTAGCCCCGGAAACATTCTAGGAGCACAGTCGTACCTGTGGAACAAAGCTTTTTCCGCCTTCTTTTTCTCCTCTTTTTGCTACCCTTATACCACTCCTCTTCCGTCGGCTACGGAAGCATCGAAGCGAATGCAATAGATGCCCCAGTTTTCTGCAGCTATTGTACGTTATTTGTTGTGTATCGCTCTGAGTGGGGCCTGGGATATGGTTAGATTTGTTTTAGTGTGTTGAAAGTTCCAAAACATTGCTCTATTTCATAGGATTAACCGTTGGGTAGATAAAGTGTAAGCAATTTGTCGGTTCCACTTGCTCCACTTGGTTGGTCGGTTCTTTGACGTTTGAATTGGCAGAGAGCATCGACAGAAAGGCTTGTAAAACAGATATTTGTATTGTGCATTGCATAGCTGTAGGCGTATTATTTGCTGATAGACAACGTTACTAGTACGCTGGGCAAAGTCGCCTGCATGTATGCAAAGCGTTGCACAGCGTTGAATTTTTAACCGTTTTATTGACAGCTGCTCTGCCGAAGTTAACCATGTTGATACCTTCTATATCCTGTTCCTAACAGTTGCATGTTTTTTCGTCCCTTATATGTGTTGCATGTTTTTAAACTTTGTGTTTTAAAATTGCATTTCACGTGCTAAAAGCAAAATGTGAAACGCAATGTAATATTGTTTTCAAGTTATTTATTATTTCGTTGTTTTTTTGTTAACAACCCTCCCCACCACTTGGCCTGCGCACACAGTACCACCCTCTAACAATGCATGTTCCTTTGTTTGTATGTTTGTAATTCGTGTGAAGTGTTCGGTTTGGCGGTGCCTTTCTGACCCGCTAACCAAGAACCGAAACGTGTATCGTCTAGTAATCCAGCCTATGCGCTTGTGTTTCTTTTGCTCCCTGACATACACACACACACATACCGATATGGCAACGACTCTAGAATGGAAACATGCACAGCGAGGTGAACTCATCGCCCACCGGCCAACCAGTCGCGGTGGTCAACGGTGGGCCGCAGGGTGGACAGGGTGTGCGTAACAGTCCGACCAAAGCCTCCGCCGATACGGCGGGATTAACCAAAGCTCGACCCCAGGTCCGATCTAGTCCGGCACGGTTCGGTCTCGGTAAGAACAGCAACCATCGTTCGTCCAGCTTAGAACTGATACTAACACCTATCATACAGAGCCGACGGTAAGTAGAGCACCTGGGTGAAGGGGATTGTTGTGTTGTTTTCATTATATTCGGAATACATTCTTTGGGACAGTAAGGCGTTCAGAGTATTGGTAGAGTTTGAGATATAGTTTGCGTAGCTTTGTAAAAAGTTGCTATTCTGGGTGTCAATTTGTAGTTTACGTTGAAATAGAATAGTCTAATCAACTAAGAGTTGGAAAGCTCATAAACAACTTGAATCAAAAAACTCTAGTAATTCTGGTTAGCATAATGATTCGATGAGTATTATTGGTAAAACTGTAGATTCAATAAGATATTTTGGATTAAAATCCAGATCTCTCCGAATATTCCTATTATCACTTGTTCTTAAAAGCACATCCAAAATAAGCGATCAAGCTTTTTAAATCTGTTTCTGAAATCGTTGAAATAGCAGATACTATAAAATCCGGAAAATCACACACTGATACGCCTTCACATGATTCCTAGGTACTCCCACTACACTACATTAAACCCATGTGACAAAAGCACATCATAAGGAAGGAATCGTTATTCGGGTTTGTTTTCACAAGTGCTCTTAATTAATCCCTTAACCATTACCGTCACGATCACAAGAAAACGGCGGCATCCCCCTTTTTTCCGTGCAGCAACTCTTTTCAAATTGTACGGCATCTCTCCTTCCCAGCCCTTGCCAACTCTAGCCCGACCCTTTGCCAAAGCTTATCATAACAGTGTGTTCCTCCCCGAGGGGTCGTTGAAGTTGAAAACATGGAAACCCCTGGCAACGAGCCACAGCTGGTGTGGAGTGGTGGTGGTGGTGGTTGGAAAGTTGAAAGAAAATTCCACCTGACGACATCGTACCTTCAGTGCCCAACGCCGCCACCTCCGTCGCTTCGGACACTTTGAACTTTCTTCGGAGCGTTTCGGTGGAAAGGCAGCACGTTGATAAGTGGATGGGTGTTGATTATATCTTATGCTGCCGGCGCAAAATGACAACCGAAAGGAGGGCAGTTATGAAGATAGCGAGTTCTTGGAAGGCCACAAAAATAGATCCATGGCAGGTAGAGGTGCTGCATGTGACCTATACGAGACGACGGTACACATTGGATTGGGCTGGGGCAAGGATGAAGAGCTCTTAAGCTCATTCTCAGTATGGAGGCTCCATCTTTTTTTTTTTTTGGTTCGTTCCTTTTCCAAACCATGTATAGAATTTTCATCCACTGCAAAAACACCCACAACCTTACAGTGCGGACACCGTACCGTTTGCCGGCAAAATGGTACCGATTGCATAACTTTCCAAATCACAACGCTCTCCCTTGCAAAGGCAGAAAACCAAACGCCGAGCGTCCGTGGACACGCCAGCCGCCTCCCCCAAAAAATATGCTCATCAAACATTCCACCGGCTGGAAATACCGCGCGCACGCTACCACGCTTCATTGTCAGTGACTCGCTCTATTGAAATTACAGCTCATTAAGCAAACTGTGTATTCGGGTAGGATAATACTCCTGATCCGGTGCACGAAAAGAACGCAATGGTCCCTCCGGCTAGATCAACGGTGGATTGCTCGGTTCCTCTTTTCTTTTTTTTTTTTTTCATTTTGCCGAGGCCGTGACCAGAGAATTTGCTTCGAAAAGCAAAAACCCCTAACACTCAGAATTTGCACTCGCCCGGGCAAATCAGTACCTGTGTGAAGTGCTTCAGGTTAGCGGGCTTATTGTGGGCGGCCTGCCACCTACCTTCTCGTTCTCGTCCGCCCGCCGGTTGGTTTTCGTAGTTCAACTTTACACCCTCAAAAGTTGATATTGCCAAAAATTTTGCTTCCCTTTCGGGAACAAAAACATTACGACGCCAAGGGTTACCCGAAAGGGGCATCAAAACTGGGCGCGGGCGCCCGTAACGCCAACAACCACGCTATAACCCATGCAACGTACGGTTCATAGCACGGGCGCAAGCATCATCAGCAGCAGCACACCGAAAAGGGTTAGAGTCATTTTGAACAGCTGAAGCAAAAGCGTATAATACATTACCAGGGATGGGGCACTTGTAAAAATTAACAGTTCGTGCTGGGAAAGTATGTACTCCGAGCTGGTTTACGGTAGAATAGGGATGAACCGCAAACGATTCACACTTTGCCTGCCTCACCCTTTTTGCTTGATGCGCTTGGAGCACGGAAAGAGGGAAAACCTCAGACCGAACACAAATATCGAAAGCCAAACAGGCTGCATCAAGGATGTTTCGTGTCACACACCCCAATGGGCTAACGATCCCGACATCTCCGTCCAAAGTTGGTCCACTGTGAAGGATTCTAGTGGATTCTAGTTGGATGAGAGTTAGCATTTTTAGCTTCTCGAGCATGAGCGGCAACATGAGCTTCACTACCGCGATGATTAATCAGTTACACGATACGCGAGTGATGGTTGTAAATGTTAAGTACATTTCGTTATTCGTTCGAAACCGGACCGACTCGACCGAACGTGAAATGCGCGTAGAAGCTATGCACAAGTGCAGAGTCATGCTGTTGTGCTTTACATGCAAAGTATGTCTGTGTTTGGGTAAAGAAGGATGATGTAAGAATATGTTAATGAAGTGTAATTTACTGTTGGAAATCACAAGCCCGGATGAAGCAAGGTGAGAACCTGAAAACATTTCCTGCAGAACCTATACAGGCGTCCCCCGAGTTACGACACCCTCGAGTTACGACGATTCGCAGATACGACGATTTTGATTTTGACAGTTAAAAGTTGTCATTGAGACGAAATTGATATATATTTTTTGAATTTCTGTGCAGATAACGCTTACAAACATATTTCCTCACATTCCACAACTTCACGATCTTGAAAATCTATATCGAGCAAACGACTTTTGTTGGAAAATTTATACATTATCGTACATTCAACAACCGTTGTCGGTCAAGGCCTGCCTGTACCACTAGTGGGGCCTTTGGCTTTCAGTGACTAATTGATTTCCCCCCATAGCAGGATAGTCAAATCCTACGTATGGCAGCACGGTCTATTTAGGGCTTGAACCCATGACGGGCATGTTGTTAGGTCGTACGAGTTGACGACTGTACTACGAGACCGGCATTTTCTTTACCATTATTTTATTATCGTACGGAATTATCGTACATTATTTTAAAGAAAATATACGATTTCATAGATTTCGACTCTTCAATTTCGGTTATAAACTTATATTCACAGATATTCGATATACGACTATTTCAACTCACGCCTTGCTTTAGGAAACTTTTTCGGTCCCAAATACAGTCGTATCTCGGGGGACACCTGTAATTGGAATTGTATCGACACTGGAGAATAGTTTCCCATTATTGCCGCTAGGTGTGCTATTCTGCTAGTTCGTACATCTACTTAGATCAAAGTCGTGATGACAGAGATTCAATACAAAAACTGAAGGACTGATTTTCATTATTACATACTGAACAGGTCCAATCATGCCGCCATGCAAGACATCACATATTGTAATGTTACAAATGATACCTTTGCCATGTTGTTTAGCGTACAGTTATGTTTACAATCCATCACACGAAAGCTACACATATGCACAGAGGAATAGAGATAATTAAATCATCTGCGGTTCTAGCTCATCTTTTAGCAAGCATTAAATTGTACGCGCTCCGGAACACAGTTACATTGCGCTCCGTATGATTAGGCGCTCTAATCACTGTACCCTACGCGCGTAACGCTTTCATCAAAGGGAATCAAAGCCGGCCGTGGCTAGACAAATAGCAACAGGCCAGATAATATTTCAAACGAATAGCCTACAGTTCAACCCCTGCACCACACACACACACATATACGCCCGAATGGATTTACGCAACCCGATATTCCGCGTACGCAACGCGCACTGTTTATTTGAGCTTTCGAGCTTGGTAATATGATATTGATTCACGCTTACCTTGCTGGTGCCTCCCACGCCCGTGGTTTAGCTTTGGGGGTTTATGTTCGGTACTAAAGTCCCCCTTCCAAACCCACCCAAGCCTAGTATAGTTTGTGGAAAAGTCTAACCATTTGAGGTCCTATTCACCATACCACTCCCACCCTGTGCCAGTTATAATCATGCGCTGCAAGCTGACATGCACAGGCATTGTTTTACGACGCACCAACAAAAACGCCGCATCGGAACGGAGAAAATGGCAAACGTTAGCAATTATAACGAAATCAATTCGTCCCTTGGCAAGTTTTACCGCCGGTTTAGCAGAGCGACCACCATGACGACGACAACCGGCTAATAGAGCAATCTATTTGCTTTTAAAACTATGATTAATTATTCATCCCGCCCCAACACCCCCGCGGTAGCACGCGTCGCATGTGCCGGGTGTTTGTGTCCGGGGTTCTTCGACACCATGATGCGACAATAGTGTCGTCCTTTTATCGATGGCACCCGGGCTATGCCACGCAGCTATGCATCGACGCTATCGGCACAGGAAAAGCGAACGCTTTACTCATTTATTTATCAAACTCATCCCTCATCCTGCATGGAGCAGGGACGACGCCCACCCTTGTGCGTGTGGGCGTGAATGTGGATCATTATTCACTTAGCATTCACACCACCTGGAACCGACCGACGCACCCACAGAACCGACTCCACCCGGCTTCAAATTAGTTGAACAAATTTAATTTAATCCTTGCTCCATCACCACTCCATTTAAATATCGCTCCATCCTTGCCTGCTGTATCACGACGACCAGGTGGAGTTGTTAAAATAAATTGTTGTAAAATTTACTACCCACCCGTGTGAGTGCAGCTTGTGTGTTGATGTTATGGACTTACATGTTACAGTTTTTTTTTCGCTTCACTTTCATAGCTTAAATCCTCCCCATGAATAAATAATAACGCGTCTAACAACGTAATCGCTAATGGTCGCTTTCCCTATCTCCCCTTCGGGGGAGGGAGGATCGTGTACTAGGCCGCGAACAATGTATGTTGCCCGTGTGTGTTTTCGCATCAAAGGAAAACGGAATCGGGCGGAAAATCCATCATTAGCGAGCGAGCGTGTTGTGTGAGGATTTTCACCCTTCAATGTGTGTTTTTTTCTGATTGAATACATTTGTTTGTCGATGAATAGAAGCTTACAGCTAAAAAAAGCCTGGTTTACCTCTCTATACTATATGATTGCTTTTACAAACATGCATGTTTGTATGATAGTACAGATGTTTGCAACAAAAAAGGTTTCAACTGTTTCAGTCAATTTATCACTATATTAGCATTATTTTTCTTCCAATAAACACATTTAAGCTTTAAGTGAATTTAATGTTTTACAAACGATTCCCTTACGAGTTGTATGACGAGACGAAAGTTGCTAGTATTTTGTACAAATTTGCACCAAGTATAACGTAGAAACATTTCCAACTATAAGTAGAGTTAAATCTTTAAGTACTTAGAAATTAAAACCAAATTTAGACACTATCTGAGTGCCACTCTCTTGGTCAATAATGACACATTCTACACTTAACAATGTGCAAACACCTAAACACCCGCTAAGCCATAGACCCTGTAGCTTAAACCCATTGTCTAGGATGTAAATACGTTTGCTTTAGTAACCAACATTCACAGTGCTTTCGGGTTCAGCAACAGAACAAACTACTCGAAAACATACGCCAAACTACCTGCAAGAGGATGCTTTCAAAATGTTCCCAGCGTGATGCCAGCAGGATTGCGACAACAAACTACACCAACCACCATGATTGTTTCATTACACTTCCTTTACCAATATCAGCTAACACAAATCATATCTTGCTCTCTTCCATTCTCCAACAGGGCCCAGTAATTATGGGTGAAATGAGCACGGAATTATAAATTGTCATCGAATCGCTCCTCTCAAGCCGCATGGAAATGGCTCTCCACTGACTAAACACGGCAAGCGAACCGACCGCAACATGGCAAACTGAGTGAAAAGTAGCAGCAACCGTTCGGAAGATCTGTAGCCGTTTGTCCATTTTTTAAAAATGTGTAACAGTTTTTTGGCTGTTTAATAATCAAAAATGTATCGTCTCACAACAATGCTTCCACCACCAGACACACATTGGGAATAAGAAATAAACAGTAGCGAGCGCGCGCGTTTGTGTGTTGTGGAGTTTGCAAAGTGCCACGAGTATGTAAAATTACAACCACTCCACTTAGACGTTAGATCCTCATCGAGCAGGATGTGTCGATAACCGGCACCGACGGTCGGTTAGTTATGACACTGTTCGGAACTACCAAAAACCCCAATACGTGGCAAGGAGCGGTTTCTTAGCGGAGTATTATGGCTGGAGCATTAGCGTTGGGGAGGCTTCTTTTTATCGACATTAACATATATGCATGTATTAACCTCAGAGCGGGACGGCAAGGGATAGATGTGATCGACGAGTGCAAGTGGACGACGACGGTCACACGGTAGTATGTAGGTATGTACTTTTCTTTTTAAACACAAAACGGCAGTACCACTAATGCAATCCAGAACCAAAAAGATGAAAAGAGAGGGCGGTAAATGCGTAAATCAAAAGAATGGTAAACAAAAAATCGAACTACACAGTAAGCAGGTTAGGCTAAGCCCTAGGAGTATAGGAGTAACTAACGAAAGAGTGAGACATTCTCGATGTGCATGTGTGTTAGGTATTAGGAGCGCGTGTCAAGGCTCCAGGCGCTAGCGAGTGTGACCCGTGGTTTTGATCACAATTTATTATCATCCATCGGTAGTGTTTAAGTTTTCGATGTACGTGTGAGTGTGTCTTCCCCCTCCCCTTCTCGCTTGTGAGGGGCGGGTTGAGGGAAAGCATAACAGTAAGCTTAGCCGCTATCGTCCGTTTCTTCACAACCCGCTTATATATCTTACTGTTAGGTGTGTCTGAATCTGTTCGTTCTCCAATTGCAGACCTTGATTCTATGTTTTCCTGCTGTTATTGCGCACTCTTGCCTACCCTTCCATGGTGTTACGCAGGAGTAAGAGCGGCCTTGTTGATGCATCTTGGCGCAACCCACACCGCGTGGTCAAATCGTGGCATCAACACACGAACGCAGATTATGCTGAAGTGCTCTTGATGTTTGGGACACTGGGGCGGTGTACGTTTTCCCCCCCGTTTTTGAATACTTCTCTGTAGGTGTCCCGTTCAAACTGTCGCATAAATCGGATCGTAAACCATTGCATGTATGTGTACACATTCGTTTTTTTATCGAATCGATCATTCAACAACAAAACTCACTTCTTCAAACACTGTGAAACTCAATAAAAAGGAAAATTGGATTGTAAACATAAGCACAACCCTAACCTTCTTTCAACATGAATTTCGCTCCGAAACAGGCCACTCAGAGACAGGTAAGTGTGCAAGATTTAGCATGGGTACAATGTAGAAGCATTAATTGTTACTGGTTCCTCTGCTTAATAGCAGCCATCGCTCGTTTTCAACCAGGTCACATCGTCCAGTAATTAAACCCAATCAACCCCCAGCGCGACACCATTTCCCGCAATACTTTCAATCGTTATGGGAAAACATGCTACATCGAAAAGTACATCACTTCCCACTACGACGCATTTATTGAGCCATAAAATATGAAGCACACAATATTTCCACCAGCCAAAGCCCATTCACAGCGGCCATCATTATGAGGAAAGACACGGTTGATAGCGAAAGTTCAAAACGATGGGTTATTGCTACACGCACACACACACTTTTTCTGACGCTCCCAGCCAACGGTTCGGTTTGGCAAAAATAGCATGATGGCATGAATATTAATGACAGCTGTAGCAGAGCTCCGATGAGCAGAACATGTCATTACCGGAAACTGATTCCGGCACCACGGTCTCTCTCGAGAGGTTCGTTTATTTCTTTCCTGTACCGCCATCCCCCCCCACAAATCATTCGTAATGGCGTTGAGGGTCTCATCCTTCCTCCGTTCTAATCGTTCGCCCTATTGGAGTTGCATTTTGCATGCCACCGGCTGGCAGAGGAAGCATGTAAAATAAATATTTGATACCGAAACCAAACACCGCCAGACGAGCGACACACAGCGTTTTGTGTGGTTAGAGGAGATGGCGCGTGAGGGGTGATGTAAAAACAATCATCCTTCCTATTGCTGATGCTCTCGGTATTGACATTTGTCGATTCGTACCGCCCTCCGGGAAGCCCGGGCAGTGTCCCGCAGTGTGACTTTGATCTCGGTGCACGACAGACAGTCTTTGCGGGACGACTTTGAGCTTTGACGACTCCCCTCCGAGCTGAGGGGTTGCTTTGGCAAGCGCGCAAAAACAGGGAAATGCATGACAGACTGAACTGCTGTGTCTGTTATTAAAAGGATTGCCATCCCGCTGACTTTCATCGAACTGCAAAGAAGTGTGGGAAGTGTCTGTGCAGTGAAATCGATATTTAAATAAAAACATCATCACTTCGCCGCTCCGACCAAACCACCACTCCCCAAAACATGATAAAAGCGAACGCCCAGAAGCGGCGGAAATTATCCACCATCTCCAGCGTGACGGTCGGCACACCGCACAAGGACGGCCTACCACCACCGACACGTGGTCGGCTGCGGGAGCGGTACCGCTTCAAGGAGGAGCTGCTGCAGCTGTTCAACAGCATCACCGCCCACTGCTACCGACAGCTGGCGCAGCAAGATCGCAGCCTCTCGGAGCGGCTGTTCTGGCTGCTGATGCTAATCCTCGAGGCGGCCACACTGATCGCGATCATCATCTCGGCCTGGGGGAAGTTTACGGCCAACCCGCTGATAACGACGCTGCACGATACGATCTACCCGATCGTGCTGGTACCGTTTCCGGCGATCTCGCTCTGCAACAACAATCGCATCTCGCGAGCCGCCGCCGTCCGGTACGCGGGCCAGCTGGCCGGGCGGGATGCCGAGCGGCGCAACGCGAGCTACTTTCTCGAGCAGATCGCCCTGCTCGGCAAGCTGTACGACTTTGACTACGAAAATCTGCACCAGATGACCCGGCTGCAGGAGTTTCTCGATCTGAACGATGTGAGCAACAGCACCGGCATGTACAATGCGCTGGAAACGCTCGAAAAGGTAGGTTAGGTGGGTAGGGCCCGAACGAACCGAAAGAGGGAGTGCAAATGGTAACTGGAGCCCCCTCCCTGTGTGCCATTGCAGCTATCGCCCCGGTGTGAGGATATGCTGCTGCGCTGCTTTTGGAAAAGCATCGAGCTGCCGTGCATGCTGCGGAACGATATGATCGAGGTGCGCCGCACGCAGTACGGATTTTGCTGCACGTTCAACTTTATCGGCCACACCGAAGATAACGAGTAAGAAATGCTGCGGCACGGTGGTAGCAAGCAAAGTAGCTCTTAATTTTTGTTCGAAAAATTGCACACTTGGTAGATGTGTGTATGTGTACCTGTGGACGTGTGAGAGCGCTTACCAAGGTTCAATGGAGCGTGCTGAGTTCCAGCGAAGCATATCCTTTTCCCGCACATCTCGCCCGGATGCTAATGGGAAACTTTGCTCAACAGACATGCGATGTGCAGGCGAAACTTTATACAGCACGGTACCAAAACTTTACGGTTGGTGGTTGTAGTTTTGAATTCTGAAACAGTGTAGCATTACAAAAGCTTTTGTTTCGTGCTGTTTTAATAATACTTCAAGTCAATGTCGGTGGCTTCCCAGCTACAGAATACCCCAAGTAGATTCCCCAAGATTTGTAAAGGTTGTTGAAGCGGAATGTTACAATATCTGCCTAAAAGTATGCAATACACATGGCAAAGTTCCTGAATTGATGCAATCTGCTTGGAAAAACAATCTTTCAATCGCTAATTAATGTGTTAAACACAGCTCTGTTCAAACATTCAAACAATTTACAAAGCTATTCAAATCACTATCTTCAATGTGATGCTACTGATCAATTATTGATACATAATTGGTGGAATATGTGGCTCTAGCATATCAATAGGTACATTTTGCTTTGCTCTAAACTTTGCTTTGATTAGTTTTTCACACGCGTATCACAGTTTCAAGTAGAAAATAAGAATTTTATGTTCGTTTTAGTACTACACAAAACCCATTTACACACACACACTAACGTACACAATCAAGTTACACGTAATAGCTTTTGCCAAAAATTGAAATACTCCTCATCCAATCGTTCCAATCCACTTGTTCTACCCGCTTCTACTGTGCAGGATTCATCCACCGTCGTACTTTTTGGACGTTACTGGACCGGAAATGGGATTGGTGCTGCTGCTGAATGGCTCCTCTAATGACTATTTCTACAACTTGTTCAACAACATCGGCTTCAACGTACGCTCCCCATTACTTAACTAGCTCTGGCTCTCCTTTAACCCTTTCCTCTAGCAATGCATCCCTCTCCCCTTGTTCCCATGCCTTCTCAATGATCGTGCTCACTGTTGTCGTCGTCTCATGACCACGTGGCTCATGTAACGAACCGTATGCTTTCCTCCCCCCTATCCAGCTGCAGATTTTCAACCCGCACGAAGTCCCGGACAGTACCGCCGGCGGGGTAAACGAGCAATTCGTCCACCTCGGCACGGAAACGTTCATTCGGGTTGATGCCATCACCATCAACAGTGAGCCGGATGTGCTGCGCTACTCGAGACAGAAGGTAAGCTACAGCACGATGCACCACACTACACCACCAGCAGAGCGCTTGCAACGAGAGTGCATCTCAGGTGCACTATCGGGTACGTTCGTTGCGTCCTACCACCTAAAGGGACCGGCAACAACAAAAAATGCCCAAGCACCCCAAAACGAACTGAACCAGCTAATGTGGGCGCTCCCGCGGTCGGACCGGAGCACGGGAACAGCGGATGGTAATTAATTTATTTCGAAGCGAATGCAGTCAGCGATGATGATGCACTCTGGGGCCGGTAGGGATGTGCTGAGGTACTGTATAGTGCTGATAGCCTCCGCTTCCCCGGACGCGGTGGTGGTATTGTGAGGATTGCCAGCTGAATTCGAGCAGCTCCGGAATCACATCCGCTGGGAAGACAGCGCTACAAACACAGGATGCACCACATCGGTACCGATTCACTGCCGATGCGCCGGTGCCATATCGAGGTACTACCTTCGGAATGCATCGAAATTGCACAGTACCAAGTGCTCTAGAACACCTGGTAAAAGGGTTACCACGAGCAGCAAACAAAAAAAAAGCGGGTTTGCAGTTTGCTCATAATCCAATTAGTCGGTTCGGTTTCGAGATTCGTGGGTTGGAATTTTTGTGTTTCGGACTGTTCAATATGTTTGGCTGAGTAGAGTTTTAGAAATGTGTAGCATAGAAAAAAGGGGGCACGTCTAAATAGCGTCTTGTTGGTGACTTTTGGTATAGAAGTAGCCATTCTAAAGTCGTCGGGTATGTTTCATCAGAAAAAAAAACCTTGACAAATGGGAATGCAAACAAATATTTACATGGCAAATGATGCTAATGATCTGCATCTGCGGGTTATGGTTGAGTTATCTTTCGAACCATTCACAATTGCATCGTGGCTCCAACACACACACCCAAACCGACCGGCCAGGACAACTCAAACGCGCCCGTGGCTTCTGTCTCCGGAGCATCGTCCCGAACCAGCGAAGAAACGATGCCCAACAGACCGCACATATCGTTACGACGAGGGCGGTCGGTCGGAGATTGTTTGCCATTAACCCCCGGTTTACGGTGGACAGCATGTTTCGGGAGTCGACCCAACAGCAACAACAACCGCAGAACAATATTTATGCACCGTGCAGTTTGCACTACACGCCACAGACAGGCATGTGTGTATCGCGTCAAGCGAGGGCTGCCACCGAACAGCTGCTAGCCATAGTTGGGCGGTTCCCACGCTGCTCCCACAAACCCACCAAGCGCCCATTATCACGAGCACCGCGTGTATGCATGCACCCTTGACTGCCTGCCGCCCTTCCTAAATGATAATTTATACACTGCGGACCCCGGGGGCGCCAAGCGCCACACAGTTTTCGGGGAATGAAGCCTGGATTCTAACCTGCCGATGCTACTGCTTCTTCCTTTCCGTCAATTTTGCAGCGCCAGTGCGTGTTCCGCAACGAGCTGCTAAAGTACGGTGCCAACTATGGCCGCAGCAACTGTGTCGCCGCCTGCCGGCTCCGGAGCGTGATGGCGCTGTGCGAGTGCGTACCGTTCTACATGCCGACGGCGGGTGCGACGGCCAGCAGCAAATCCGTAACGACCTGCAATCTCCAGCACATCGCCTGCCTGAGCAAGTACAAGAGTGAGTGCGCTTTGAACGGGTGACAGGGGGATCGGGTGCCGTAAAATTATCCTTAACAGAATTAATCGCTCGGAATGCCGCTAAAGGGCTAAAGGACGCTTTTTGGGGGGAGATCCAGAGTGATAATAATGTTTTTGATATCGTTTCCCATTTTCGTTCCCCCTTTTGTTGCTTACTGTTTAACTTTGGTGCCGGTTGGTGTGTGTGATTTGGGTTAATGTACACCAAACCCCCACCCCCAAATCTACCCCCCCCTCCCCCCCGCCAAAACCAGTCAAATGGTCAACCGTGATAACGGACATCGTGCAGATACCGGGGCTGGAGAAGGAGATGGAGGAGTCGCTCTACTGTCCGGAGTGTTTGCCGTCCTGCTCGGCGAGCAAGTATCAGATCACTGCCTCCAACCTGCCGCTGGTGCGATCCCGTCGGGGCGGTTTCAGCGTGACGGCCGGCATCGACAACGTGGCGGACGTCGCGGTTGTGCGCATCTTCTTCGGCCAGCCGGAAACGTGGATGTACAAGCAGAACGTGGCCTACTACTGGTTCGAGATATTCAGCAACTTTGGCGGTATGTTCGGCATCATGGCCGGCATGTCGCTGATAACCCTAATGGAGGTTGTTTACTTTGTCGGCCGGCAGCTGGTGCTGGTGTTTGCGACCCGCTCGTGGAGTGCCGGGGCGCTCCGGTCGCGCATGCCGAACCTAGAACTACTGCAGTAAAGTTCAGTGTGTGTTTGTTGGAGTTGGTTGTCCAGTGGTAAAACACACACACACATACGCAGAGAAACAAACAAAAAAGAACGCTTATGCCAAAAACATAGCTATGCTAGTTACGGGGCATTGTTTTTCGCACTCCAATTAACACTCGACGGAGCAAGAGCAGGCTGGCCGCAAGGACCCATTTTGCCCACATCAACAAACGCTTTGCAGGCTCCGTTTCGAGGGGGAATGCTCGAGATGGTGCGGCTTTTAGTGACTGTTTTAGTGGCGGCGGTGGGGCATGTGTACGCAGCGGCCAACCACACCGAATTGTGGACGAATTGGTCGTGGCAAGTGTCCAGCGGTGGTTTTTAATTTATTCACCAGCACTTTAAATGAGTACAGCAACTAAGCGCACCCCGGACATGATGACACAACGCTGAGGTAGCGGCACTGGGTAACACAAAAGGGCAAATAAAACAGTACCAGCACTTCTTGCAGCCTTGTGTTGAGGGTTGTTTTTCAATACTAAGAAAGAAGCTCTGATTTAACAAACTAAACAGTTACATGGTTGGTATTAGTGGTGGGCGCTCGAAATCAGACCTACTCGATTCCGATTCTGTGTTCGGAATCATTTCAAGAGCCGATTCCGATACTAATTCGGTTCTAGAATCGGAATCGGCTCCGGAATAGGAAATCAACCAGGGAATCGCAATTTGCTCCGGAAACGGATTCAGAATTGACTACAGAAATGGAATTATCTTCGGAATAAGAATCAGTTCTTGAATTGAGGTATGATGTTTCAGAAACGAAATCAATCCGTAAATCTCCATGAGAATGGATCTTATACAAGAAACTTATGATTCTTTGCGGATATCAATACGTAACACCATTGTACCCATGCTCCTATTCTTATGGAGATGCCGAAACCGACTCCGTATCGAAGCATTTGATTTCGAAGCCAATTCTGGAGCCGATTCCGGAACCTGTTTTGGAACCAATTCCGATTCTGGAGCCGATTCCGGAACCCATTCCCGAACCAGTTCCGGCACAAATTCCGGAGCTGATTCCAATTCTAGAGTCTATTCCAATTCCAGAGCCGATTCCAATTCTGGAGCCGATTTCAATTCTGGAGCCGATTCCGGAACCGATTCCGGTGCCGTTTCTGGAGCCCAATTCCGGTACCAACTCCGGAACCAAATTCAGAACAAATTCCGGAACCGATTCTGGAATCAATTCCGGAAAATGATTCCAGGCCTACAATCCGGAATCGATTCTAGAAAACTTCGAAACTAGCCAGATTCGATTCCGACAAAAACTTCAGTTTTCCCATCACTAGTTGGTATAGTTGGTAACGAATGAATATGTAACCATTTTAGTTATTTTCCCTGAACTTTTCCCTGAGATCCCAAGCAACAGGAACACGTGTCCTGTTCGCATGTAGCTCTACCTTACACCAATTAACGTTTGTTTGGTTTTCCAGTTTATTTCACCCCCCTTCCGCGTCGCTGGTCAAGAGATTCGAGGAAGTGACGTGTTCACGTGGCAGCCAAGCGCTCCTCATTACTTCTCACTCTTTGGTGCCGATTCGGGCCGGCAAAGCTGGCGCAGCTCGTTGCCTCGCGTGTGGATCAGCTTCTTTGCCGTCCACTTTTGGTCGTCCTGCAGCGGGCAGATGCTGTACTTCATCTGCACGTTGCCCTCCCCGGTGTCCTTCAGGTTGTACCAGAACGCCGCCGTACCCTTCTGCGGGCGAATCGCAACCCGCAGCTTGGGGAAAATGGTGTATCCTCCGTTGGTGACATCGCTTAGCTAAAAGTTGGAGTGTTGTTCAGCGTGAGCAAGATCGTGCAATCGCCCCGTTTCGCTACAAAGTTACTCACGAAAAACAGCATCGTCGCTAGCCGATCGCCCGCATAGGCAAAGCGCTGGGCGTCCTCCTTCGTGTGGATCGCATCCAGTGCGGCCGTCTTGAACGCGCCGACCTCGTTGTAGATCACCTTCAGGTCTTCGGCCGTGTCACAGCTCAGGCCCGTCCGCCGCTCGATGCGCTTCGTGAGCCGCTCCACCACCGGGTGGTCCCGATCGTGCAGCGTGTACGTCTGATGGTTCTCGTAAAACACCGGCAGCCAGCTATCGTTGCTCGGGCCCGACTGCATGATGTGCATGCTGCCCAGCGCCTGCAGCTGGGCGATCTCGCCATCGTGCACAAACTCGTGGAACAGTGCCACGAACGGATCGTTGCTGAGCGCCTCCACCTTCGAAGGGGAGATGACACTGTGCGCGTTGCGCACATCGTACCAGCAGTACAGGGAGCTGGTCAGTGACGGCGGCGGTACGTACACCCCCCGGCACAGGTCCATGTACGGATCCATCTGGATCGTAACCACCCGTTCCTCGCCGCCGTTGGTCTCGTTGGCTGCGCCATTACGGGTCGCTGAGTCTTTTGCACCGATGCCGGCGACGGCAACCACTATCACCAACAGGCACTGGATTCTCTGATTCATTCTTAATACTTCAGTTAGGCCGAAACGTGAGCGAATGAGCCGTGGGATGAAGTATCGAGAAGACCGACGTGTCCCGCGCGCTTTTTTCATTGACAGTTGTTCAAACACCTTCAAATACACACACACAGAAGTAGTAGCAGCACTCGAATATCTCAGTTTTCTTCTCGTTAGGGGAGATCTGCCTCAGCAAACAGCAATAACCCACGCTCATAATTACAGCGAAATTCTCAAACCATTAAAAACACCCCAATCGACACGACGGATTTTAACCCTCAAACCCCACACACACACGCAGAGAGACATCCCTTAATTCCTATTCATTTGCAAAAGGGTTCGAAAGGTGACGAAACCAACCATTATGTTATGGTGATGATGTGCTGTTGCTCTCGCCAACGAAAAAACAACTCCAAAACCCCTTCTCAATTCACCACCTGGACCGATTGTGCTCGAATCAATATAAATTCCATTTCGAGCTGCACTAAAACCGGCCGTCCGAACTGCAAACCCTGGCGAGAGGGCGAATGCAGCTTCACACGGGGGATGAGATTTTGGCATTCGAATCGCTGGATCGATGGATGGAATGAATGGATGGAGCAATATCAATGGTGCATTTCGATGAGAAGAAGGAAAAAAAACACACACAGGCCGTTTGCATTCGCTTCATTTCATATGCACCACCCCCTTCGACTCTCCTTCTTTTACTGGAATTGATCGATTTCCCGTGCTGCACACATTGGCATCCATTCGGCGCGAACAGGTACACGCAGCGTTTGCAAATCGTCCGACGACTCCCAGAGGCGTCCGGGTTTCCCCGGGTGACGTAGGGGGCTGAATATTGTTGCTGCATTTTTGTTTCTACCCCTCCCCATTTGTTCCTGACCCATGGCTCATCTCTGCACGCTCCATTTTCTCGACCAAAAGACAAAAGGGGGCGTAACGGGTCCATTTCGCAATATCAAACAGTGCACTGAAATGAATCCTTTTTTGCTCTCTTCCCCAATGCAGCCAGGGCACTGGCCGTGCAGTTTCCTCCCTGTCTGTTTTAATAAAGAAAATCGCACACACACACACACAAACAGAGTGGGGTGTATTCAGGGGTGAGCGCGCGGAGGAGGTGCGGAATGAATTCACGAATGAAATGCATGAAATATTTAGTTGCTATGAAATCCAATCATAACGATAAATGTGTACCGCCGGATAAATTGTTTTCCCAGTCAACAATGAGCCGAGGGCCGATCACAGTTCTTTACACATTGCTTCATGGCGCAAAGTTCAAAGGGCAACATTCCGGGGTTTGGTACGGGGTGAAGGAAAATTTTCCAACCCATCAGCAGAAATCTAATACATGTTGGTGTGTGTGTGTGTGTTTTTTTTATTACCTTTAGCAATTCAACCCCAATCCACCCACTCACACACACAGACATACAAAAACACACATGACCACGTGAAAAGGCTTCGAGCGATGTAACAAAACTCGTGCCGCTCGTCCTATCCTAGACGGATGAACAAACTTCACTACTCACGTGCAGATTGCGTGTGCGTGTGTGCTCGTGTATGTGTGTGCCTGTTTGCGTTTTGCTTCGGGGCTTTTTGGGCAAATATTTACCAAAGTGTGCACGCGGTCGTCCTTTTTTTCATAATTTTTGCTACCCCACAAAAGGGGTCACACGGCGTATTGTTTTTCTAATCGAATTTTTCCTCGCTCCTTCGCCCCATTTTCCGACGAATGGCCCCGCCATGCTTGCGATGGTGATCGTAACCCCTTCTTTGTAATGCGATTCCACTATCGAACAGTCCGGCTTTAATGTTTAATGCATGCTACACCGTCTGTTCATGTTCAGTGATTAATCAGAGCTTGCTCCTTCAAGTGGTGTACTTTGCATCGACGCCGCTCAACCGCAAGTGCGTCTTGTGTCCGAAGAATAACAGCGATGCAATGCTCTGCGCTCTTCGCCCCGGTACGCTTCTTGGAGTAGAGCTACGCCCTTCCGAAGCGTATCATTCGATCGGAGATTGGAGAACTGGTTTTGCACATTGGTTAGCTGCATCTTTCTTTGTTGTGCTTCAGGAATAGGTAACCCCGGGCCCGGGGTTAGGAAGTGTGCCGGTAGAATCGCTTCATTTTCGCCCCACTGAGGTCAATCAAAAGTGAGTACCGGAGTAAGATGGGAGAGTGTATTCTACCTGCTATCTGTACCGAGACTAAAACAAGGATATCCATGTTGTGAATCCTCTAATGGTTAGTCGCTATCAGCAAGACTTGGCCAACCCCGGGCCTGGATAATTGAACGGACTGATGCTACGGTCGCTTCATTTTCGACATCTCCCCTAACATGAGCCTCCATCACAACATGACAGCCGGTGTTTTGAGTCATCCGATCTACAGAGCGCCGGACAGCCGCTGACAACGATTGCTGACCCATGACAACAGGCAACAATCGCATTGCTGACCGGTCCACAGGCTGACCGGTACACAGGCTGCCACACGATGACATTCCAGTAGGCCCTGCTCATACAATTCCAGGGCACCTTTGTTAGACCACCCAGAGACCTAGGGCATTGGTGGAATTTTGAGCAAACTACGTTGCACACAGAATAGCATGCTGCCAATAACTGTTGCGATTCAGTGTGGATGTTGTAATGCATCCCAAGGTAAACGAGACGAACTTGACAGATTCTTGGTATCTTGGTATTTAATAAATTATAACAATTTCCGCTTCAACAACGGACGTTCTTGATCGTTCAGTCATCAAAACGATAGCATCTTCCTACGACGGGTAACTCTTCAAAGACGACAAAGAATCTTCCGCATGTTGTGCAACGTTTCGTAGTATAGCAACAGTCAAGCAATTGAAGTGTTGATGTTTTTATCAACATTTGCCTCCGCCCGCTCGATGCTGTTTTAGGGGCGCCACAAAAGTGGTCCCTAATTTTTTAAAGAGACACGCAACACGCTTTGCGAACCGTTTTGGTAGAATTCGATTTATTTTTTCTTTTAAGCCGCGGAACGGTGAGTTCGGGAGAGACGCGAAAATTAGTGTTGTTCGTTCGAGTTGCCGGAGAAGAATACGGATATGCGCGTGTCGATGTGAAACGTTTAGGACGAGAGAGAGCGTGTATGGAGCAAGCCACCGTTTTTATAGCAGCGGTGCAGCATGCTATCATGTTTGTCCTGCTCCTATGCGCAGTCCCTGCACTAGCCCGATTTTATGTTAGTTCTGCGCACCAGACTGATTCCCTCCTAGATCGGTGTTATCGGTATCGCAGAGGAATTACTACTCTTCGTTGAGATCTGGTAACACCGGTCGATACGTTTTGATCCTTGCGTAAGATAGGCGGTGGTGGGGCGAAGCTGGTGGTTGCTCTGGCTGGTTGTAGCGACGGCGTGGGTGATGTTCGTGTGGCGCGGTTCCGGGCTATCGGCGGTTGGTTTGTTGACGGCAGCTGTATGGTCGAAGGCGACTGTGTGGCCGTTGGCTGCTGATCCGGCAGCGACGACTGGTTGGACGATGGCAGCTGTATGGTCGAAGGCGACTGTGTGGCCGTTGGCTTGACCGAGCTGGTTGTCAGCTGGTCGAGCGTCGACGGTCCGGGCATCGGAGTTGTGAGACGCTGGCTCATCGTCGATTGTTGCGTCGACGGTGGTTGGGCCACCGGAGTAGCGTGTCGTTGGCTCGTCAGCAGTTGGTCGGGTGACGGTTGTTGCGGGGCTGACGAGATTATTCCTTCGGTTGTATATGCTGGCTTTAGGCGGTCGACGGACACAAGCGATGGTTGTCCGTTTAGTAGGATCTGAAAAGACTTTGAATTTCGAGTAAGTACTTGGTATGGGCCGTGATAAGGTGTGGTTAACGCGGGACGGACGGTGTCATTGCGCACAAACACATGCGAGCATTTGTTCAAGTCGGAGTGCACAAACGATGTTCGGTTGGTGTGCCAGGCGGTGTTAGAAGGTCGAATTTTGCTCATCGCTTCTCGGAGTGACTTGGCAAAGTCGGACTGGTTGACCAGTGCTGGTTGCGGTTTTTCGACGAGAAATTCGGCGGGAATGGTGAGGGTCGTTCCGTACACGAGTTCTGCAGGCGACGCATTAATGTCGTTCTTGAATGTAGTGCGTAATCCGAGCAGTATGAGTGGGAGATGTTCGCTCCACTTCGATGTATCTTTACAGCAAATTGCAGCTTTGAGAGTGCGATGCCATCTCTCGATCAACCCGTTTGCCTGCGGGTGATACGCGGTCGTTCGAATGTGTTTTGTTCCAAGAGCTCGCGTCAACTCCTTGAACAGGGAGGACTCGAATTGTCGTCCCTGATCGGTTGTCACGTGAGACGGAACTCCGAATCGTGCAATCCAATGGTACAGCAGTGCTGATACAACCGTAGTCGCGGTGATGTCTGGAATCGGTATAGCTTCCGGCCAGCGGGTATATCGGTCTATGATCGTGAGGCAGTATCGGTTGCCGTTGCTAATTGGAAATGGCCCGATGATATCGATGTTTATATGGCTGAACCTGTCTTGCGTGGCCGGGTACGGTACGAGCGGGCTTTTCGTGTGTCTGCCTATCTTAGCGCGTTGGCATGCCACTGCGAAATCGCTCTGATATCCAGGCAGTGGCTCTGATTAAGGTCGTGTACGGCGTGTAGAAGCTGATTCCGGAATGATCTTGTGATGTACGGTCGAATTATTCCACCAGGGCAGTCGGCGTATAGCGATTGGGTGCTTCCTGGTATCGGCGTTTTTTGAAGGAAAAGGTCGGTTCGTGTTTTACCGCTGAGTATATCGGCGAGCTCAGGGTCGTTTGTTTGCTCTTCGGCGAGACGTTCAAAATCGATTGCAGGTGATGTGTTTACAATTTCGATTCGTGAGAGTAGGTCGGCGGTGATGTTTTCTTCTCCCGATACGTGGCGAATGTTGGTGGAGAATTGTCCAATGAAGTCGAGTTGTCTGGCTCGACGCGGCGAGAGCTGTCAAGAGTCTGGCGAAAAGCGAAAGTTAAAGGTTTGTGGTCCGTGTAGATGCAGAATTCACGACCCTCTAACTGATACCGAAAGTGTCGTACAGCCAGATAAATAGCGGTCAACTCGCGGTCGTATGTTGAGTAGTTGAGCTGTGCCTTCTCAAACTTTTTGGAGAAAAATCCTAAGGGCTGGAGTTGGCCGTCGATACGTTGGTGGAGAACGGCTCCAGCGGCGAAGTCGGACGCGTCTGTCCAGAGTGACAACTCTGCGTTTAAGGCAGGGTGAGCTAAAAGCGCGGCTTGTTGTAGCTGCTCTTTACATCGGTCGAATGCTTCACTAGATTCGGGCGTCCACTTTAGCGGTGTCTTGTCCTTCTTCTTGTTCCCCGGTGTCATCTCAAGTAGGATGCTTTGTGTCGTCAGGGCATGTGGCAAGAAGCGTCGATAATACTTGATCATCGCGAGGAATTTCTTCAGCTCCATTATCGTCGCTGGTTTACTCAACTCGCTGATCGCTCGTACCCGTTCTGGGAGAGGACGTATCCCTTCTGCGTTGACCAAGTGGCCAAGAAAGGCAATTTCTCTTCGGTTGAATTCGCATTTGGCCGGATTGATGGCCAGGTGGTGTTGTTCGAGACGCTGAAACAGCTGGCGCAGGTGTTCGTGGTGTTCTTCCTCTGACGACGAGGCGACAATCATATCGTCTATGTATGGGAACACGAAGTCGAGACCTCGGAGGACATCGTGAATGAGTCGCTGAAAAGTCTGCGCAGCGTTTCGTAGGCCGAAGGGCATCGTGGTGAACTCGAACAATCCGAAGGGAGTTGTGATCGCCGTCTTCGGTATATCTTCTGGATGTATCGGAATTTGGTGATATGCCTTGTGCAGGTCAACCTTAGAAAAGATGGTTTTTCCCTGCAAATGCATAGTAAAATCCTGCAAGAAAGGTAGTGGGTAACGATCTGGAATTGTTTTCGCGTTGAGGGCCCTGTAGTCGCCACAGGGTCGCCACGTCCCGTCTGCCTTTTTCGTCATGTGCAGAGGACTGGCCCAGCTGCTGTTAGATGGTCGGCACACTCCTAGCTGTACGAGAGACTCGAACTCGGCGCGAGCTGCAGCATATTTTTCGGGGGACAATCTACGCGGACGGGCGAAGGTCGGTTGTCCAGTAGTCTCTATGCGGTGCGTGACGTCGGATTGCAGGAGCGTTCCGGGCGCGGTCCGTGCAGTCAACCCAGGGAATTCCCTCAACAAGGTGGCGATTGGCGAGGTCGAATCGCACACCTTTACGGTTGGCTCCCCAGGATGTAGATCCGGAACACCCGGCGTTCGTAAGTTGGTTAAGACGTCTACGAGGCATTTGTCGCGCAGGTCCACTAAAAGGTGAAAATGCTGGAGGAAATCGGCTCCTATTATTGCGGTACCCACATCTGCGATCACGAAGTTCCACAGAAAGGCGCGTCTAAGACCAAGATCCAACGTGTAGAGTGATTCTCCATACACTTGGATTGGCGTACTGTTAGCAGCAAATAGTTTCATGGTCGATGGTTTGCAAGGAACGGAGCTGTGCTGTCGAGGTATGACGGAGACGTCGGCGCCGGTGTCGATAAGGAAGGGTTGGTTAGTTTTATAGTCTTTGATAATAAGGCGATGATTGGCCGATGATATCGAATCGACTAGAAGCTGGACGTCTCCCGCGTTCCGTCATGCAGAAGTAGTAGGAGTACCGTTATTTTGAGGACGGCTGTTAAACGAGCACGGAGCGCGGCAGTTACGCGCTTGCTGTCCGTATCGGTCGTGGTAGAAACAATAGCCGTTAGTGTTAGGATTAGTAGCCTGGTTCGTGTTGCGATTGCGAGAGCGTGAGCGGGCCCGTGAGCGTTCACGAGCTTGGTTCTGTTTCATTAGAGTTTCTAAGCGTTGACTCAGCTCGGCTACCTGTCGTGAAAGGCGGTTGACCTCCTCATTCCGCACCTCGGCGATGGTTTGGTACGGACCGGAGCGATTGTACAAGGCGAAAGAGTCGACCACTGAATCGGCTACCTTAACTTTCTCGTCGGCGTTTTGAGAGGACGCGATCACGGCGGACTGAACGTAGGGCGGCAGCCGACCGATCCAAAGATCGATCAACATGGAGTCGGTCATTGCACCGTTTGCTGTTCGCCGCATCTCGGCTAGCAGTTGTGAAGGCTTACGGTCGCCGAGGCTCATTTCGGATAGCAAACGGTGTAGGCGGCTTCGCTGGGACTCTTCGAAATGTTGTATGATGGCTTTCTTCGCGGATTCGTAGCGATCGGTATTTGGTACGCTGTCGAGAATGGGACGCAACTCGGGAAGAATTCGCGTAGGGATCTGTGTTTTCAGGATGTTAAAACGTCTAACATGATGGTGCGGAGAAATATTCCAGGCGTCGAACCAGTTCTCCAAGGCGTAGAAGAACGTATGGATGTCAGCAGTATCCAATTCGGGCGGCTTGAGACGCATGGCGTTCACGGTCTCGACTTGGAACTCCGGAAGGTCGGTAGAGGCGTCACGAGCGAGAGGGGTCATATCGATTAAGTATGGACTCGGTGTGGGGAGTCCAGCTGCGGGGCTGGCGACCACCGCGGGACTGGCGGCCACCGCAGGGCTGAGGGCAACAGCAGGGCTGGCGACCGGCGCTGCACCTTGTTGCGGGCTGCGCTGCATCTTTCCGCGTCGGGGTTAGTAGTGAATAAAAAGGGTGGATCTTACCTTAATTGTTCACGTAACCAGGGTGTCGTCGTTGCGGTCGATCGGTATGAAAACGCTTCAGAAGCCGCGTGCGTCGTCTTCCTTCTCGGGTGGAGAAAATGTCGTTTCCTCACTTGCGATGAAATGGTGCACAAAAAATGGCGGCGTCGTTCTTCTTGTAAGCTGGATCCAAGCGGGTTTGCCTTCGAGCGAAAAAATCGTGATGGCGGCGATGTGTCACTACTGCTACGGCTGGATTATTTGCGTGCGCAACTCGACGTTGGTGTCTTCCTTCTTGATCGCACCCGTAGATGGAAGCACACACAAACGGAAAATTCCCAGTAGCACGAGGTGTAGAAACAGCTTGCGAGGCGGTGACCGGCGTCAAGCAGACCACCAGCGGAGATTGTCGTCGATCCGCTTCCAAGAATTGCGTCGATTGCGTCAGCCGTCGAAAGCTCGATGGAAAATTTCTGATGCGCCGATGATGGTGTGTGCGCGCTTGTCTCGCTTCGAGGCGGCGCGCGTGTGTGCGGGGGGTTCTTTTGTTCGCTGAATGCAGGAACGCTCCGTGTAGCTACGGGCGCACTAACACGGCGTTGCTGCGTTTTTTCGTCGGCCCGCACTCAACGTCCTCTAACGCTGGTAGCACTCCCGGTCGTAGGCACACACACACACGTTGTCTTCTCTGCGTCGATCTCCGCTGCCGGTGGCACGTTTTAACACGTTCAACGCGGTACAAGTTTGCGATGCGTTGTACACACACCCACTCACGTACGAATTCGCGGCGTCGGTTGCGGATCACGTCGGGGTCACCAGTTTTAGGGGCGCCACAAAAGTGGTCCCTAATTTTTTAAAGAGACACGCAACACGCTTTGCGAACTACGTTTTTGGTAGAATTCGATTTATTTTTTTCTTTTAAGCCGCGGAACGGTGAGTTCGGGAGAGACGCGAAAATTAGTGTTGTTCGTTCGAGAGTTGCCGGAGAAGAAGTGTTGGGTAAGCCGGACGGATATGCGCGTGTCGATGTGGAAACGTTTAGGACGAGAGAGAGCGTGTATGGAGCAAGCCACCGTTTTTATAGCAGCGGTGCAGCATGCTATCACTGTTTGTCCTGCTCTAGCTTTATGCGCAGTCCCTGCCTAACTAGCCCGTTAAACATTTTATGTCGGTAGTTCTAGATGTGCGCACCAGATGGCGCTCTGGTCGCTACACTGTTATGCTCCAAAATCAAAGTGCGCTCGCAAAAGCCAACGAGGGAATTGGATCAGATAGCTCGCACTCCAGCGAACGATACAGCAAGGGAAGGCAGGCTGGGAGATATCCTTCACCTGATCCCTGTGGACATTGGAAACCATCCGTCCCTGATTGTCATGGGTACGGTGGCAGGTGGGCTTTTTGTTGGAGTGAAATATTTCTGCTTACCTCCAGGCCCCGGGACTAAGACGTGGCGGCAATGTGTTTTCTAAAAGTGGTTTTACTGCTCCACTTTATCATCTCCCATTTCGCCGGTGTGTACATGAAAGGGCGCATTCAAATTCAATGCTACAAAACTGGTGTCTGAAATTTACGATTTAACGTGTTGAGAGATCTGGTGGGTCGGATCAACCACACGTGCAGACGTGCAGGGTTGGAAACGTTTCATAATTCTACCTCACCCGCACGATGTCTGCGTGATGGTTTGGCAATGGCAATACTACCTACGTCCTCCTGCCCGTCTAACAACGTTTCCAGCGAAAAGGGTGATGAATAAAATATTACCTATGTATCAAAACATTTTTCATCCAACCAATCCAGTCTGAGGGGATAGCGTAAGTTGTACTACAACATGCTGACGAATGAACTTCGAGCTCGAGATGCCATACAAACAGCGAACGGCTCGGCAGCACCGGCAGCACCTCCTGCTCTCCTGCCGAGCTGCCGAGCAAGCGTGTAAACTCCTTCAGATTTCAGATGATGAGCGAATTTGCTGGAAAACATCGTATCGCAATGTGGTGTGCCACCCATCCGGAAGCACCGAAAGGATTACGTTTCCGGTGTGTGATTTCCCTAGCACTCTACCGACATCCCATTAACTGTGCTTCGGGGTTGGTAAATGCGACGTGCGAGCTGTACTGTGCCGGGCTGCACCGTGTACAAATATTTCAACAGGATGTTATATTTTGCTGCACAAAATGAAAATTCTGAGGAAATTGTTCAAATTGTGCATATAGTACGTGTACAAGGTTCTTCAAATGGGATGTGAATTTTAAAAAATACCACTTTAGCCATGGTTCAGGGACCTCTAAAGTTAACAAAGACTGTAGCGTAAATTGTTGTTTTATAAATTACACCGCAAAGGGCACTAGATATGAAGTGAGATTTAATCTACCGTAATCGAGGCACCGTGTCAGAGGTCTCGAGTTCAACATAATCGTGACTTACCCGCCCAGGATATGACTTCGAGCGTGTAATCCGTTGGAGATTATTTCGCATGACGAAGAACAGAAGTAAATATAATATTAGCCCAGCGTAATAAGTATTTCCAACGACTTGATCCTAGACATACCGTTTAGTGGATATAAATTATATTCTTACAATATTGAATAGACTACAAATTATGTGAGAAAACGTCAGAAATATGAATAAAAATTTAAATACTTATAAGTGGTTACACAACATTAGTGATATTTAAAAAAAATCGAAACAAATTAATTGATTAACTTCCATACACGGGATTATTCAAAATCCGTCAAATGTTGTATTTTTACCATTTATAGACGTTAATATCCCATAATGACCATGATATATCTACTAAAAACATGACATTCCTACCCCTATTTCAAGAAATCGATGGCACAATGAGTAAATTTTTCAATATTTTGGCTTTGGCAGTCAATTTTGAGATATTGTACAATATGCAGCAATATATTAATAATTGCCGTCAATAAAAAGTCGTCAATTAAGCAGAAAATACACTCTAGCAGAAATGTTGATTGGATCTTTGAAATATGAAGCTTAGGTCATCATCTAATACAATTCATTGGAGTTCTTTGAGGACTATATTTTTAACCTTAATGATTCTTGCGCATGTTAGTTGAGCTTTAAGGAACAGATAATGGGAAAGACTCATTAAGAAGGATTCAAAAATCCCTTGTGATAGCTATAAATCGAATCATCCAAAATTAAACAAATACAGGGAACATCCTATCGATCATTCCTGGACAAATACACTAAAACTGGAGTCCCGATTTAATTCGATTACCATTCATACAACATCCCTTGCTTTCTGAGAGCAGAATTTTGAGATAAAAAGTGTTTACGTCAAAGATATGTTAAATAAAATAAATTTCATAACCCAATTTTCATAGGTAGATCATTAATTTAAAAATCGAAACAAAAATAAATTACAATTCAGATTGACAGCCCTTCAACAGCCCTTTTCCCATAGTGCCAAGGTCAGTTGAATGACACCACACGCGGAGAGAGAAACAGCTCATGCATTTTCGCTTTCTTTCCTTCCACCGGTAGCAAGTGCCGAAATCTGCCCAAGTCCTCGCTTTATGCAACTGAGAGCTGTTGCTGCTAGTATTGTTTTAGCCGTTCGTTGCCTTCACTGATAAGCGTTGCTACCCCTCAATTTCGGAAAATATTTTCATTCCGAGCTACAGTGAAGCAGCCGCCAGTTGAGTGCATTTTCAACCCCCACCGTCTGTCTACTCACCGAAAGCATCAGCCATGGGCCGTAAGTTCTGCGTTGGAGGCAACTGGAAGCTGAATGGCGACAAGGCCAGCATCACCGAGCTGTGCAAAACGCTGTCCGCCGGTCCGCTCGATCCCAACACCGAGGTGGTGGTGGGCTGCCCCGCCCCCTACCTGTCGCTGGCCCGCTCGCTGCTGCCGGAAACGATCGGAGTGGCCGCCCAGAACTGCTACAAGGTGGCGAAGGGTGCGTTCACCGGCGAGATTTCGCCCGCCATGCTGAAGGATCTTGGCCTTGGCTGGGTCATCCTGGGTCACTCGGAGCGACGCGCCATCTTCGGCGAGACCGACGAGCTGATTGCGGAGAAGGTCGCACACGCCCTTGCCGAGGGGCTGAAGGTCATCGCTTGCATCGGCGAGACGCTGCAGGAGCGTGAGGCCGGCCAGACGGAGGCCGTTTGCTTCCGGCAGACGAAGGCCATCGCCGCCCAGGTCAAGGACTGGAGCAATGTGGTGATCGCGTACGAGCCAGTGTGGGCCATCGGTACCGGCAAGACGGCCACCCCGGAACAGGCGCAGGAAGTGCACGCCGCGCTGCGCAAGTGGTTCACCGAGAACGTGTCCGCCGACGTGTCGAACGCCATCCGCATCCAGTACGGTGGTTCGGTGACGGCGGCCAACTGCCGTGAGCTCGCGGCCAAGCCCGACATTGACGGATTCCTGGTCGGCGGTGCCTCGCTGAAGCCGGAGTTCATCCAGATCGTCAACGCCAGACAGTAGAGTAGAGCGTGCCGCGATATCCAGTCAGTAGTGTAGCCGGGGGGCAGCGTTTACGCAATCCCCCCTCGCCAGTGTCGTCATGTCTCGTCTTATCTTAAGTTTCTCATTACGTTCGTTGTACCCGCACGCGCACTGAACAGGTTGTTACGTTTAAGCATCCAACCAAACGCAGAGTAATCTATTCAATAAAAGCATTGTCCCGGTGAAAATACTTTGCATTGCACGGCTTAATTGTCACGCTCTACCCGGTTAGCTCCACATTATCGTAAATGTCCTCCACGCCTTCCATGGCTTTGAGCTTCTCTTTTAGCTTTTCGTATGCTTCCATCGCATCGGGGTTTAGCTTGATGGTGGATTTGGGGAAGAAGGCATGCTCGCTATGCTCCACGGAATAGTTTAACTTTTCCAGCTCCTTTTTCACCTTATCCAAATCCCGGGGATCACACAGGAACTGCGAAGAAAAGAATCAGCACGTTAGTATGTAAGATACGGTGACGTGCCGACAGGAGCTAAATCGTGTTACCCTTATCAGTCGACTGTTTTCATCCATCACTTCAATATCTTCGGCACCCGTTTCGATAGCGTGGTCGGTGCAAACGGAAAGCAGATCGTCGGACTTCACATCGGCCGGCGCAATTGCTTCCACAAATCCTCTCTCATCAAATGCATGCATCGTGTCGAAAAATAGGGCACTGAAACAAGACTCAAGTCAGCAAATAGAGAACAAGCAAGCAAAATGGCAGCAAAAACTCACAAATTCTTCCTCAATATTGTGGCCATATCCATCTTTAGCTGGGCAAACCGGTCGGTATACAGGACGCAGATGACATTCACCTGATCCAGTGCCTTAATTTCGAGTGTGTATTTCTTCAGCTCCACCGACTGGCTGGTGCACTTCTTCAGTATGCCCTGTATGGTGGCGTTGGGCATATTTCTCTTCAACGCTTCATCAATCGCTGCCCGCAGCACATTGTTGACGGCCGGGTTTGGTCCTCCAGCTGCAATTAGAAGCATGATCAGCATCTTGTCCGAGTGCCTCTTTGAACCCCCATTCTTACCTTGCACAGCAAGCCGAATTTGTCTAGCTAGTTTGATGAATAATACCGCCTTCCGTCCATCGTTGAGCGCCTTCACGTGTCGTATGTTTTGCCACTTCGAGTGACCGGCAAGGAGGGTTGACGCCTGATGGATGCTTCGTACATTGTGGTACGCGTGTAGCGATGTAGTCACTGCCCTCGTTAACCGTCCCACAGCCGAAAGCATCATCCAGAGATGGGGTAAATGCTTGTTTTAGGGGCGTAAAAGTATGCTTACAAATTACATAAACCTCCACTGTACCCGGCAACTGGGAGCGCAATGTTGTTGTTTACAACGTGACTTTGACAGCGGTTGACAGTTCCATGACCAGTGTGACCAGATTATTTTGGCGGTTTTCGGTAGGCGCATCAAAATTTTATCGGTACCCGGATGACAATTTCAGCACGGAAAATCGGGTTGACATTTGATGCAAGTCGCTTTCCGTTCCGCTTTTCAGACGAAAGCGATCTCACTATGAGCAGTGTGATGTGAGAAAAAAGGAAGGGGAAAATCAGTGCAATCATCGTCATGGTAGTCATGGCGCAAAAAAGGTATTCCCCTTCTTCACTTTTTCCACCGTTACATCCCTAGTACACTCTGACTCTTCCTTTCTATTCAGTTCATCTGTTGACTTGTTGTACTGCCGTGGTTGGATTTGATCCGCAGTACATCAAGTCAGAACAGCTCAATTAAACTTGTACACCATTGAAGGCTTCGAAATCTTGGACGTTTAAAGGGCACCAGTAGACGAATCGAATCTTGAAGCAGAAATAGATCCAAGCACAAGTGAAAATATTGACGATGATATCGTGTAGCCTTTGATGATTTCTAGGTGTTCAAGAAACAACAAGGGATGATGAAGAGTAAACGATGGAGAGTGCAAGTAATGAATTTTGTTTTCGTTAATTGTGAAAACTAAATTTGATTCTTTTTTAATGGTAGCTGCTGATTTAGGATCCAGGCTAGACAAATAAAAAGGATTTGGAGAAAATTTGTGAAAACAGAATGTATAAATCCTCCAAGTGCAAATAATGACTGAAGCAATTCCAATGTGACTAGCAGTGGAAAAGGAGTGTACGCTCTCTAAGCAGGGATGAATTTGCATGTACATGTGGCCAGCCGGCTCTGTCACTCAATTTACACTACAAACCATTAAAAGCACGTGATTTTATTTAGTTTTTATAGGGTTATTTGCCGGGTGTTTTTTTTCAGTTTATTAGGCAGGCCTTCAGGTTTTAGGCCTTTCTGTGATTCATAGGAATGTTTTAGAATTGTGCATGCAGGTCAGAACTACAAAATACATTACGAATCAATACAATTATACTATTTTTTAAGTAATTGATTAGATGTGTATTTCCCTCAGTTTTAATGTGTTCCATCGAATTCAGTTGTTTAAGTGTCGAACATCTGTGTCGGCCAGGGGCCCCAAAAAAGGCACCTACGACCCGCTCACAAGTAAAATTGCTACTCAATCCTTCTCTGGTTAGGACATTTAATACAATCTCCTGCTAGACGCTTCAATCAAGCCTCTACTTTCGTGTGACCGCTTAGGGCCTCCACTCGTCTTAATCCGCCATTGCTAACAATCAAAAATATCCAAAACATGGCCTTTCATGTTATATTAGATGGCTTTTGTGGACCATTATTTTCCGTTTTAAATTCGACTCGATGCGAATCATCTCTAGGTATTTTCAATCCATGTAATATTGCTCTTGATTTTCAACGTTAACGGTTAATGGCCATCACACAACCGGGTATCCTCTTCATCGTCAAACGCTGCTTCATTTTTTATTGATGCCTGTGATGAAGAAAGAATCACCCTCTGCAATTTAAAAACTTTTTATATTGACAACAGCACTTTGTTGGGTATTTTACACTTACCTAGCGACAGTACTTGAATGATTGTCCCGGGAAGTTGTTCATCATCTTCCCACACATGATTTTACGTTTCCTTCAACGAACCGTGCGTCATGTGAAGTATTTCACTATATTTTAACTGACTTGGGATATTTGATATGCTCTTTCAACAAAATAATTGAGAAATGTAGCCCGCGGTCAATTATTACACGTTTTACAAATGCAAACAAATCGTTAATGATCCAATGTTCTCCTCAAACCACAACACAATGGCGGCTCGATGTGGAGAAGATATGTTTACTCACTCCAAAATCCGACCTCATCATGATTTCATCATGTGAGCGGCTGTTGCTTGATCATCTCATTAGAGCAATCATCGGCGATAGATTTGCTCACCATACAAACAAAATCATCTCGCCTCAGCGAGGGGAAAAAACAAGCATGCTCAGTACGCAGGAAGAAACGATGATAGCCTCTCAGTATGGATTGAAGCTGCTGTCATTGAGCTCGCCATAGTGAGAGCAGGCTGGATTGTCATTTGGGTAGTTTTCGGTAGGTTAAGGGCTTGGTACTTGTTTCGACGCAGCGTATCGCAACGCATTGCGTGACGCACGCTGGTATCTGTTCGCTGCGTTCTGCATGGATATGTCAACACATTTTACAAAGAAAACAATCAACAAACAGCAATAATGTCTCTTATTTATAGGTTCTGATGTGATTATAATGTTAAATTACAACTGTAAAATCATTTCCAGTTCTGCTCAAAACAGTGCAAAGCATGTTTTCGCTTTATTATTGCACATTGCATACTGACCCGCACACACCTGTTTTGCAGCAATTACGGAATTCCTTTCTCTACATTTATTTTGTTTTGTCAATAAAATTATTTAGTAGTCCAATTACACACAAAACTGCGCTCGAAACAATTTAACGTGGAAAAATATCGATTTTCACCCGATATGGTTAAACCATTTTGACAGACGCATCACGACGTGCGTCGAAATAGAAATTTTTCTACTTTGACGCTGCGTCGTGCGTCGTTAACGCATGCGTCTGTCAAATCCCATACATTTTGGCAAAATCGCAACGCATTGCGTCGGAACAAGTACCGCTCTCTAAAACTCAAAACTTAACTGAGTTAAAAAAAAGTAAGCGAAAGAAGTGTTAAGTGAGATGGGGTGGGGGGGGGGCTAATGCGCAAAATAAAAGTTCCATCTCACGAGAATATGCATCCTTTATCTAAGATATGGATTAGATTTGGTTCAGCGGCTACACAAATGAAAGTCTTTCTGAAGAGTCGATGTGAAAATTGTACTGGAAATTCTAAGCCAAAGAAAAACTAAGATGCACATTATTTTTCTCAGTGGTGGCAAGTTCTTTTTCTTGGGGCTTCACGCGACCGCTTAGGGCCACTGTAGTGCTCCATTGGATACGATTTTATCGTACGTCTGTAATTTGTTTTCGCTGGATTATTTAGATTGATTTGATTGTTTGGCTGAGTTTCATCGTTCAATGATTACAAAAAATTGAGATTTTTCCTTCACACCCAAATATATATACATCGGAGTTTCTGGTCACTTTGCCCACTGGGCAAGGCGAGCTTTTGGCGGCCACCGTCGCAAAACCGTCGCAAAACGTCAAAACCGGCGTCGCATGTACTGCAAACCGACGTCGCCGGCGAGCGAAACTCGCAACGATTTCGAGGCGCTGGCGACGGTCGTTTTTGACGTATTGCGACGGTCTTTGACCTTCCGAGCGAGCTTTTGCCCTGCGGGCCGGTGTGGCCAGATTATATTGGCAGATTTCGGCAGGAGCACTATTGAGAACGCAACCATTTAAATTTAATCAATTATTTTAACGATCAATTTCTTCTTCATTTTCTTCAATTTCTGAGGAAAATACAATGAAACAGCGCGAGCGAGCGTTCTTTTCAGTGGCACTCACTGGCGCTCTGCCTCGTGCATTTTAAAGGCATGCAATAGAGCGCATTCTCTCCGTGAAGGCGCTCCATCCGCCATTTTTAATTTACAGCCCAAAACAACGGACTTCGTATCCGATCTTGGGCCGGAACCCCACCGTGTGTTTGTATCTACCCCTCGACTGAAAATTTAATTCTCTTTTTCTGATTCAAATTCAAATTTAAATGATTTTCTTTGACGAAAAATTCTCGGAATCCACGCAACTGACATTTTCTACTTATTATGAACGTAACATTTTAACGGAGAAAAATAAAAAGTGCCAGGCAAACAAACGTGCACCAGCGCGATAAGTAACAAATGAGGTTAGCAATCCTTGAAACAGTAACCCAAGCGCCACAGATTAAGCTGAAACGACTGAAAAATCAAATATCTGTGGTTTTCGGTAGGATAAATGGAAAATCGGTAGTTTTAGGGCGGTCATCTGTGAATCGGTAGGCATATAAAAAATCGGTAGGAATACAGATAAATCGGTATTTCTGGTCACTCTGTCCATGACAGTCTGTTTAAATATACAGTTCGCTCCGAAAAAAAGACACACGTATCTGTTGAGCAAATTCAACAAATTGTTTTTTCAATATTATATTCAAGGCTTGGTGGCTTTCGGTATATATTTGGACAGTAAATTTCATGTTTGCTGGGCATTTAAAAAAAAAGTCTCTTGTGGTGTGGTTTATGCAAAAAAAGCAAGCATTCAAATTATTCCCTTAACTCCTCTTTTTGCACTCAGCCACACACAAATTGATAAATAAGATTGTACGAAGATTTAAGACAAGCGAAGAGAATGATTGCGCTTATCATTCGTGCTTGACGCGGACTCAAAGTTAAATGGTGACTTGAAGTGCTGTACTTGGTGGAGGTTGCTCAATTTCTTTGTAGCAATGATTTTCACCAAATTGTGTTCGTTAGCCGTTTTTGGCATTATTTTAGGCAATAAATGCGTGAATGCAGTAAGCAATTCAAACAGTCGTTTCAAATTTACAATAGAACCTCAGGCACTTACAACTAGCGTAACGCAAACGGCAGATTTTAACTTGCTATTTCAGTAAGTATTACTTTCCATTTCATCGCTCTTAGCTCTTATGAATAATATTCATGCTCAATTCTCTCCCAGTGGCTGTGACGATAATGGACATAATATTACCCTAACTTGGGATGCTGAAGAACAGATCAAGCTAAGCCCTTCAATTATCACAATAAATGGATGCGAAAGCGAACACTTTTCCATCAACATCTCGTCATCGAAACAGGGACGATTTATCATCCGTCCCATAATTATCACCAGCAATCTCAGCGTCGTCGATGATACCCGCCTGTTTGTGCAGCTCAAAGTCGCCCAATATCGCCCGCTGATAATCGTATCGATGCTCATCGGATGGACGTACACCGTCTGCTGGACAATTGGCGATTACTTTCAAGCTTGGACCAGCTACCGGCGCAAGAGCGTCGTCGGATTGAGCTTCGATTTCCTTTACCTGAACATCGTCGGCAATTGCTGTTACGCGACGTTTAATGTGGTGCTGTTTTGCAGTGCGTTTATTGAGGTGCGTAAGACCCGCCTGTTGTAAAGTTACAATTAGAATAATTAACACCAGCCCCTTTCTTTAGGACGAGTATTTCAGACGCCATCCATTTGGGTTGAATCCGGTGGTGCCGAATGATGTGGGATATGCAGTGCACGCCGTGTTTGGAAACTTGGTCCTGATTGCCCAGTGCTACATCTACCAGAATGGAGGCACCGTTGTCTCGACTGCGGTCAAACTGCTCATTTCCGGCTACGTACTGATGGTGAGCGTGTTCTGTGGCTTTGCGATCGAGGAACAGATGCACTGGCTTGACTTCCTGTACATACTAAGCTACGTCAAGCTGTCAACAAACTTGATCAAATACATCCCACAAGTACTTATGAACTACCGGCGAAAGAGCACGGAAGGCTTCGCTATCTCCAACCGATTACTGGACCTTGCGGGTGGATTGTTGAGCCTGCTACAGATGGTACTCAACGGTTGGAATTATGGTAAGAGAGTGCGAAACTGTTTGATCTTAATCATACTTAGTGCAGGTAACATCCATTTTCGTCCTTCTTTCCCTGCAGATGACTGGCAATCAATTGTTGGAAGTCCGGTCAAATTTGGTCTGGGATTCGTTTCCATCTTTTTCGATGCAATATTTATGGTACAGCATTATGTTTGCTATAGGTCCCATACGGGAGACCCCAAGTAAACCAGCATAAAGAAGATCATTCAAAAACATAAAGTAACTCTGAGCGAGTTTATTCTAACGCCGCGCAAGATGCTTGGCACGCACCACCGTCCACCAAGTTACGTCCGATCTGTTCTTATCGTATTGGTTTATTTTATCGCATAGTACACATATTTGCCGAGTCTGCGTTGGGATGCTTATGCCGTCACTAATCTCATCTGGTGCGATTTATTCGTAACAATAGATCTGCTTATCGGGGTCTGAATCGCCCGCCAGTAGCTGAAAGATGCGCCTGACTCAGTGATAAACTGGTACTCCAACGGGATAGGTAATACCCGTAGCGCTTCACTCATGCACATCCTTTGGTGGGTCATTCTGGGAGTGTTCGTAGGCGGTGGTAGGGTACGTGCTTACAATGTGTCCTTATCGCTTATCCCCCAGTCTGTGGTTGTAACATTCGGTGAAACGGCCAGTTTTAACATTGAAGCCAGGTAAGTACGGTGACAATGGTGATACATCATAGCACCTAATCTCGTTTACTCCTAATTCAGTGGATATGTATCATCCCGATTTGATTTGCAACTGTGCTGGCCCCAAGATGCAGCAATGCAGATTGAATCCAATCAAACCATTTCTTTCGTGGAAGGCTGGAACAATCATTCTATCTCGCTGTTGATAGAACCGGTAAAACAGGGACGCTTCATCGTACAACCATGGGTAGAACCGGAAGGAGTAGTGGACGATACGCGGCTATTCCTGCTGATCAAAGTGGCTATGTTTAAACCATTGATGATCATATCATTGATGGTTGGATGGGCCTACACTGCCTGCTGGTCTGCGGGTTATTACCCCCAGATTTGGCTGAACTATCGTCGGAAAAGTGTGGTCGGACTAAGCTTTGACTTTTTGTACATCAACATAGTGGGACACATAAGCTACGTGGTGTTCAATGTGTTCCTTTACTGGAATACCTTTGTGGAGGTGAGTTATCGGTATTTTCCGTAACGACATTTGTCATTATCTTGTTTTTTTTTGTTAAACAGGACGAGTACTACCAACGCCATCCCTTTGGACTGAACCCGGTCATTGGAAATGATATAGGATTTGCGGTACACGCCGTGTTCGGTACCGGGTTTACCATATTCCAGTGTTGGATATACGAAACTGGTGGAAACAGTGTATCCAAACCGGCGAAATCGATCATCGTTACCTACTTTCTCATCATCTTTGCGACGATGGGCTGTGCTATATGGAATGTCATGCATTGGTTAGATTTCTTGTATGTGCTTAGCTATATTAAGCTCTCCACTACCATGATCAAATACTTTCCGCAAGCTTACATGAACTATCGTCGCAAGAGTACGGAAGGGTTTGAGATCATGAATCGATTACTAGATCTCGCTGGTGGACTGTTCAGCATACTGCAGATGGTTATAAATGCTTGGAATTTCGGTAAGTTACACCCGAAAGGCTGTTGAAGCTACGGAATGACCAAACTACCTACATTTTACCTTATTTTTGTATTCAGATGATTGGAGATCCATTGGAGGCGATCCGGTTAAATTTGGTTTGGGGATCTTCTCTATCCTATTCGATCTGGTGTTCATGTTCCAGCATTACATTCTATACAGGTATGTTTCGTTGCTGTGTGACCAATCAGTGATTTTAACTCAACCCCGTTTCGTTTGCAGAAAACGAAGCGTTAAAGTCCCGGCAGAGTTGCCAATGCTTCCAAAATGACCGCATTTGAATTATGCTGTGATATATTCCAATTACTGCCCGATTAGGGTCACAATAAACATCCTCGACCGTGCTTTGGTTTGTTTCATCGTATATTTGACAATACTTTACAATACATTGATACATCGCTGGCTATTTTCGCACGGCACTCATGCCTGAATGTTATCTTCTCCTGTAGCTTGCTTCATCGCTTCGATAAATATTTCCAAGGATCTGATCGCTGCGAAGGCGCCGGGGTTTGCATTCATTTGTACGCTCTATATACATGTAGAACTATATGACACCTAACGATATACTTTCTCTATTCGAGCATGATGATTGATTATGAATAATACATTTATTCGACAGCGGTCACTACCAATACCCGTCCAGGGTTTTCGTGCGAACATTGTGTTTCTATTATTATTGTCAACAACATAGCTCATTTGGGACTTTTTCTTCTCTTTGCAAATCTGTTTTTGCACAGAGATCGTGCAGAGCCATACGAGCTATACATATATGTATGCGTTACTCCTTACACTTCCTTTCCTTCATTAATTCGACTACAATGCTTTCGACACGAGTGGACCAATGCTGATCGACCACATTTACGTTAGAAATCAGGCCTATGGAAGCTCCGTTAAAACAACTTTCTGTTAATTTTTTAAACGACAAAGTCTTTTCGCTATAATTTGAATACGTTTCATGTAAATGTTTGGTTTGCAGTTGTTAATTTTAAATAGGTTTGCAATTGTATAGCTTTTTGCCCTTTTTTTATTTGTTAGCAGTTACCAAGCACACGGAATAATTTAGCAATTTAGCAATCCTTTCCCCTATGGAATGTGTTTATATAAATAGCTAATTTAAACAGAAACAAGCACCATTCTGCTTCTGGCGGCGTAACACATACTCCAACTTGATTAAAATATTGATATGTGCTTTTCGTTGACTGAAATAGAATTAAAAAAAAGTAAAAGCCAGTAGCTGTTCTGCAGAGCCGATTCAGTAATTATTCAGCTAGAAAACATAAACGTTGAGTGAACTTTTTTAAAACCTGAACACTGTTTCCCTGACTTGTGGACCTGGTTTGCTTCGAGTTGTTTGATAAATGGTTGAGATGTGCCTGACTGACTACTATTCAAGAAACTATTGCGCCTGTTCGAACAGAACGAAAAACAGTGATGGGAATGTTTCTTTGAAATGCAATTATTTCACACAATCGTCTGTCTTACTGATACTTTTTCCACGACATTTTCTGTTTTCGCCACGTGGCATCCCTTCTAACGAAATCAATTTGTAACTGACGTCAAATTGTTAGAACATAATATAATAATTACTTTAAAAGAAACGAATACATTTTAACAGCCTTCAGCAAGGGATGGGACGATCAAACAAGCACAAACAAAAAACATTTTAAAACAAAATAAAGATCGCTCTAATCCTTTCGCACTACTGCCTCTGCGCCATTCTGGAATGTAGAGTTGGAATGGCTCTATCCTCGTTTTGGTCGGCATACACAGCAAATGATGGCAACGGTGTGTTCGTATGATCGTATGGATGCATGTTTGTTTAAACCTGAGCTGGTTTGGTCTTTCCTACGACCATGAGCATTTTTTGGAGGAACCGTGTAAGACCCACTGGAAAAAGAGTTGGAAAGAGGAGTTAGAGAGAGAGAGGAATAAAATATTAATTAGACATAACACTCTTGTTCAAATTTAACTTATAATATGGTGAAGATATTGTTATTAATAATTGTGGTGCGCTAGCGATGTTTCGATCATGGTGCGAACTATTTGATCTTCTTTTTGCTTTGCTGAGTTTTGAAATTGTGGTGCGTATAGTAAAAAAAGTTGCGTATGTAAGATTATTCAAGAGTTTGGAAGATTTGTATTCCGTGACCTTAATCCAATAAATATCTTCCAAATCCTTAAAAGCATGCTAACGAAAGCGATCAAAACGCAATGAAAGTGTTAAGAAAAAGACAGACAAAACACACTCTCAAATCGGGATTAGTACAGCAAAACGGTAGAAAACCCTGTTAGTGTGCAAACAGCAAACTAGGGAAAGTATAAACATAAGCATAAAACTGATAAAAACCTTCATTCGCGCTTATTTCTGTTTTGGCCGCACCACCATCATTAACTTTTGTAAACTCTGCGTAATTCCACCTGTGAACACGATTCCAACATTGGAAGAGAAAGAGAGAGAAAGAGAAAAAATAACAGTTTATAGAAAGAGAGAAAGAGAGGGGATTTTTTTAGCAAATGAGGAAAACAATCGATACTCTACAGCCAATCAGATTTAAACCAGGATGGCAGAACGGAGGGAAACGTTTCGGGTTGGGAATTGCTTTAAAGAAGCTTCTACAAAAAGCTCACATTTAGGGAAAGGAATACGGATTAGGGAATGGAATGAATGGGAAGGGACGATTCCGGAGAGAGTTTTGAGAAATTTTCCTCCTATTTCGGTACTACAACTAGCCGTCCCAGACAGCTGATGGTACTGCTGGTTCCACCGGCACAGCCCCAGCTTACCCATCGAGCGGTTGAACCATTTGGGTTTGTTTCGCCACGCAATAAATATGAAGTAGACGGGAATGCTGGAAAGAATCATAAGACACCCGTAGCCCGTCTCTACCGGGCTGGCAATCATCGGGACGACGGTGACGAAGACGGTGGCGATCAGATACAGGATGGGGAAGATGAGATTCACCTTGATCGGGCGGTTCAGTTTCGGCTGCTTCCACCGTAACCACGGTAGGCACAGTACGGCCGCACCGATACTTAGCTGCAAGTAGAGCACGGGGAAAGAGAAAGAATTTAAGTAATTTCACTGTCAGTTAAGTTCGAAAATCTTCCCCATACGAAGACACTCACCCAAGTGGCGAACCCAACGTAGTTAATTAGGGCAAAGATGTCCGATACCGTCAGATACAGCATGGAAAGAAGCGCCATAATCAGCACGGCGGGCGTCGGTGTGAGGCGCTGTATTTGGATCATGGTAAGAATCTCCGGCATCTGACCTTCGCAAGCGCCGGCGTAGAACAGGCGGGACGAGGTAAGCAGAATGCCATTCACCGCTCCAAACGTTGACAGGGCGACAAACACTGAATGGGGAGAAAGAAGTACGAGGAGGTGGAGGCGCAAGGCATCCGGAAATAAAATAATCGTAGGCGATGACGACATTCGATCCAGCATGATGCGGCACAAAACACTTACCCGGTATCGTCCACGCAAACATACCGAACACCCGATCGGCAAACGTGACGGCGACCGCCTCCGAGCCGAGCACCTCCTCCGGCGACAGGATCGTGTAGAAGGACACGTTGGTAAACACGTACACGACCGTCACCAGCGTGCAGGAAATTGCGATGGCACGGGGCAAATTCTTCACCGGGTCCTTCAGCTCCTCGATGATGAAGTTCAAATAGTTCCTGTGGGCAAATGGATTTGTCGCGTAAGAGGATTACTGTATATCATGGCTGGCATGTCTCTGGTCTAGCCAGAAGGAGGCATCCTTTGTAACGCACAGGGAATACATCTGTCTTGCTGTGTGTTGCCCACTGGTGAACATCATTAGAAGGACCCATTGGGTCGCAACACACAACAATCAGCGCAAGGAAGAGAAATCGAACAATTGGAAATGAAAGCAAACTTACCAACCGTTGTAGGCAAACAAACCCGAATAGAAGGACAATGCGAGCGATGTTACCTCCGTTTTCGTGTTATCGAAGGTGAAGTGTTCCGTGTTGCCTGGGGCGAAAGAAGAAACGAAATGCAATCAGACACCCCAACAAACGAGATACGATGAGAGACAGATGTTTGTTTGTTGCTCGCTGAAAATCGATAGAAACTAAAGCCTGATGGACATAAAAACAATTACGGAAAGGGCCAAAGATCTCGCAAAAAGAAGAGCGCCTTGGAACCCCGGGTGCAGGCACGACCCGCGTTGCCGGAGAAGCGATGCCGGCCGGTCTAGAATATCACTGTTATTATCAAATTTAACGCACGCGAGATATCGGTCAGCGGACAATGATTTCATGATGCTCTACGGTTGGGCCATCAAAAGACGCAGCGGTAGCATAAGCTAATTCAGCTTAATTGAATGTGGGCTGGTCTCGGCACACGGGCTGAACCACATTCCGACAGTGTTCGCGATGATCGTTTAATGTGGCTGACGGTGCATGCGGCTCAGTAGCTGACATAATCCTGCTTAGAGCATCATGAGCTCCGTTCACCAGAGTTCAGATTTGTTAGAGGACAATTTTTGGCAATTCGTACAGAATGGGATGCATTAAATTTGTTCCGCTTGAATAGCCTTCCAACTGCTTCGTTAATGATGGTTAGTTGGGAATGGCTTTCACTGGTTCCTTGCCGAGATTGTTGCCAGTAAACCACTTGATCGTGCGTAGATCCAAGATCAAGAGCTGTTGCCAAGCAACGTGACTATTTCAACGAGCCTATCCCTTACATTGTTGCAGCGGGAGGCTTACGCGATACGCGGCCACATTTCCGGTCCTGACAGAAGGCCAATAAAACGTCAAATCAACACACAAATGCTCTGCAACACAGCACCTGTTTGTCTCCACCCCCCGTCGAAGAAACTAAACGGTTTACTGCTCTAAAACCCTACCCTGGACCACTCCTGGGCGACTCTAAGCCACCCCTGCATCTAGCATCAAAACAAACAAATAAATCTCGCACACCTTCAACACTGTTTCCACGTGTCCGGCCGGCCGGTGTGAAAGTGCTCGGCGTCTCCTTCACGCGCGCGTATTGTCGTCAACGGGTGGCACACACGTATGACGTAGTCAGATCGCATCGAGAAAACAGTGCCGCCGAGCCTGTTTTTGCATCGTAACAGATGTATCGGCACCTGGTCGGCTACTGATTTATGCTAACCATAGTCGTACACGCGCTCGCTTGCATAACTACAGTACAGGAGCGGAACTCTGGAACTTACCTTGGAACAGGTAGTAGGCACCGGCACCGATGATGATGAACAGGGCGAGCAGCTTCGCGTAGGTGAAGATGTCCTGTACCGCCGTGGCCCATTTCACGTCCCAGCAGTTGATGAACGTCAGCACCACTAAAGGATGAGCAGGAGATGTGCACGAACAAGAGAAAAAGGACAACAGTTTAAAATAAAATCCAATCGTTGACGGCCTGAGATCAAAAAGTAAAATTGTTGTTTCGCATCGAAATAGCTCCGAACGAACGAAGGTTTGTTCTCCGCTCTTCGTATTGCTGATTTGCATAAGCGATCTAAATCCGGTCCATAAAACGGTTGTCGCTTCTGCAGCGTGTTTGTCTTTGCGTAATGGATGGTGGTGCGTCGTAAAAGTAGGCGGAAATTGATTCCATGCTCGTTTCTCGTGGGCTGATGCTGTCAGCTCCCAGTCGCTGTGAAAGGATAATAAAGGATACAATTACGCGGATTACTTACGGATACAGCAGACGGCAAGCAGGCGGGCCGCATCCTCGGGCGGTTGGCATTCGGGGAAGAACGGCTTCAGCACGTACACGCTGAACGTGAGGGCGACGATGGCCTGCGAGCAGGGACGCACTATCATGCATTCGATCCAGAGCCGGATAAAGGCCAGGAATGGCCCAAACGTTTCCATAATGTACGCATAATCTGCGCCCGACTTTTTGATCATTGTGCCCAGCTCGGCGTAGCAGTAGGCACCAACCTGCAAAACAAAACAAAAGCATTTGGTTTGCAGTTGTATTGGAGCTGATTGCGGTATCCTTCCTGTATCCCACAAAACGCCCCCCCTCAAAACCAAAATGTTTGGCTGTCGCATTGCTCAATTTCGTCTCGTCTCATTATTCAATTCGTCCACCTAACGGGTTTTATGTCGGCGAATTTGGCGAATTTTTATTACCACCGCCACAGACACAGTTGTCGTGCCGCGAAGGTTCCAATTCTTCAGACGTTCTCGAACGAAACAGCGACCGGCATAAACCTGTTTGTTGCTGCGATCGGTTTCCCTTAAGTTGATTTGCATCCCGTCACAGCCCGCCACCGACTTACCATCGAGAACAGCCCGGAGAGGATCCAGACGATCAGCGACATGTTGACGCTGCCCGTGTTGATGAGGACACCGGTCGGCGAGACGAAAATGCCGGAACCGATAATGGAACCGACGATCACCGTGATCCCGTTGACGAGTGTCATTTTGGGCTTGAGCACGATGTCACCGCCGTCGCCACCGCCGCCACCGTCGCCGTTCGCTGCATCCTTTGCACTTTTCAGCGAGTCCTTGCGCTGCTTCTCGTCCTTGTTCAGTGCGTCGTCCTCCATTTGTGTGGTCCTCGGTGTCCCGCGCTGTCACAACAAGCTGCTGGTAAAGTGGACGGTAAAGGCATGAGTGGGCTTCAACAGCGTAAAACGAGCTTTATTCACAGCTATCGGCACTCCGTCCCTATCCACACGGATACGCGCGTGCACGCTCGCATATCATTACAACCTAACTAATGCTATTGTACACCAATAAGCAACCACATTGTAAGTACGTGCGGCCAAAGGTATAATTTTCTAACACAGATCAAATAAAACACATTACACTGTTGACAAGGAGGCAGGACGGATTACTGGCAGGCTGATTTACGGTCGGCGGCGATAGGCCGTAGTAGGTGTAATTTGAAGGGGGAAAAGAGTGGATTAAAAAAACAGTCGAGCCACTGTCGAAATAGCGAACAGTATCGGGATTGTGTAAACAACGCCGATCGTTGCTCTTCCGACAATGGAGTCGAACTGAACACCGCACGCAGACAAGCGTTTAGCGATGATGGCCGTTCAGAGACAAATGGTGTATTAAAGGTGACAGATTAGAGATATATTCCGCACAGGGTGATTGATAAATCCAATTGGAACTCCAATTTCAAATAATCTAATTCGTTTAGTTCGATTAAATTACAAATTATTTTGAGAAAATTGTTCCATCGCACACAATTGTCTAATTCTCTTGTATTGATATTACGCACAGCATATGTTCCAAGTAAACACACGGTTCACACATAAACACCTGTATCTAGACCGTGTACAATGCACTCCCTTACGCTCCTCTAAACCGCCTGTCTAACTAATCGACGTAAAACTGCCAACGTTCACCGGCCGGCCGCATCGCACCCCTGCGTCTTGGTCGCGGCAATTGAGCTTCCGATCAGAAAACTTCGTCAATTAAGAGACGATCGGCTAATCGAAACGTGACGAAACACCTTCTTTTACCCTTCAGACCCCACAGCCACAGCATTGTATCGGAGCATTAGGCATCGGCAACCACAAGTACGCCACTCGTACCGTACGAAGAACGTACTTTTGTTGGTTGGCTTTTATTTACACAGTTCGGCTTTAGTTTCAGTGCGTTCACTGCTCGATTTTAAAATGGTACACCTAACGGGTGACTAAACGAGGCCTTGTACCGGGAACCACACATCGGAGGATGTTCAAGGGAAAAGCCCCCTCACACGCACATGCACGCGAGCGATTAACGTCACAGATTTTGCAGCTGGATTCATGGTGCGTAATACAACCGATCGCGATGGTCTTCGGGCTCAATACTTCCGACAGCATGTAAGAGTTTCACAAGGGTTGTTTACAGGAAGGGGCACTTTAAGGGCACAAAAGCGAATCATGATTTCAGGGAAGGGTTCAAGGTCAGTCTGGCATAAGAAAAAAGGGGGCTCTCTAGCATTGTGTTCTTCAACCGCTGCGAAACGATTGAAAGCGCAATTTAAGGCACACATCCTTGAAAACCACCGCGCAAAACACATACCTTCACATACACACCACAGAAGGTTTGAGCTCTTTAACACTTTTACGACACCAAAGAGCCTCTTGTAGTTGTACAATAAATTACGATTCAAACTTTTTCACTTTTCCCAGTACACCCGGTCCACTTGTATCCTCACCGTTCAAAATCCCTAACGACGCGCTTAGAGCAAGGCTCCAGTGCAGAAGACTTCGCGGGATTTTCCTTCCACACCGTGCGAGCGTTAACGTACGAATGCTTCGAACGGTTTCGACCGGCCGCATGTTTGCCGCTCGCTTTCTAACGCCCATTCAAACGGGTAACTCACCGATGGGATCGGCAAAAACCGTCCCCTCGACGTGGTGGCACTCAGCTGTAGAGAGACCTCACCACCCGATTCACGCACCGCACACTTGCCCTGCCGAGTGTTTAGAACCGGGTGATAACAAACATCTTCTTGGCGGCGGGCTGCGTGTGTCAAGTGACGCGTGTGAGTTCTGTAGTTGGGCTGCACGGGAGGGTGAAGGAATGCGATTTTTTGCTGTTAGAAAACAGCTTTTTTGAATACGTTTTTAGAGAACGAGTTTTGTTTAGGGTGAACTTTATCGAGTCTCCGAGCGGCTTTAAGCTCCAACACACTCCCACCCCCACCAGAGGGTGAAGCCTGTGGATGGGTGTGTTTTTGGGCCTTTTTTCGGTAATCAAAAGGCATGGCGTCGATATAGAAACGTGTTGAGTCACGTTTTTGACGGGGATGGGGATGTTTGTTCTCTCTCTCATCTTCCTTCCTACTGCTAATCAAATGACCTCTAACGCGATGGTGTAGGGTTTTTTATGAGCTGTTGTTTTAGGCTCCATCATATCGTGAAGAATTGCATAAAATTAGAGTCGAGTCGTTCTGCTCCCAAAACGTGTTTCACACAATTAGCGGCTTTGGTTTTTCGTGAACACTCGCGCAAATTCTTCCCGGCCCTAACCTTGACGGCTCGTTAGATGGTCACGGACAGTGCGAGATGTTATCTTAGCAAAAACGCGCCCCACAGTGACACCTAACGACACCTTTATTGCGGGCGAATATTCTCCTCCAGAATACGCAATTGTACTCTGCCGCGCAAACACTGATAAGCTTTGGTCAAGCAAACAGTAGTTTCAGGCTGCAAACAAACAGGACTAACTGATGCACCGTCTTCTTGTACACTTTGCAGTGTGCTGTGGTCATTCAGAAGACCCGAACCAACACAGGGATGTAATCGATTTTTTGTCCATGTCACTTGCGATATCGCCCTTTCGGCACAAATCAGCATCACCAGCAGCGTCACGTGATGACAGGTTCGCAGTGCGCTCGCGATGAACTTTTGCTAATGCGACTTTTCCCTTGCGAAAACAGTCCTTGTCCCTCGTTCTTTTCAGCTCGCGTCACGTTCACAACATCCACCCATAATTGATGATGCTTCGAGCACACTTGAAATGATTGGTATAATAATTGATCGCCTTCCTGCACCGTACCGGGCACTTTTCCGTAGTGCGGCAATGGTTGGGTAGCGTGTTTGCTTGTGCACAAAACCTTCATTGATTTTTGACAAGGTTAAAGGTCTTTCTCTTAGGCTCTATCATCACTTTTTAAAGATTTTCCATTTTTTTAACACACTTTTACAGTTCCACCAGACCAGGATGCTTACCGTTTGCTATTTCCCGAGCGAATGGCGGCTCCCTGCCCGAAAAAAGGACGTTTTCTGACTGAGATCTGGTGTGCAAAACGTCCTTGGGTGAGGGTACGTTATCCTTACGGTGGAGCGGGTAGAATTACCATACCTTTCCTTGCTTTTGCGACCGAGGATGTATGACGTCTGAAGCAGGAACTTGCACAAATACCAGCATACACTCTCACACACACACACACACACACACACACACACATCCACAAATACACGCAAAGGCGCATGCTCCATGGATGCTGAGAGCCGTTCCTCGTGGGAAAGTAACGGCCATCACGTTGCCATGTGACGGTGAAGAATACGAAGCAAAGAGGGATGCCAGTCAATACGAAGGGATGCGAATAACCTCTCGCAACCGGGATGTGTTACGCTATCCAGCCTTCCAGGTCATGATTCCCTTCGCTTTGATTGATAACGCCGGGATGACGGGAAGATCCATTGCCCATTGCGCCGTTACGCACTCAGACACTCGCTCCGGCCGGTAGCTCATTCACCCGGCAGGAATTCGTCCGCAGCATCCATCGACAGTGTGGCCTTGTGACGTTTCGAACCCGCACCGTCCGTACAGCCCTGGATTAGTTTATTCACATCATTCTGTTTATTTTCGTATGCTCTTATCAATTCAGAATGGTTGGCGAGAAGCAAAAAATCCGACACCAATTATCAGTTTGACAGCGCAATTTGAGGAATGTCTTTGAGGCGAACGAACTGGCACAATCCGGCAGTAACCGTTCGGAAAGTTTCACCTCGAACTTTGGCTAGTGCGTCATCTCTGACTGGCGCCAATGTGTCTTCCAGTGACTGGTTCTGCTTTTCTATCCGTTCCGTTTTGCGTGGGGCGATGGTTTGATTTGGATCAAACCGCAACGGCAATTGGATGCAGAATTGGATGCATTGTCTCTGTGGAGTGTGTGTGTTTGGGGCGGAGATTACAAGCGCATCATCGATCGATGCACCGCGAGAGTTTAATGGCTGATGAAACCCACGCCGTGGCTTGCATCAGTGCCGAATGCAACCGTACTATCGCGGCGCCGCTCAGGGACCCTCAAGAGAGACGGCGGGCGGGCGATTGGAAGTCTGTCAATGTCGCCTGCGGTCATCAACTGGGGATTGGAATGGGATCGGCTGCGGTTGTCTATGTTTTTCCCGCAGTTTGGTGTGTACTTGTAATGGGATTTTTTGTTGTTGTGGCGCACACAACCACACGCAGGCAAATAATTGGACGTGATTGCAAGCATCGACATCTTGCACGTGAAAAACAAATAGCTTTCGAAGTTGTCGTGGAGTAATGCCACGATTTGACAATGATTTGATGCCGTTAATTTACTCACATGCGCGTCTACTAATGCGGCAAGGGAGTAATGGACGTCATCATCAATGCCAAGTGATACGCTCCGCAGTAAAAGAACTCGAGACGTTCATTCATTACCCCGCGGTGGCAATCGATTTATTGCCATCCACATGATTTTGTTATGACACGATAAATGGTCACGGAAGCTGAATCATTACATCACCGACGACCTGCTCGAAACAGAAACTGCAGTAAGTGCACATGAATGCGCACGACAATAACGGTATCTACATTGTTTGATGCATTGTACGCGATAGTCGTTGATGTGTCTTCATAATGTTGAGCTTCACACAATATAATGTTTCACTTTCAATGTTAATTAGGTAGAAACACTCTTAACTTGAAATCGACCGGTAGTTCATGGTAGAACCGATGTCATGGTTGATGTCTTGCACACACACACAGACACACGCCCCGAATCGGGCACACTTCCAGCCCTCTAGGCGTGCGACGACTACGCCCGATTGCGCAAAAAGCCCAGCTGGTGGTTTCACTTATTATTAGCGGCCATTATCCCGACATTGACCGTTTGTTGATCGAAAGCTCAAGATCGCCTTGGTGACGGTATAGCGCCCAAAGCGCAGAGCTTTTCATCCGTTCTTGGGTGGCAACTTGTTACCGGCATAACACCCTTTGCCTAATGCACCTATGTTTTGAGCGGGTTGACAGGTTGTTGGTTAGCAGCTTACCATATCGTCGCGTTGCTTTCAGTAGATGCTTACCGGATCGCTTGAGAGGTGGTCTTCTATGTACACATGGAGCAGCAGCACGTCCATCTGAGTGGCAGAACATAATTGCTTACTGTAATTGCGGTGCAAATTACGCATCGATTAAAGCGACTGCTCGGCAAACAGACGCGCGGTGGAATTAACGAGCGGTTGATAAACGTGCTAACGAGCGCTGGACGGCACAACATTTTATGCGATCGTGAACGGAAAGGGAAAGCGACAGGGCGCGGATTTAGAACTCTTTACATGTGTGTGATGAGTTAATTATATCAGTTCACTGTTTAATGGAGCAATTTTCATCATAAATGCCATAAGAAGACTTGCGATTTGTGGGTGCAATGTAAAAAAGATCGAACCATGTAAATAAGATGTAATTTTTAGAATAACGCAAAAAACAAGATTTTTTCTGAATCGGTGAAATATTTTTAATCAACGGTTGTTAAATAACGTTGTATTTTTTTTGTATCTGTTTTAAAAATTGGCCCTAAAAGATCACTTTAACAAAGTCGGTATTATGTTGTACTCGATTTGATTGGTAAATGTGTCCAAAAATGTTCTTCCAAAAGAATACAATAAACATGAAACAAACGATTCCTCTTGCTGCAAAATGTCCCCGTAACATGAGTTTGATTGTTCGTCCATACAACTTGGCATCAAATGTTCCCACGGTCAGGTTTACCGAGCTCATACGCATTACCAAAGAGTCGTGACGCAGTTCCGTCACTTACTTTCCCTCGATCCTGGCGATAATAACCGAGTGAGGTGTTCCATTCATGGCAAATCCATCACAACACAACAGCCATGTGCCAACAAAATGTGCCAAACTTACTGGTCAGTTTGAAAACTTTCCAATCTATTTCAAATTTGGCCACAGTTTTTGAATTTCGAAGTTGTTCCGGGAAACGAACCGTTAAAATTGAAATATTGCAACCGGCTTCAACGCAACACATTTCACACAATATTGCGTGCAAACTTTCGTAGAAAAAGAGAAAAAAGTGGTTCGCGACAATCGCGCAGCGAGTCGCAAATTGCGGCACGTGTTCGCTCTGTTCCTGCGTCGACTTTTTCATGTAAGTCCTTTTAAGAAAAAGCATATAGTTTCATAATATTGTATGACATTGAGAAAATTGAGGTGACGTTTTAAAGTTCATTTCTTTCGGAATTTTGCTTTATTCGTGTATTTGTTTGAGCTCTTTTTACTCCTAAGAAACTAATAAAAACTCCGAAGGTCGCCTCTATTACACTGCAAAACCTTCAGCTCCTATTACGTGTCCAGCATTACGAGCAATGAATTACTCATAGAAAGCAATTAACTTTCGCAGTATTATTTTGAGCTCCGAGCTCCGTTGTTCCTGAAATACACAATTCCATCGTCCAAAGAGCGTTGAATACGATGTCCCCGAGTAGAACCCTTCACCTACTCTACACACCACCACCACACTAGTACATCCAACCGGATTACAGTACGGCTCCAAACGCCGTTTGCTCAATCCGTAAGTGTACTTTTTTCACACACAAACACACACACACACACTCACTTTCTTCCTCCGCACGCAATCGGTAATAAATGACAATCAGGAGACTTACTCATAAAAACTACCGAACGCACATGTGCACCGCCGGATTGGTTACGCTTGCCTGGCAAACGACCAGCCAGATGAGCCGCACACCAGCCACAGCGCTCCCCTGATCCTGCGCCTCGTAACTGATCTGCGCTAACAATGGCCAAACCGGCACAGTAGTTGTGATACTTCGGTTGCTCGACCGGCTGGATGTGTAGATGCAGATTGTTTGCTTCTCACCAACGCACAGTTCCTGCTGGTAGACGGTGCACGCTGGATGTACACGCTCGGTGCGATGAGTTGCTGCTGTTTGGTCGTTTCCTACCATTTGATCGTCAATTTAGTGGACCGTTTTTCGGAGGTGTTGCGCGATCTCGTGTACTGCCGTTGTCGACGGGCAGAGCAGTTTGATGACTGTGAAGTGACGGCGGGCGATTCCCTGGAGCCGACGGTCCAGCTGTCTGCATCCGGTGTGTTGACAAACAAACCACGCTACGTGGTGATCAATGATACGGTTGAGCTAGAACCCTTTTACTACGACATCGATCGACGATACTGTGAGCTACTTTTGCGGGATCGTCCCGCCGGGACGTGTATAGTGAGACCGTTCAAGCTAAATGTAAGGTCATTACTCAGTGCCGATTTGTGGTCAAATCTTTATTTAACTTCTTGTATTATGATCTCCAAACGCAGCACGAAACGATTCGCTACATCCTTTCGATCCGTGCGCCGGACACTTACTTCCACCTGTTTATTCGACACGCCGGCAAGAATGGCATGTACGCCCTCGGGTTGGAAAAGGAGCAGGAAAAGCGGTTCAAGTTTCCCACCGACATCGTGCGCTACTACCAGGCCCACCTGCTCGAGTGTAGCCGGGCTAGCCGGGTGTGCACGAAGCTGCAGCTTCAGCCGCTCCCGATTTCGGACGTGCTCGAGGCGCGACGACCCAACGCTCCAGCAAAGACGACTTAAAAAGTATACAAATAAAATTTTATTTCCACAGTAAAAATACACCCAGAAAAGGACTCTTGCTCTCTCTATGTACAGGTGTGCGTCCGTGCTGGTGTGTTGGTATTGGTGCATGATCCTAAAGGTCATAGTGTGTGTGCGCATGTTAAGTAGCGACGACCGCCTTGTACACGCAGTGTCCATTCTGCATCAGTGCTGGCCACAAGAACGCACGGATAATGTCGGACCGCTTCTCGGATATCGGGTATCGTTCGTGCTTCTCCGGTTGCAGAAGACCTGTGGGAATTGGAAGGAGGAGTAGCATGAGCGATCGTCGAGGTGTCTTGAACGTGGAGTTCCACACTTACCGAGAGTAAAGTCCGTATCCAGATAGTACGGGTTGGTTTGGTTCACCATGCGCCACGCTAATCGCACGCAGTCGCTGATGTAGTGGATGAGCGGTATGCAAGCCTCCAGGCAGGGGTACTCGTGCAGCGTGGACAGCACCTGGTTGGCGACCTGTCGCTCGACGTCACCCATCGGGAAGCGGTCGGCCGTCTCCTTCAGCTGCTGCCGCACTGCCCGATCGAGCGTGGCCGTCGAATCGTCGTTTGCGTCCAGCACGAACAGTGTGCGGCGTACCTCGAGCACCTTGCGCTCTTTCAGGCCGTGGCAGGCACGGAAGGCAAGCTGCGGAACAGGAAGACACATTCACGGTTATTCACGTGTGTGGCTGGGTAAAAAAGATCAACCGAGGGGCAACTTACCACGATGATGGAGAACAGTATCTTTGCCTTGAGCTGATGGGCGTGCTTGAGCTGCGGTAGTGCGTTCAGCGAGTCCAGTGTGTCGATACGATTTTTGCTGTACATCACGCTGTACTGTCGTACCAACTCGGAACTGGAAAGAAAAGTGCAAGAAGACATCATAAGAAGCGATTCCCCTGAACCCATCCATCCAACAAGCGCCCCAACTTACTTCGTCTCATCAATGTCAGAATCGGAATGGTAGCCATCACTGCCACCGCTGCTGCATCCATTGCTGGTAGGACTGCTCGGAGGCAGTGTGGCGATCGGTCCCATCAGTCCCAGTACCGTGTCACATCCTCGCGAGTAGTTCATCAGCAACCCGGCCGCCGGTCGTTCCTCGGTATTAGCCGTCGCATCAGTGCGACGGATCTGTCCCACACAAAACAGTACCTCCTTGTCGTTCTGTACCCGCTGCGACAGGTTCTCCACCAGCTGGGCCAGCTGCTTGAGCGCCGGTTTGTCTAACATCGTTAGCAACGTTTTGTTGTCGATCAGGCGCTGCTGAATGTCCCCGTACCCGATCGCCAGCAGGCGCTGATGGGACGATTGGGCAGGATCCTGATGGGAGGTAACCGGACTCAGCTCCTCCAGCTTGTGGATGGCCGCCTTGTACGTGTCGATGTGCCGCTGGAGCTCATTCTTGAGCGCCACGTGCAGCGAGATGAGACTGCCGGTCTGATCTGCCGTGAGTCCGTGCACACCCAACCCTTGGATGGCTTGGTCGAGCTGTTTGCGGCGGGCGAGCAGCGACTCCCTGAGGGACGGCTGCCAGATACCGATGGCTTGGGCGAGCTTCATGCATCGCTGCCGCAGGCCCGTCTCGTGCGGATTGCTGAACAGCTTCACCAGATGCCACATGATCGCCTCGCACGGGACGTCCGGACGTGGGGTGGCCACAACGGCATTTAGTCTGGTGGAGAGAGAAAGAGTGCGTGAAATATTAAACCAAAGCTGGTTTGGAATGATTGGCAGATTTTGGAGTAATCAGGATAAAGAGGGCTGTTGGAAATGAGCGTTCTCATCTACGTCCCACGCATACGATCTACATATGATGGAGCTGCCGTACCTTCAAAGCTACGCACGCATTATTGAACGCAAGAAATGATTAATGATCAAAACGCGAGCAAGAAGTTTTTGTTTTCCTACGCAGGTCAATTAACTGTACCGCGCTGGTGCGTGTGTGTGAATCGTTTTTTCGCCGAGTTGGTGGTGGAGTTCCTTCATTCTTCAACTGATAACATATCCCGTTGGATCTTTTAGTTAGAGCGTATCGAATTCGGCGTTAAACTTTGGCCTCAACCAAAAAAAAAAAGCTCTCCACTCGATTAGTAATTAAGGCCATGGATGAGGCAACCCGACCAGTGAGCTAATTCCTACTCGAATTCCAACAGGCTAGCGTAATTCAAATTGTACGTACATACCAGAGCAATCTCAGCGCCATTGTGCATATACTTTAGGTTGTAGCCTATTTATTTTCTCTTCAAAGAAAATGCATCGGCTACCAACCACTTTCGGTTGGAATACAGGTCATTCCCGCAAGACGTACCCGCTTCTCAATGCATTTGTTAGTCCAATCACAATTTCCCTTGCGGAAGAGGAAACGTTTCGAAACGAGATTTCAATCGGTGATCATTTCAATATGCTGATGCTCTGCTTAACGATCGATTCAGCATTGTGTTCGAAATGATTCCGTATGGCTCCGAAGTAGCTGCCAACTAGCATTAAATCCCAATATCCCAAACGCATACCGTTAGCATTCCGATTTATGTTTATGTTGTTTCCCTCCCCCTTCCAGCTCGTGTCACCTCGTTCTACACCGCTTTTCCGACGAGTTTCTTCCACCGACTTGAGGGCCTTTAATGAACTGCCGCTCGTTTGGATTGTTGTCACCAGACCATCGACCGCTCCGAGGAGTCTGTTCAATAAAATCAGGTGCCAAAATTTGCTAAATAATCATCACCTCCTCCTCCGTTGGAATTTTACCCCTCCCAGGGGTTCGTTTAAATGAGTGCTGCCCAGATCGTGACAAGTGAAAGCAGCTCGATCGAGACATGTAAAGCGTTTTTAAGCTTGCTTTTTTTGCTTCGTTTGTGTTTCCTTTCGGCAACGCGACTGATGGAGAAATTGCCACTCAGCCTCTCGACATCAACAACAAACAACAACCACACTTGGGAGTAACAGCAACGGCAACAACATCAACAAAACGACTCCCGCCGCGAAACCACCAATGCTGCTGTCATTTGGCTGAATCCTTTCGACTGACAAAAATCATAAAATCTTCACCGAACACTGCGAAACAACCACACACACACTCACACACCCTTGACTTGCGAACGGACACTTTCTTTCTGCTTAATTTATTTCCATCCCATCTCCAAACCCTGTAGCACAGAACTGGTTTGACCTTAACACACTGTCCCGGGCCAACCAGACCCGGCTGGCTGCCTCCATCTCCACCTCTCTACGCACGGCAGTGAAACAACTTTTCATTTCACCTTCCCATTAATCAAATGTCCGATCGATAATAAATTGGCGAAATTTGGCCATTCTATGGCGGCCGGTGTGAAGGAAGCTGTGACCCTGCCGAAGATCACTGGATCGTTTTAGCCCTATTGTTTTGTTTTCTAGCCCGGCCGAGAAGCTGCCCTTAGGGGCGTGTTGCTGCTAACTCCGAAAGGGAATGCAAAATATATCATCGCGAATGAGCAATGACTCGTTTGTGCGAGAGGCGATGGTGAAAGTAGTAGTGTAGTACCTACCATTGAACTTCCACTTCAACCCAAACGGCCAAACAGGTTCGCGGCCTTTCGAAAGGACTACCAGTGCACACGAACTTACCGGTTGAAGAAGGACTCGAGCAGGTAGGTACTGTGAGGCAGCGCCTCGATCAGGATGTCCATCGGCAGCTCGGCCACAACCGACCGCAGCACGGACGGTCCGAGGCGTCCGACGACGGTGGCAGCCTCCCGGTACTGTCTGCCCTCCGACAGCAGCATCAGCCGCCGGAGCACCTGCCGCGGGCTGGTGAACCCTTCGCGCCCGTCCCGTGGTGGGGCCCGGATTCTTTCGCGACTGTCCGCCATTAGCGGATGGGAATGGTTTCTTTGCTCGCAGCAACCGTCACTCGATGTCGCGGCTCTTTCTTTTTCGCACTCTGTTCACTCGAATTCCGGTCCCCGGGGTGTCGTTCAGCTGGAACGCTTGCGATGCGTTACATCCGAATGGCGTATCCGAAAGAGTGTGTGTGTTTAGACTTGCAATCGGGTGAAGGTTAACACGGAACGCACTCACTCACTGATGTCAATAAAACTCAAATCTTATGAACTGTTTCTGCACCGTTACACCGTTCACTGGATCACGCATATCACACCGTTCAAAAAACTAAACGACATCCTCTCGGGCCACCTTTCCTGCAAACTTTCCGCACCAAGGTTCTCACGGACGGGAAAATTCACGGTTCGCAGAAGACCCCTTCGCTGTTATGCTAACACACATACACCGAGTTTGCGGACAGTTATTGCATCACTGCACGTTTCACGTCCTCTCTCGCTCGCTGCCTTTTCACGAAGGCCTTTCCACCGCGGTGGAAATTTTCACAGCTCCACCCAACCACCGGCGAGCGAAACAATCGCGCACGGATCAAGCGCGGCACGTTACGGTAACGGCATCGGCCCTCGGCTGCGGCAGTGATGCTCGTCCGCCAACATGTCATCAGGCGGACAGATTTGTCGGTCCAGCTTCAGCGTTCACCAGCTTTGTACGGCAGTGGAATAGTGGCGCAGAAAATCGATTCGGTTGTGTCTGTGTTGTTTTAAGGTATTAGTTGTGTCGCCGTGGTGGTCCACAATCGCCACACTTTCGTCGTTCGCCTGTAAAGATAGATGAGGAAATGGTTGGAAAATGGTTTAGATTTCAGCTTGGTTGCGCTAGCGGGGTGGTCGGATAGGCGTGGTTGGACAAAATAGTTCGCTAACAGACTGGGCAGAAACTGCAGTGCAGCTCAATTGTTAATAACAGGTTGAGGTAAGGAAAATTGGGTCATGAGAGATTAGTTACGTTGAAGTCGTCCGATCGACACCGGATGAGAGGAATACCTTCAATCTGTTCCGAGGAATCAAACAAATTTTGGATAGAAAATTTGTGCAGTGATGAGCATCGGCGAAAGATCATTAAGATCTTCTTTGTACGTCATCAAGCTACTGGACATCTTCTAGTTCATCTGTATCTTTGATCAAACATAATGTTGAAGGTTATAAATGTTCGAGAATATCTAGGAAGAAGAACCTTGGATCTTGGGAAGAACAAACCAACCAAACAAATTAGTATTGGTTATATTGAACTTATATCTGAGATTCTATATTCTTAGCAAACTTGGTAATTAATCAACATTTTTTCCAACACCAGTTTTGAACATCACTTCAAGAACACAGGCGTCCAAATCTGCTCAAATGTCATTACAATTCTGCTGAAGTCTCCTGCGCCAGCTAACGGAACCGTTAATCGTTCTGCAAAACACTCAATAAACGTCAACAATTCAATTCCGTGCATTTCATTATCGACACGATCGGTACAACCGTTCCGTCGGGCACGATCATTTCACCACGCGCCACCACAAAAAAAAACGCCGTTTGATCGATTTGTCTCCTACGCCATATCCATTATTCACGCCACGGCAAGTGGTCGTGACCGAAGCGTTAAGTGACTTCATCTGTGCTATGGTATGCGCACAACTCGACCCGAAATGTGAACCGCCAAGCTAGAAGTTGAATGATCTTTCCGCGCTGATCGGAGGATTGTGGGTTGACTCTACCCCGGGCATCTCAAGATTCCAGACGATCTTGAACTAGTTCCCAGCGGCATTGCGCCAGCGGCAAGAATCGTTTAAGCACGCGCACTTAGTGCAACATCGTCGTCTTCGTCGTCATCGGCAGCGGTAAAGTCTTTAATTAAATAGCCTTACAATTACAACCAATCCAACGATTGGCTCGGGAAGAAGTAGAACTCCATTTCCCCCGCTGCTCGAAACAGAACGTTTGCTCTCCCACCTGCAAAGCGGGACGAAGATGTATTGACAAGTTTGTCCCACTTTTCACCAGGAACCGGTGTGGAGAAAATTCCCTGGGAAAGCTCATTACCGCTCCCCGGGCCCGGGGTACCGCAAGTCGCACCGAGGTGTCAAGACAATAAATAAAACAATCATAACTGCACTGCATCTCCCCGTCGCATCTGGGTGGTATAAAGTAGCGGAAGAAATCGATCGTATCCAGATCAGAGTGTGCTACCGGCGACGGTAACGGTTTATTGAGATGAGAGTTGGTGGTTTGGGTTGGCAAAAATGTGTGAACGCAATTGGAATGTTTGGTGAAACAGGGTAGTAGAGTGTTAAGATGTGAAGAGCCGTTATCGCTGCGATCGCGATCTTCTGTTGTCGTCTGCAGTACATCTACTAACAGGTATGCCATGAAGCATCTTGTACGTTTTGTCACAACACAGCGGAAGAATATGGTTCCGATAGCAACATTAGAGAGAAAACATCCCAGTTTCCCGCATCCACTATCAGCGGTATTCTCACCGTCCCAGCCACCCACGAGGTATGATCGCATGATAAGCAGCTACTTGTCAATGCTTGTACCACCGCCTCGGTGTGCTGAAAGCGGCTGTTTAGTTTTCTTTTCCTCCAGAGTCGGTTTGCGTTGTATGATGAGGACTTCCTACCCACTTGAAGTTGAGTGTAATTTTAAAACAAACACTCATGAATGGAGTGTGTTTGAGGTGGAGAGAAGTAAAAAAAAGCATCAACCCATGGGAATTCGAGCGATGGGGTACGAAGGGGCATCGGTAAATGGGTAAGGTGGATAATGAAGGAAAAAAAGACATGCGATCGGGTTATGTAATGCGCTCTTCATCGTCGCCGCGTCATGTTTGCTGGTTGGCCTGTTGCATTTGACGGGCTTTTGCTGTACCGTGCCTTCAGTGCATCTGCATCTTCTCTTCCACTCCACAGCTCGTAACATCAATTACAATTATGGGAGAAAAGTGGGAGCAGCGAAGACAACAAAACCAACCAATGGACTGGACAAGATGGGAACGAGGACAACACCGAAGCGTGCAAGATCATATCGTGCTAACGGAATGTTTACCTCCAGTCGTCAGGTTTGTTCGCGAGATATACGAGAATTTTATGGGTAGTTGCCGAGAGAATGGCATACAACGGAAGTTGATTCCGATTCAAAAGTTGTAGTAATTAGGAGAAGAATTTTATTGGCGTTGATACTTAGGCTTCATTGAGTTACCAACTTCAAGCAACTTCACAACGCGTGTCATTATCGAGTTCACTCTGTTTTCCACATGCTTCTCGAGAAATTAGCCACCCCTGCCATTAACACCATAAACAGGGTTAAGCAACATGCCAATGCGCCAACCAGCCACCACCATCGATTACCACGCATTGTTGCTTAAATGTTACTCTTATTAGATTATCCCACCTCAGACGACCGGCCCACTGACCCACTGAACAAGTTGCACCCCGAGATATCACGCATTGCCATCCGCCGGCTCACAGCGCTCGCTGCACTGTGGAGAAGAAAGCGCGTGGAAAGTGTGATGAGCCTTCTTTCACCTTGTTCCGAAATTGATAGGCTTCATTAGCATCATCGTAGGCAAAGAGGGTTGAATAAAAACAAAAAAAAAAACAATCGGCGTTGCCCGTGATTAGTCTGCAACCTGAGTCCGGGTGGCGAGTCAGGTGGGAATGAGAGCTTCTGCGTGGGGTTATAAAAACCAGTGCGCACAAGAAACTCACGGTTATTGATTTACGCATCCAATAAACCTATCACACGCTACCTTCCAAGGGGAAATGCCTACCATCCATCCGTTTGGTATTCCGAGGTTTTGCATTTTCAAACGGCGTTTGTTGGTCCTCTTCTTCCCCTTTTGTTTTTATCTTCTTGCAGCCAGCGCAGATCATTAATCCTCGGAAGCTGTTAAATTTTGACTCATCGTTTATGGTGTAATGTGCGGTGATCGATTTGGCTTAATTTCCGCGTGCAATCAACGCTACCGGCGCCGTGTGAATGAGGTGTGCGAAAACTTTGGATGCTGCTGCTGCTACTGCTTTTGCATTCAAAATTTCGATACACCACATTACGATTATGGGGCGATCGCTGGACGAACACACCTCGTAAATTCCTTCCCCACACTTAATGTGCCTTACAAATCGAAGGCATCGTTGTGATCCCCAAAGGTACGCGGGAGGGAGTGTAATTAGTTAAGTGTTACGCTTATGGACCCATCGATTATGATGCAACCGGTAACCTCCGTCGAATGGTTGAAAAATTTGGCCAAAATCGGGGCCCTCTCCGCACGCAGATCGATACAATCGAGCTTCTAAACGATCTTGCCGCTGGCTGCTCCGTTGTTGTTTTTTACGCCTTTACATGCTCGTTCACCACCCCATTGTACATCCACACGCTGGTTTTGAGTGCAAATTGTGCAACATAAATCGGATGGTGTGACCTCCTGGCGCACGGTTGGGCCCTAGCGCGTGGCGTGACGGCAGCACTTCAAGATGTCCGTATAATATGTGAAGCATCAGGGCACATTTTGCATTCGCCTCGGTTTGTAGAGAAAATGCCTCGGAAGTGGGGGGTTTATTGTGCGTGACCAAGATCGCTGAGCTGACCGAAAGCGAGTCGCTAGATCGACAGCTGTTGGAGGATAATTACCACCGTGGAGCCAAGGGCCCAACTTTGGATGGTGGAGATGACGCAGTGATTTATGGAGTAATGGTGTAATGGAATTTCAGGCACAGAGAGATGACTCTCCGCAACCAATGGGACCATATGGGCTGGAGGGCGAAAACCGTGTTCCAGGGACCGGAAATAGTAAAACGGTTGTTGCATGATCTATCCGCAACATGGTGCAAAAGCTGTTCGATTGATTTCCCCCCCATCCATGCCCAACCATGCGTAACTTCTAACGATAAGGAGGCCACGCTACCTCAACGAACGTTGGACGCTGGAAGAATTCTTGCTCCGTTATCGATACGGTAATGCGGGAAATTGGTTGTAATGAGATTTTTTGTTTCCTTCTTTCCGGCATTTGCAACTTCTTGATTGACAGGTGATCGTTGAAGGTTTCGGGGAAGTCAAATTCTAGCCGCTCTGTGTCTGATGAGGCCTGTAAGAATGGGCGGTTCTCGTGAAAACAAGCGGAAAACAGGCGTTGAAACTCATCCGACATATACGCGCGGTAACTGGATTACCGCTTTTCATGCCTCAAAACAGGTGTAGCACTTTTAATTCTTCAGAAAAGTTAACTATTCCTTGCAAAGCGTTTTTCAATTATTGTAATGAACCATCAAGTGTACAATCAAGTACGGTACCATGGTTAAGACAGTTTTGAGATCTTTAACTCATATTTTGGAGAACTCCTGAAGCTCCATGTAATTTTCTAGCTACTAGAACGCTTGAAATTGCTGAGAACATTTACAGCTAGCTTGAAATCCCATCACAAGCTGCTCATTTATGTAGAAGCGGTAAATGACCTCAGATTAGTGGATATCACCTAAAGCTAATCTGGGAGCTTTTCTTTTGCCTTTCCCACTAATTCTTGCACTCCCACCCAGCGCTTGCAAAAGAAAAAAGCTTAAACAAAACGCCCAACCTCCTTTCTCCGTAGTTCTACTGTGAGGTACACTTTTCTTTTATGATTCTTCATCCCGAAACACCGTTTTTTGGGGAAAGGTGTACACATGAAAATACAACATCACTTCTGTTCCTTCTCTTTCTGCTGTTCTAATGCTCGGTGTCATTGTTTCCTCCCCCAGAGCGAACGGGAATGTCTCACGCGGTAGTCGCTAATGGGGGTTTTATCGGGCAAGAACATGGCGTGTCGGTCGGGCAGAAGGGTTGATACCCGCGGAAGAACTCCGCGAAACGTTTCCGCTGCTCATCACGGAGTCATGAGATTCGTCTTTTGAGAATGCGCTGCTGGTGCGCATCGTTGTTGTGGTTTGGATGATGATGATGGATGAATGAATGCTTCGGTGCCATTGTCCGATAAGTGTGCCCAGCGGGTACTATTAGCTGGGGTTTTGTTTTTAGCGATGCAAAACAAAACCCTCACGAATATATAGCTGTGGCGATATGAATCACTGAACTTTGCGCCGCAGTCTGCATCTCTAATTTACGTTCTTGCCCTCTCAGAGAGGCTTAGAATGTTTCTCATTAAACTTTTGTGCCACTTTCTGCCTGCCACGATGTTGTTTTAATTTTCTCACCATATTCAATCACAGCAATTCGTACGCTTCGCGGCCCCGGTTTGGTTCATCAGACTTTCAAGGTACGGTCTACCTTCGGCTGGTGCTATTGTGCAACTCGATGCGAAGAAATCAAACTCCGCTCGAACTAGCAATCTCTCGAACCGCGACACAACCGCTCGATCGTTTGGACAAAGTTTTTCTATTTTAGTTTTCCTAGCCGCAGAGGATGTGAGAGCGAAACCCGCTGCAACAGCCGCAGCTAAATCAATTTACTCTATTGCAGCAATTTCCATGCATTCGGTTGATTGAACACAATGTGCCAGAAAGAGTTCGGCGCTGGTGTCGCGCTCAAGTTACCGACGTGGGTGATTTTTTGAGCAAAAGTCACTTCATGTACTGCGAAAATTACGCAAATTTGTCTATCAAATCTAAACCAAAAGTCTCCCCTCTCTCTCTCTCACACACACACACACTATATCTTTCTCTACGTCCCAAAACAAATGGTGGAAAAAGGGCTCACAGACACCGCCAACACCGTGGGGAAATTGGGCATTTTTGTCAACGCATGTATAAAAGATCACTTGCAGCCAAGGGTAGTGTATCAGTAGTGCGATCAGTAGTCAGTGGTGAACAACAGCGTGCGAACAGGAACAAAATGGTGCGGAAAGCAACGTTATGCTTGCTGCTGGTGATAAGCTGCGTGGTGCTGGTGACGCAAGCCCGCCCTCACGGCAAGGAGTGGAAGCACGGCGGTGGCAAGGACCACCATTCGGAGGAGCATTCGTCGCACGGCGAGAAGGGTGAAAAGGGATACAAGAAGAAGGAGGAGCACGACGAGGGCAAGAAGGGCCACCACGATAAGGAGGGCCACAAGAAGGAGTACCACGACGAGGGCGGCCACAAGAAGAAGCACCACGACGAGGGCGGCTATCATCACGAGAGCAAGAAGGGCGAGAAGGGTGAGAAGGGGCACAAGTTCGAGGAGAGCGGCCACTTTAAGAAGGGACACTCGACGAAGGGCCACCACGAGATCCACAAGAAGGACGAGTTCAAGAAGGAGAAAAAGTTCTTCGACGAGGATCACGACGAGGCGTTCGATGAGAAGCATGGCGATTTCCACGAGGAGCATGGATACAAGAAGGGTGGCTCGGAGAAGGGCGGACACAAGAAGGCGGGCCATCACCATGACCACTATGGCAAGAAGGGTCACAAGAAGAAGGGCTCGCACCATCACGACCACAAGGGCCACAAGGAGGAGCACGGGCACGATAAGCACTGGAGCCACAAGGAGGAGTTTGGCAAGAAGGGCGGCAAGGACCATCACAAGAAGTGGGGTCACAAGAAGGGAGGCCACTAGCGATAGGTTAGCCGAATGTTTGCAGGAGTGCGTGCGTCGATATCAGAGGCTTTAGTGATCGATAATATGTCCCGTAAAGGGATGCAGAAATAGAACCAGAAACGAAGAGTACAGTATCTTTAAACCAGTATCGCTTGGTGGCGAGTTGTTGCGAGCTTATTCATTGAAGAATAACATCCGAAAGTGTTGGATCACATTTCATGCAAGGAGGTGAATAATTGCCTCTCAGAACGAGCTGCAGAAGTTTTCCAGCATTAAAGATCCGCACAAATCTGGCGAGCAAAATTGGGTTCTAGACCGTTACCTCGGTGCTCAAGCGGGAAAATGATTACCCCTCTGGTACCGGTTCGGGAGTTGTAGAATATTAATTTCATGCACCGGTTCGAGCATTATTGGATGTGTGGTTTCGGTGTTTTTTTTTTTTTGCAAATTATGTTTGATTATACCGATATGAGAACATTATTTTCCAAACAGTGGAAAATTAAACCATACTTACACGCCCCAAGTACCGCTTGCCAGTTGAAGATCGCCGGCAAATATTGGTTTATTTTGCTGCTCCCAAGCACCTGCAAGCCAAACAAGGTTGTTTGCACAGTTTATTGCTGCAAGAGCTGTTCCGACGCGAAAAGAACGTGCTGTTTATTCACTTTTGCACTTCCCGAGCACACTTGGTGTACTTCGATTGGGTGTTCACTTTCACGATTGGATGTTGACCTGCAGCTGTACCGTACCTGCTCTTAGTCACGCTTCCAATTCCAATCACTGCACCGTGTTTTTGTTTTTACTTGTAACCACACCTCACCACCAGTATAATATGTTTTTCACGTTTTTCTCTCCTTCCAATTGTATTACTTTATCTTGTTTTGCTTCTGTCACACTCACGATTGCACCATCGGCAGCACTTTTCCCAAAAGCACCACCCTCACTCAGCAAAGCTTTTTGTTTGGTTTCAAGGTGTTATGCACTACGCGCGTTCCACTACGTTCGATTTTCCGAAGCCCCAGCAAACACAATCACAAACCGCCGGGTTACTTAAAGCCTCCCCCAAGACACACTTCAAGCCCGACGCTGACTTCAGCGAAGCGAAACGGGGAATACGGCTGACAGCGCACGAGAGCACAATGCATCCACTCGGTACGACCACGAACCACGAACTGGTGCCCCGCGCTATCGACCGGAGCGTTGGCCCACTGCTGGCGCTGGCAGATGAACGTGCGTAGACGGCGCACACACGAGCGCGCGTGCGAAAGAAAGTCGCTACGAGATGAAGCTGCAGGGAGAATGAGAAAGAGAGACAATGTCTGTGCACGCTCGAGAGGGAGAAAAGAAGTGATGAAGTTAAACTAACGATGCTCAACAAGTGGAGGGGGGGACGATCCAGAAGAAGAACAGGTTGAATGCCGCAGGTTAGTGTGTAGAGGGTCCAGAGGGTCGTCCGACCGAGGGAAGTGGGATACACACTAGCCCAGAGGGCGTCGCGCGTTTGAACCTTCCGGAAAGAGCGACCCGTGTAGCGATGTGTCACTGTGTGCGCAGCCATCGGTGACGTCTTGAGCGGTGGTGTCTTGGGGAGCTTAATTTTGTTTCTCTGTTTTTTAATGTCTTGCAAGCCAGATGGAAGGAGGCGACGCCTGACGATGATAATTTACTGAATTGCTTACACAAATTCATTGTTTTGCACCCTCTCTGGGTAATTGGAATGTTTACGAATTTTGTTGGAATGTACGACGCATGCTATCTCTGATGTCTACTAATATTGGAAGCCATCGGCATAGCTTAGTAGATGTTTACAGTCCATAGTGCTGTAAAAGGTATCAGTCATTAAGTGTTCAACCTATCCGCGTAACCTCGCGCTCGAAAGAGGAATCAACGCCAAAACAAACAGCACGGAAAGCTCTTAGTAGCCCGCAATAATCATTAAGTAATTGTCGTCACATTAGCGTCGTCACGCGTTACAGAGCGTTAGCACCGATCGATACGCGTTCAATGGTTCAAACCCGCACAGCGAACGAGAGTTGTCTCACGCGATCTTCGTTTTTGTCCCCGGAGGTGGACGCCATTTCCATTTCCCAACCCGGCCGCTAGAAAGACACCGATTAATACGAAGTTAGTGCGCACAAATTGTGCGTGCCACGGGCTCACTGCGGGATTAATTCAATATCACGCAGCTGGGAGCCGTCAGCATTGTGTTTCAGAACTCTGGACTACACGGCCGGGACCGAGACCACCTGCGAGGCGTCCTTTCATCGCTCGCTCCAGAAAAGCTATGATTAAAAACGCATAAATGCTACCCTTTGGCCTTTTGCTTTCTTTCAGTCCATCCCCGTCTTTTTGGAATACCCTGGGAAACTTTGGCTAAGATGTACCACAAATAGTGCGCAAACAAAACATGCAACCTGTCGAACCGGGAGTGTGGCTCGTCGTCTCTCATTGTTGCCTCCGTTGAGTGTTGCTGCTGGCTCCGGTGTTACCTCAGCCTGTGCGATACGTATCGGTGCTCGACAGTGCAACAATAATTGCTATGCGTTTGAAGAGCTTTGCATTTGAAACGAGCATTAAAGTGCAGACAGCCTCGTCCCATATTGTCCCGACCGGGGGCCGGTGGGAATTTGGGCAAAGACAGTAGCACCACTCACTCACTAACCTGGCAGAGTGCTCCACTCACCCCGCCCAAAAGCTGCGGAAATAAACGTAACGGCTTAATTTAAATGGTGGGTTTAGGTTTTAGTGCGCTGTTGAGACGAATGATTTAATGAAATTCCGGCCTGAAAAAGCGCCAGCAAGCCAGCATTTCCTTTGGAAATGTAAATGAAAACAACTCGACAGCGGGCCAAACAACCCCAAGAGGCAAACAGAAACCTCGAACGGTCATCCATTTGACAAAACACGTGTTATGGACGGTATTTTTCCTTCACTTTTTCATTTCTGCGAGCTGTAAGCGATCTGTTTTGGAGCTCCAGGGAGAGCATGGAGATGGGAAGTACGCAAGCGATTAATTTGAATGTGGCGGCTTTTGTTGTTCACTGTTGCTGTTGAATTTTCATTTTATGGTCGCCCTTTTCTCAGGAGAATGCTTGTGCCTCTTGGCAGCAGCGTGTGTGTGTGTGTGCCTCTGTGCGGATCTACGCAGGGCGAGACTTTAATTGATCTCCAAAAACTTCCCGGGACAGTTTCGTGGAAGACACGTAGGGTTGTTATCCAAAGCACACGACACACGACCAGGTGAGGCCCACCTTATCTAGGTCGTCCCTAATTTCCCTAATTCCTGTGTTGATTTCCTCCCCGAATGGTGGTGTACAATGCGCTGGTAAACATACGACTCAGTCCCCGAATTTATAGCTCCATGGGACGGAATTTACGAGCTCACAGAACTTCCCCGTTATCAAATGTCCGTAATCTTGAATAGACGATCATTTGGCTATTTTCTTGAAACTGTCTGTATGTGCGTGTGATGTATTGGTCGCTGTCACCGAATGGCTTTTTCCCTTTTCGATATCAACACATTCATCGCACCACATCGTTGGCCTCCTTCTTGCACACTCACCAGCGGAGAAAACTCGTCCGTCGTTTCCATTCTCACTTTCCATTCCGAAAGGTTTTGGATAGCGTCGCCGAAATGCACACCCCGCTCATGTATTCTGACTCCTACCGGCACAGTTCGTGCGTGTGTACGTGTAATGAGCAGTTTTAAATTAAACTGCACCGGGATGCAGCTTGATAAACTGCGTTTCGGACGGTGTCGTTCAACCCGAAAGTGAAGAGTGGCGAAAAATCCACAGAAAGAGAGAAATTTGCCCAGCGGGCATTTAATGGCGAGCCGGGGCGAGCCCTTATTTTTGGGGCGCACGTTGGGCATCGAATGCTCGGTATCGGCACATTCGGCAAATTCCTTTGAGGGGAGATTGGTTTTTTTACGACCACATCGACCGAGAATGTGAGACGATTAGCAGCGCGAAAGTTGCGTAGGGTTCGTGCAGTTGCGTTTTCGGCGGGTGCAAGTCTTTCCAAGGGGTTCACTTTTTTTAACTTTAAAGCTACAACACACACTGAATGCATTCGTATTACACCTGTATTACACCACTCCTAGGCTCTCTTTGGCATCGAATTGTTTATGCATTTTAATCAAAATCCCCAAAAAGCCGTTAAGCAATTCTGGCTGTAAAAGCTTCCTCATAAATGTTAATGTCCTCCTCATCTTCGATTGTTTATCTGCAGTTCACTCTCCTCACAGCCCCGTACGCACGGCATCGAACAGCATTGTAGCGCTGTTTGTCTGCTGCTGATGAGACAAAACTTTCAATTTTACATCCACCCACCCCTTCCTTCATCAGCTCCAGCATGACGAGCGGACATTCCATCAACCAGCGGCACACCTTCACCGATTTGTCCACTGTGTCTGTGTTTTTAAAGAGGACGCTTTCTTCAAAATCGCATTCCAATTCAAGCGGAAAAAGCATCGCACCTCCGGCGTTTAGCATTCGCCCCATTTGGTGCCACACGACCCCCACCGCTGGGACGACATCATGTGCCTTGTGCTGCGTAGTGTTTGCACCTAATTTATGCTTATTTCCGATACAAACGGTTATTTTTGGTTTTGATTTCAAACGCGAGCGCAATGTGATTATATAGCTTTGAGGTTGTTTTTTTCGGGTCAGGAGGGTGTGGGCCCTGTCATCTTCGTATGCGGCTACGCAAAACAAGACGAGGCGCCTTTGTTTCGGGCAGGTGATGTTGCTGCTCTACAAAAAACAAAGGCAAACATGCCTCGGCAGCATACATGTCAAGCATACTGAGGGACTGGGGATGATGATACCCTCTCGCTAATAATGGGAAACTGATTACGAAAGCACGAGCTGTGCTGTACCCTCTCAAACGATTGGGGCGAAATGCACACACACACACACACACACACACAGCGTGAGACGCCATCGGGTCTGCGGACCGCTGGCGGAAGACGGAACCGCATGCTGTCCAAAATAGCGAATCCCTTCCTTGCCAGCGTTTCGTCACCGATGTGCGATCAAACTAGCACGATCACATGGCACCCATGCCATCCCCTATCATTCCTATACGATCCGACCTGCTGCATACTGCTTTTGTGCGCTGCATAATGCAGATGGTTGATGATGCATTGGGTAATCGACACCGACACCACCACGGTGGGAAAGCTGCGCGTTGTTCGAACTGCTGCCCTTTTACATATGCGCATGGGCCTTCGACATCGCCCGCGAGCATGATTGGGTGCGGGTGCGGAAAGAAAAGCAACACAGATTATGTGTGTGTGTGTGTGCCGAAGGGAAGCGGATGGAGCGGGTAGACATCTCAAATATTTTCCTTCACTTCGTTTGTTCCAGCCCCTTTCCAGCTTCCAGCTTGTTGATCGATTTCACGGTGTTTATACAGTTACTGGTGTAAAGCACGATCGGGAAGATGGTAGGTGAAAAAAACACATTACAAATGCACACTACAAAACGCAAATAGATTTCTACATTAATAAGGGGGGGGAGAGAAGTTCAGGAATCCATCAACTCTATTCAGTTGGGTCAGCTCAAAAGAGGGAGAGAGATTTAATCCTCGCAGTAACGCCATCGTTGCCGTCTCATCCACTTCCAGGACTCGGTCCAGGCTCCAGTGCGCGAGCAGCAATCAATAAATAATTTTATCTGTTTTATGCGCCGGCTGACGGTGAAAGTTGTTATGCTCAGTGGGCCCGGCAGCTCCAGCCGAAGGAGCGATGGCTCCTTTTGCCGTATCACACCGCATCGACGTATTTATTGAGCAGTGTGCGGTGTTGCGCTGTGTTACCGCAGCTGGTTGGCCCTTTCTGTCTCACTGTCTTTGCTTTCCTATCAAGCCTTACACCCTCGGCGTGACATTCTGGAAGATGCTGTGCAACGATTCGATACCATCTGTCCGTTGCACTCGAGATGATGCAAAACGGTTGCACCCGCGTAATGCATCCCTAGGCTGTTGGGCACTTTGGCTCTCGTAATTCCCTCCATCGAGCGATACTAATGATTGGGTTTCCGCCTGCTTAGGATCGCGAGGTCGGTGAACTAATTTCTACGCCAAGCGCGATAGGTGCAGATGACGATTTACATGTCAATTTACGATCGAAGATTTGCGCCTTGCATCTAATGGAGACGTTAGCCGCTTGGTAGCTCAATCGCTTGCAGAAGCTTGCACGGTACACGGACACAGGGAAAGTGAGCACAGTTTATGGTAATTTTGGCAATAAATTTTGCATTTCATTTCATCTTTCGATGGCTTCCGGGAAATGGGCTTTTCGACAATTTTAATATCCTATATGCTTGATAGTAAGAAGACAATAAATATGAAATAAACTGTTTGAATAAAGAAATTCCTCTGGAAATCCCCATTTCGGCACACATGAACCCACTCAAGTGCCTAAAAGACCGATCGTGATGGTGATGGAATGTATCCCGATATGCTAAACTGGGCGTCTTCTCGGATCATTGAACTTTCGTCAACATCGCCAAACTTTCAGCTATCACGCGGTGAAGGCGAGACCGGCCACATAACAACACAGGCACAAACCCGGCCGTCGCCCCAGCGCAAAACCGGTAAGGAAACATGCTTCACCAGTTTGCGACTAGGCTGTGCTGAACTTAAAAAAAAAAAGATAAATAAAACAGCATAACTTTACAATCGTTTCGCCATGACGAACGCCGCGCCAAAAAGGCGTCTCGATGTCAGAGAACGAGGAAGCGAAACACCGTCCCCAGAAACAAAAAAGCAAACCTCCACACGGTGCGATGCGATGCCGAAAATAGGTCACTCACCGATGCCCGCAGGGTTAATTTCCGAACCGAACGCACTCGGAACGCCGCTCTGCCCTCCCCAGGCGCAAGTGCGGAGCTGTGGAGGAGCTGTTGCGAAAACTATACTTTCAACCCGACCACTTTCATCATCATCGCAGCGCTTCGGTTCGGTTCCTTAATCTTGTCCAGCTAGTACGTATCGTACGGACGCGGTCGGTTCGGTCGCAAGGATGAGCAAAGGAAGGTTGGACAGGGTTGCTGATGATATGCGGAAAAGGAGGTACCCCGGGGGGAGCGATAGGAGGCAGGAAAACTTTTCCTTTCTTGTCACTTTCATTCCCATTCCCAGTAGGATGGTGTGTGTGTGTGTTTATGCTTTTGTTTGCGATCACTCCCTATGATCATTCGCGCTGTTCCCGTCGGGGGGTTGCTGAGGTCAAACCGATCGTGTTCGGTTGGCTGACTCGGGGATGAGCTTTGCACAGCTTTCAGCATATTTTCACCACACCACCGCATCACACACACACACACACATGTGGTCGAGGAAAGACGATTAGCACACGCCACCAGCACTCGGCGCAACCCTAGTAGATGACCATGGGGGTGAGATTAAAGCCGTGGCTAAATCTTTCTGCGACAAAACAGGAAAAACGCATGCCATAGCGGGAGTGACTGACACGAAAGCGGGAGAAATTAGTGTCAATGTTTGCTGTCGAACCGAATGGAGGTCAATGATAAAAAACGGTGATGCGGTTTGGTGTTTGGAGACGGAGAATGATTTTACGATAATTATGTTAAGCGAAGCTTTTTAAGGCGCTTTGCGGTCAAAGCATAGACGAGCAATTTTAATCCAATTTGCTCCCCAAAAAGTGTCCGCACGTTCGGTCATATATTAACAGACAGCTCCTGCATTATTAATGTTGCATTAAAATTACAAAATGATTCTGATTCGTAAGCTCCTTTCTTTGAGTCGGAAACATTTCAAGCTAATCGGCCGGAACTGTATCAACTAGAACACTCATTAACCAACTTCACTAAATTCGCTAACTCATTAGACGCGATTTTCCCATTTCTGTGTACCTCAACTTCCGCGATCGGAGCCACCAAAAGGCTCCATACTCATTCCACCCAGCTCCAAATTAATAAAAGCTTCCAGCAGATGCATTAGGGCCGACGAAGCCTTTCCCTTCCGGGACCAAACTCATCTGCCGGGATGGTCGCGTTTTTGCTCCTCATTAACCTTCTAGTTCAGCTTCGACGCGTCCCGTGTCTGTTTACCGTCAGCACCATCAATCAGCCCCAAAATACCTCCGATCAGTGATTCGAATTAGTTTTATAACCCTTTTCTCAGCCCCCATACTAACATTAATTTCGTCGCCTGCAACACTTTAAAAATCTTCCTCACTCCCTCTCGTACACGTAGACTCTCTACGAGGTGCGCTCGGGATGGGAGCTTAACCTCCAATATCTAATCCATCGGGGCATCGATTTAGCGAGATAGAGAAACGAAGTCAGCGGGCAAAAGCCTAGGCCTAGAATGGCTTATCTGGTGCTCGGGAACGGGCCAGCACAGGCCACCGTGGTAACGAGCGGCCGGCGAAAGGCACCGAGGCGAGATTGATTGAATTTAATTGCCCCCTAGCGATAACATTAGTTCGCTGTCGGCTAATAATCACCCTAGCCGCGCAGGTCGCGTTGAGCTGAGGGGTGAACATTTGAATGCACCGACATCGGGGAAAGCCACGGTCCCGGTTTCGGATGCACATTTCTCGCACCCGGTGCCAAACGAATCGCCGTGTGTGTTTGTGTGCCGGCTACTGACCCGCGGGGCGGCCGTTCGTAGCGCGTTATCGGGAGTTCGCGCTCAAGAAAACAAGTGCGTGCGCACCGATGACTGCTTGTAAACATGACGCTTCTAATGAAGATGCTGTCCATACGCTGCCCATGCACTTGCAACGCGTGCAGGAATTTGCATGCAACGCATGAGACGAAGGACTGCATCACACACAGACACACAGCCACCGCAGAGCTGGTGCCGTTCCGTGCAGCTCGCAAACCGGTCAACAACGACTCCGAAACTTCTTCGGCCTTCCCCGGGAGAGGAAGGAGTAAATTAAATTTATCGATCGCGGAGGCTGCACTTTATCACCGGCGGTACAAAACGATCGCACCGACCGAAACGGAAGCATCGGACCAGTCCACGGGACGGGAAGGGACCAGATCTTACCGGAGAAGCTGCATGGGGCTGGGCGACGGTAATTAAATCACTTTCACATGACGACGTTCGGGCTGCTAACGCAACCGCGCTCATCTTGCGGGAGCTCGAGGGCCGACCTTTTGCACCGACCCGCTGGCAGGCATCGCCGATGCATCGACGAATTGCACGAGCCTGGGCACGCAGCGAAAGCGAAAGGCGATGCAACGCGGTAGCTCGTGTGCCGGACGATCGTGTGCCGGAATGCAGTTAATAACTCGGAAGGGTCCATCGTCTGGGCTGTTGAACTCGAAGGTGTGAGATTCGGTTGGCGGCGGGGAGCCGTGAGGTCGGATTGTCGGACGAGCGGAACCCTAATGCTAATGAGACGCACTTTGCATAACCTCTCTAATGTCGTTCGTAAACATGGTGTCAGCCAAGTCGTTTATCTTCACAGGTAGGTCCTGCGGTCTGTGATTATCGTATTAGCTGAGGTGCTCGCGAATACCAGCGAGAAGAAGCGCCGAATAGCAACAGGAGGTCTTTCGGATGTTACATATGCTGGAACAAATTTCGATGAGGTTATCTTATCAAGATGGGATGGTGGTTGCTTGATGATTAGCTAATCATATGACCTAAGCCCCATGTATCATACACTCCTCAAAATTACATTCACATCGTTTAGGTGCTGCTTGTTGGCAAGTACTCATTCATTTCATTTCAGGAATTTATCTACTGATATTGTTGAGTCAATATCTCTGGATATTATCACAAGTATTATCTTGAATGATTCAATATCTCTGAGTTGCATTCAAAGTAATCTGGGGTTAATTGACGTTGAAAAGAAAAGTTCAAATGTTTGGAGTTGGAGTCTTCTCGTAACTTGAAGATATCCAAACATGTCTTGGAGGTTTGCAGTCTCATGCTCTTAAGCAACTGAATCGTATTGCTAGAATTTCATCATAAAAGATCTTGCCAGATAAATCATAATTTTCTTCGGACATCAATATCAATTCACTCGGATCCAAATCTCACGGGAATCTCGATAACTAGCCCCCTCTGTCCATTGCATGAGAAACGTTACGAGAAGCCAATTGACAGGTAATGATATTAAAAACCCACATCAAACCTTCCCCCTTGCTTCGGCTAACGATCAATGCATGTTGTTGAACTTTGCCGATGCAACACCGCTCCATGAGAGCTCACCTTTCCTCCGGTCGCTTTGGAAATCCATATTCATAACCCGGTGCCTGTCTCATCTCGAGTGCCCTATGCGAGACGCATTAAAGCAGCGGGCTCCACAAAAGGAACCGATTCGACGAGGTGATCGCCAGCACTTGAGCCACGCAAGTGATAGCGAACGCTGCTAGCAAGAAGAAGAAGAAGGGATTCGCGCCTTAATCTCCCTTTGATGACCACCATCGATGTCGGGCGCGATGATCTTTATCACGCAGCACGGCGGGTAAGGTGGCCAGCACCATCGGTGACGTGTGGTGCCTCCGACTGCTGACAAAACAGACGAGTTTTCACTTTCAAGCACTCGCACGTGAACCCGTTTCCATCGCGCATCGTTTTCGTCTTGTGTGGGATGTGAGGGAATCGATCGCATATGAGCGCAGATCGAGAGGTGATCGCGATCGGGACCGATTTTCCTATTCGCAAGAAAATCCTGAAAGAGAAAGTTACTCGATCTGATGTTGTTGTTTTTTGTGTTTTTTTCTCTCTCTTTTCTTTGCACACATTAGCGTGGATGCAATGCGTTGAGCAATCGTAAACAGCGCGACACCTAGTTTGGAGTGTTGTACCGGTGTGTGAGAAGTTATTTATTGCACGCTTAAGCTAGCCGAAACATTTACATTAACATTTTCCCGCATCTTCCGTGTAGCGTTTCCAGTTCAGTGTGAAGCAGCACCGAGCCCTTTTGTGGAGCCGGTGTAACATTGTAATCGTAACGTCTGTGTTTAGAGATATGACCGTAACTCCGTATGCGAGTCCGGCAACGTTCGAGCCTGATCCAGTTGCCTTATTCAGTAATATCAATGAGTAATATCTAACCTAACAAAACCAAAAATTAAATCGAACTATCACGCACACGGATGTGCACTTTGCTTGGAAACGAACCTGGGAATTCAACTAAAATGAGTAAGTAATATGGAGTCACACGAGAGGAGGAACCAGCTCGACTGTGCATATCTTGAAGATGAGAACTGTGCACTTGCAATTACTACCTGTTTGTTTGATTTCCTAACCTGTCTCCAACGGTGTCACAGTATTGTATGATCAAACCATGAGGCCTAACATACCTTCCAGCCGTCCCGGTTCACCTGAACGAGGTCTCATCTCTTCACGCCTGCACCTCATGTTAAAGGTTAACACTTGTACACACATTCACTCTTTAGAAGGGGGGTGGGAAGAAAGTGACCGTTGCCCGTCCCGGTGACTTACTCCTGCACGGTGAATGTCAACTGCTTTCCGGTGCGTGACTCGAACCGGTTCGGCGTCTTGATGTCCAGTATGGCGATGATGGCGATGGTCAGCCCGATCAGCATGAAGGACGTGACGAAGATGCCGGACAGGATCGGTGCCGTGGTGAACCCAACGCAGTCCCAGGCGCTGTCAAACTTCGTTTTCCCTTCCAGGGCCGGCTGAACCTGTCGAATGACAAAGCGGGTTGTTATTAGCTTCGTTTCGCAAACAGGAACCACCAAACCTAACCCCAAACAAATCCCACCAAACACGGAAAACGCTGCCCAATTTCACGTCCCATCGTTGCGGAAATGTTGCGTAACGTTGTTGCGATTTCAGCAGTCGGCTGGCGCTTAGTGCCCACGAAAGGGACACGAGGATGGGGTCTCTTTTTATTATGAGTTTAAATTTGAGCATTTTCAGCTCGAGCTAATGAAGTACCGCCGGCACACATATAAACCCGGTTGTCGATGGCGCGCGCGGTGAGATCAGTTTTGATGGTGTCTTTGCCTTCGGTTACGCAAAGTCTGCCTCTCTTCCTAGGGCAAAACATTCGCACAATGTGAACGGAAAGTAGTTTTGATTGATTTTACAACTCTTGTTAAGCGGTTTTAAGTAGTCGGGCTAACGCGAAAGAAAGCTGAGGTTTTTTACGGTAACGATGTCAATAAAATATGCAAAGTTTGTTATCTCGTTTACCGTGCGCGGTTGATTTGAGTGTGAAGACTTTCTAGCCCGCTTGTCGATAGCACAATAAAAGATTAATTTCATCTCCACCAATTGGTGCAATTTAGAGGTGATGCATTCACATCAAACATAAGGCAATCCTATTTGAATACAGCTCGTCTGGGACATTGCTTAATGGAGAAATGCACAATCGATGTAGAAATGGAGTACCAAGCAACACTTCTTTGCAACCAAACCGATCATCACACATTTCTTACCGCTATGTGCGTCACATGCGTTCTGATAAAAATAGTCATAAAAAAGATGTTTACATTGTACTGCGAAACCATCGTCTTGGAGTCACATGCCAGTTGCATTCCATGCGCGATGCACAATTATTACACCTGCGACCCACTCAGAGACCCCAGCCAATTGCTCCAGTTTTCTTTTCTCACCTATCGCTTTAGTTGTTTTTCTCTCTGTTTTTTTGCTGTGTCTACGCTCATCTTCTTCAGACACAGCCGTTTCTCATCATGCTGTACATCAACCACCACCACCCATTACACGTGCAGATGGATGGCCGATTGGAAAGAAGCAACAATCATAAACGGGCGCCATAAAGCGCCGAGTCGAGTCGTTTGTTTACATACAAAAAACAGCAACCCAACGTACAGATGCGTATGCGTACACTTGTGAGACTTAATAGGTAAATTATAAGCGTAAATTCAATCACCTACTTGCAAGTAGGGTAACGTGTTTCGAGGTATGGTAGGTTTGGCCATTCTCTCACAATAAACACGCACGATTGTTGTCTGATTAAATTCCTATCAACGCTGCATTACACAACCAACGGCGGGTGTATGTGTATTGATTACACAAATGCATCGTGTTCATCTTTTTTCGCCCCGCTTACCTGAATGTTCTCCAGCGTCAGAATTGTGGTGCCATTGCGGAATACCAGCTGGCGGGCGCAAGAGTACGATGCGCCCAGCGGTGCGTACGGGGCCTTACCCTCCAGTTCCAGCGTCGTATCGAGCGATTTGGCACCGTCCTTGCTCTTCGTGTCCATCACAAATACGTCCACCTTGGACATGGACCAGTACCCGGCATCCATATCGAAGCGGAACTTGAGTGTGAGCTTGTGAGATAGAAATGGATTGATTAGAACTGATCTGCATGATATCTTCAAGCGACATCCTTACCTTCGTCGAATCGTCCACCTTGAAGGTGACAATCATCTTACTCTCGCGCTCCCGGGCATCGTACGTGGCGAGCGTGTGCTTGTCCAGCACGTGCGTCGTCTCACCCTCGTCCGAATCGTTCAGCATCTTCAGCACAGGCGGCCCGGTCATGTACAGGATCGCCTTGCCGGGCACATTGTACAGGGAGTCGGCAATTTCCGGCTCGTCCGTCGGGCTGCCGGGCGTGGTGCTGGTCGAGTAGAGGTCATCGCCACCCTTCGCCTCACGCTTGTGCAGTACGTGCGGCTCTTCCCACTGGTTGGCCAGTATGCCCAGCACCTTCCGCTCGCCGTAGTTCTCGGTGGAGTCGCGGAACAGTGCGGACAGTTCCACATCCTGCTGGGACGGTGAGCCAACCAGATTGATAACCTGTGGATAGAAAGAGACACATACAAAAAAAATAAACACCCCATCACAAGTTGGCATACAGTCAACGCCACTAGCGTCATCTATGAGGTCACATGAGATTCTCTCTCTCTCTCTTACTCACTCGCTCTCACCCCGCACTACAGTGCACTTTTCGCTTACCTCAGCGTTCACGTTGTAATCGAGCGGGTTGGAGCTCAGCATTTGCTGCGGGCTGTACATGTACTCGTACTTCTCCACGATCCGCTTGAACGTGGGGAAACTGTCCGCCGACAGTTTGGTGGTGCCGTTGCGTAGAAAAACCACCACCGCGGCCGCGTTCGAGTACAGATCCCGCAGCATCTTGTCGTCCACCTCGGCCAGGGCCGGGCTCTGCAGGTCCTTCAGATCGTCCAGGCCCCAAAATAGGAACGGCCCGCTGTAGTAGGCGCTCGAACTTTGCACCAGCGTCACGGCCAGCGCCAACGCCAGCAGCTGCACCCGGAGAAACATGGTTGGCACTGCCTAACGTGGTTTAACCTTAACTGCTTAATTGATTTGTCCCCGGGGTATTAATTGATAGTCGAATGGAATGCCACACGTAACTCGAGTTTTGTCGTAAGAACGGGCAACAACACCACAGCACTAGCGAGCTGATGTCAGAAAATTCTGAACGCAAAAGCGACAGGAACGGGTCGATATTTTACTCTCCTGTTTTGCTTGTGGTGCGAGAATTTCGCGAGAGCGGTGACAGAGACGGCTTGGGAACGCATGCGCGCAATTGGTCGCTGTCCGGGGGTTGTTTTTACCAAGAAAGGGGATAGAGTGGATGGTACCACGTGCTCTTGTTTACAAACAATGCTTTGAAAGATGCTTAATTGAAGGCAACAGGCACAAAGTTAATTGATTTTAATAGTAAAGTTTTGATACAGTTTTAATAACGTCAGAGCTTTGTATGCATAGTCCGAGAAAAATAAAAAAATGGGAATAACGACTTTTTAATGTTTTTTTTTTTTATTTTCTTTTCATTGAACCAGTTGGTATACTTTTTAAACTGTTTTAAAATCGTTATCACTTTTGTCACACAAAATTAACGAATTTCCCTTTTCAACATTTTCAAACGCCACGTGCTACGAACTTCCCTTTTCAAAACGACCGTTGCAAACGTCACAGCAGCTAACGCATCGTAACGCTTCTCGAAACCCCGCACAGGGAAGAAAAAGCAGGCCAAAGCGAAATCGACAAGAAAGTGTAGGAACCAAAACAAAAACACCCTCCACATTATTACAACCCCCAGCAAACGGCACCATCAAACCCTCCACACCAGAAGAACCGGTTTTACGCACGAAAAAGCACGCGCTCCGTCTCGACGATCAAGTCCACGATCGGGCGCGAAAAGAAACCGCCCCAAGGCGGAGAGAAAGTGTACGCAACAAGCAAAATGTGTGAGCCGGAGAGCCCGCCGAGAGAACGGTACGAAGAGAGGCTTTTCAATCCGTCACCGACCACCGTACGGGTGAGTCAGACTGTGGCTGCGGCTGAGAATCGAAGCAAACACTGCACGCAGTAAGCGGATCGTGTGACGCCCGTGTCTGTCACTTTGGGGCCGGTTTTCTGGGGCGTTGGTAGCAAAACAATAGCGAAATCGGTGTACCAGGTGAAGCTCGGAACATTTGTTACATAAATGTGAACTAACACCGGTGTGCAGAAAACAGTGCAAAAGACATGAAGCTCTCGGATGCGTATGAAGCGAGATCTCGCTCGTTTGTACTGCTGTCCGTAGTGGTGCTACTTCTGGTTGGTGAAGGTAAGTGAATGGTCAAGAGTGGCGCGCTCTGACGTCGGTGTGCCACGTTAGCTGTTTCTGTGCCCGCGTTTTCTGCTTCTGCTTCGCATGACTGAGGCCTGTGGAATGTACGGCTCTGATATTCCATTCTCCCTTCTCCTATTGCTCTTTTCCGGTGTGCAGCTCGAGGGTTAAACCTGGTGGCGCATATCTCCCAGCGCGGACTGCATGGAGAGATTGCCTTCTCGCAGCACAACGACCGCCAGGTATTGATTGCATCCGAGCTCGAGACGACGCTCCAATATCCGGAACAGGCGTGGAGCTGGGGCGTCTACCAGCTGCCCGTCGACTACACGATCGTAGATCCGCAGGAACGCTGCCAGCTCGCACGACTCGGTGAGCAGCTGTGGTCGTTCGACGATGACTTGGGCTATTTGATGCTGCCGGGCAATGAGTCGACCACCTGGCTGAACGACATCTCGCTTACCGGCGAGAAGGGCCTGTGGGGCAAATCGCTCGTCCTGTACGATCCGACCATAAACGTGCGGATCTGTGCGACGATTGTGACGCGCGATGGCTCGCAGGACCACCTGGCCGATGCACGCTTCTCCAGCCCCATCACCGGGTCCATCTATTTCCGCTGGCTGGCGGCAAAGGAATCGAACCACTCGGACACACTGATCCACACCAACCTGTTTCACATACGCGATCAGTCGCGGAAGATGGGCAGCCCAGCCTACACCGAGCACGTGTGGAAGATTTACGTGACGGACATTTTTGAAAGTGAGGCACAGAATGCGGAAGAAAACTGTAACAAGCTGCAGCTGGTGTTTGATCCACAAAATCGCGGCGCGGGCAATGCCATCGGTGACATTGATGGACGTGTAGGTCCACTGCGCATCACGACGAACGCGCGGCAGAACCAGTACCCGCAGCTCTTCCACGACCATAAGCTCGTTCTGCTGCCGAGCGATCTTTATGGGCCGTCGCGCAAGCTGTACGTCGTGGTGTTTGATCCGACTCATCCGGATACGTTTCTGGCCTGTGCCAAGATTCGACACCAGAAGCCGAGAACAGCTCGCGCTCTGGTGGATGGCGGTGGCATGCGAGGAGATATGCGCTTTACTCAACGATCCCGGTTCGAGCCTACCTGGATTCAGGCCAGCTTCGGAGCAGCCAGCAATGAGTCCGCGGCCAACATTAACTACGCCAAAGATGTCTCTAGCTTCCGGATCAATCAGCTTCCTTTGGAAGCTTACGCAGGTCCGGAGGAACGCTACTGTCTAACAGGTGGTGGCGTCTTCAACCCGACCGGAATTGCCGAGAAAGATAAGCCCCCGCCTGGCTATGGTACGCAAGATCAGTATCCGGTCGGCGATCTTAGTGGAAAGCTGTTAAATAGAAACAAAAAAGAGTCGCATTCGTTTTATCTGCCCGGTTCCAGTGCGGAACTGTCAGGTCTTTACTGGGACACATTTTTACCCCTTCAAGGACCGAACGCGATCACCTTCCGTAGCTTCTCCGTACAGCGCTACAACCGAACACTTCCAACAAACATCACCGAAGCCCCGTGGGCCTGTGGTACGGTGGCGCTGTACGAGTTCAATCGGCCTTATCAGGTGCCAATTCTAACGGCCCAGGTCCTGTACCGGTACCCCATCGTGGGTCGCATCCTGTTCCGACAGGTGAAGGATGAACATTGGTCGGAGACGGCCGTCATCTTCGAGTATCTGATCCATGCGGACGGCTCGAATGTCAACAAAACGGCCGACCATCGGTGGGCCATTACGGATGAACCGCCGGGGAAGGATTTCTACGATTGGCAGAACCGCTGCGTGAGTGCTGGTGGAGTGTACAATCCGTTCAAGGCTGCCCCACTCATGGGGAAAGGATGGGAAGAGATTTGTACCGGGTCTTCCGTAGAGTTGTGCCGGGTTGGTGATCTTTCGAACCGGTTGGGAGCACTGGCAATCGCTGGACATAAGCGAGAGGCGACAGAGATTAGTAGGAAAATGTTTATCGACGTGAATCTGCCGTTGAGTGGACCAGCTAGCATTATTGGCCGATCGTTGGTAATCTTTGATGATAACGGACCGAAAGCGCGCGGTGAGCGTCTTGCCTGTTCAGTGTAAGTTATTGGAAACGATCTCTTATGATTTTCGAGGAAAGTTTTGTGATTCTATTTATTATTTCTTTGCAGCATTGGAGGATATCATCGCCGAAAGGTAGTCGCCAGAGATTGGTACTCCAATGGTGATTTGTTAACGATCAAGGGGAAGCTGGAGCTGGTACAGCAATCAGAGTACGATCTTACGAACGCAGAAGTTGATTTCAAGGGACTAGATCAAAACAGTGGCTATCATGTGCATGTAGTAAGTACAGAGTCTGCATAATCTCTTCGTGTATTATTGATGACTAAACTTCCCTCCACACAACAGGCCCCCGTAGAAGGTGATCTAGAGTTCCCCTGCGAAGACTCCACCGTGTACGGACACTGGAACCCAAGAAACGTTGAGCCCAAACAATCACCACCACCGGCAATGGGCAGCACGGATCAGTACGAGCTCGGAGATCTTAGTGGCAAGTTTGGAACACTGGATGGAGTGACCATGTACGAGCAGGCGTACAATGACACACGGCTGCCACTGTTCGGGTACGAGAGCATTATCGGCCGTTCGATTGTGGTGCACAAGAAGGAAAAGAACCGGCGCTGGGCCTGCAGTACACTGGAGCGTGGATACAGTCCGAACGAGGCGCGTGAGATACGAGCAATTGCATCGTTTCATCATCCGACCGGCTTTGCATACGGGTACATACGGTTCACGCAGCTGATCGGTAATGATAACAGCCAGAGTGACACCATCATTGAGGTGAAGCTGCGCTACCCCGGTAAGCATGATCGCAATGTGACGCACAACCACAACTGGCACATCTGGGTGAACCCAGTCGGCGTGGATGCAACCGTTCAGCAGGTGGAAACGCGCTGTGTGGCGGCGGGATATGTGTGGAACCCTTACTACACACAGCTAGCAGATCCTTTAAATGTAAGTTACCTTAGCATTTCGCTTCAATGGGTAGTGTAAAAGTATTTTAAAAAATATCTTAAATATCTTCTTATAGCAAGAGCTGTACAAGCAAGAATGTGGACCAGATAATCCACTGCGCTGTTACGTAGGCGACGTAGGCGCCCGGCTTGGTCCCATCTCGATCGGTAGCCGCCGGCAGGTATTTACCGACAGCAATTTCCCCCTGGAAGGTACGGTCAGCGCACTCGGCCGATCGATCGTCATTTTTGGGGCCGAGTATTCGGGCCACCGGTTCGCCTGTGCCAAGATCGAGCCCGATCATGACATTGTGAAGTACATTAACCTGAAGAAACCGCCCCGGTTCGTGGTGGCACAGTTTCTCGAAGACGTGCGGCACGTTATGGGCCTGCCCGAATGGATGCTGGCGATCGATTCGCGCAGCACCAAGTCGCTGCACAATGACGCCTGCATTCAAATGATCGTGCACTTCAAGGGACCGGCCGCGCACAAGATAGAGCAAGACTTTTCGCGACTGCTCGCGGTTGGGCGGCTCGATTCGCCGAGCATCTACATCCCCGGGTACGATAATAGCAAGCGCAAGCGGACGCTCTCCTACCGAACGTGTGGGGTGCGCGATCCGAACGAAAAGAGTGCAAAAACGCTGTTCGGAAGTAGTGGTTCGATGCGCAAATTACCAGCAGGTTTGGGGGTGTTGTTAGCGTTTGCGTTTGTGAGATTATTTAGCCAAGCTATGGTTTAGTTGTAGGAGCACGCTTATTGCGCACACCCTGTACATGTTCCTTTAGATTCTGCGCTTAAATCAATTATTTTTAAGTAGAGAACTCCTTGAGTCTGTGACAGGAAATAGTCCAAACACTCATCTTCCATGTTTGTAAGATCAACGGGATCGAATAAATGAAATAAGAGCTTTCTTTGACGTTAGCCTAAATGTATGCTTCCTCGTGCACAAGCTTCAGTAGCTATGAATTTTAACTTTTTGAACTTTGAACTTTAGAGCTTGTCTGTACACTTTTATGGAAAAAACGTAGAATTCTTAGAAATCCGATTAAAAATAGAACAAGACATGATTTTCCTAACTATATATACCAGTTTAACTTATCTACTATCTATTTACACACATCCCTTCCAAGATCTCTTATCAAACGTTGATAGTTCTATACGGAAGATATTATCCCTCAATCGTTGACATTCTCAGACACTAATGCATCGCTCAGAAGCAATTATATTAAGACATCACCCTAACAAGAGCTCGAATATCTCTAAAAATAGATTGAGCTAGCAGCAGGAGCCACCTTGTGGTAAAATAAAATAAACTGGCCTTTGGTTGGTTGTTTGGTTTTTGCTCTCATTCCTGATGTTCTTTAATTGCTCTTCTTCACATTCTCTCTTCTTAATGCTAGCTTCTATTGGTTTAGTATCTGTCCCATTAAACGTGTTTGCTTCGCGATCTTTATTTGGTGCTGTTGTTGATGATGATGTTGTTGCTGTTGTTGTTGTTGTTGTTGTTGCTATCAATGTTCATGTTGATGGTATCTTTTCTTCCTTGATCTGGACACACTGTGGCCATTGTATCTCACAACCCTCCGTCACCTAGACCAGTGACGGTGGTGATGCACACGGCACAACATTCTTAGGGCCTCCGAGGTCAATAAAAAAAAAGAACACAAACATAACTACAAACACAAAACATAGGCGCAAAACAAAAACGATCGAATGACAGTGTGTGTATAGTAAAAAAAAAAGACGAACTTCGAAACGAAGGTAGTTATACAAAATAAACAGAATTCATTGTTTAGATTTTTTTTAGGTTAGTTTTTTGGTTTTGTTTTTGGCTTTTAATTATAAAATTTATTCTTCCTCTCCCTCCTCGGATCCGGTGAGCATGCCGATCAGAGCAGCAGTGTCGATGTAGCCCTTATCGTCAATGACCATCTGATCGAATGCATCGTCAACCTCGTCCTCGGTGAACTTGTCCTGGCCCCAGTGGGTCAGGGCGAAGCGGAACTTCTCGCCATCGATCTTGCCGTTGGTGTCGAAGGCCTTGAACGCGTTGATGACGACATCGTCGTCATCCTGGCCACCACCCGACATGCGGTTGGCGAACAGCGTCAGCAGCTGGGTGAAGTTGAGCGGTCCCGTAGCCTCACCGAGCATCTCGTCCAGCTCCTTGTCCGACACCAGCTTGCCGAGGGCGTCGAAGGTGGAGCGGAGATCGTTCTTGCCAATGACACCATCCTTGTCGTTGTCCATTAGCGCGAAAGCCTGTAGGCAGCAGGGGATGGTAGAAAGGATAGAAAGAAACGCATCGTTAGTGATCGTGCAAGATGATCGCATTTGGGGCTCCCCCTACACACCTCTTTGAATTCGGCGATCTGCTTCTGGGAGAAGAGAACGAAGACCGAGGATGGGGCCTTCTTTGCCTTGCGGGACGACGAGCCGCGGGTCGAGCCGCGCTGCGAGCCGGCCGCAGAGTCCGAGGGGGTCGGTGCCGCCGGGGTGTCTGCTCCAGGGGTATCTGCTGGGGTGTCATCCTTGGACGACGCCTTCTTCTTCTTGACCTTCTTCTCCTTCTCAGACTATGGGAGGAAAATGGAATCGATCAGAACCATCGAACGCGAGAGCAATGCCAACCTAGCAGCACAACAACGTCCACTCTGTTCATCCTTGAAACAAGTTTCCAACAGTCTGGCGGAAAATTACGAAAACGTCTGCTCGGCAGTAACTATTTTTAGAATTGGATCTTGGAAAATTCACACACTCCACCGTGGCGTGCGGAACGGAATCACACGCCGTTGCGCAACAAGAAGATTTCATCGCACTATCTTGGGTGGTTCATCTTGCTCACAGAGGTGCTCGATAGCGTTCAAGTTAAACTAGCCATGGAAAATCACACACGACATCAGCGATTGGAAATTCAGGATCTCGAACCCCTCCAAAACTTTGCTTCTTTAGCTCCGTTCGCTCTTAGGGGAGCTTCAGCTCAGCTTCTTTCTTCACTGTGAAGTGCACTTGGTTTTGTAACTACTTTCAACTGTTCGCTACTACTGCAAGCAGATCTTCAGACGTTGGAAACTGTTTCACTATACTTCTACTGCCGGGATAAACGATCACCGCCGATACGCCTATCCCTTCACACGTTTCGGTGCGATGAACAGGTTGGTGCGACACAGAAGTGTTGCTGCAGGTCTTAGCTCGATGCGCCAGAACGGTGCCTTACCATGGTGCTTAGCTGGTTAGATTAGAACGACTCTACTCGATTACAGCTCGTGAGCGACTGATTTTAAAGAAGCGCCGTCGCTGATAACTACGGCTGCTTCCTTCCTTCAGGCGGGTCTTATTCGCCTTATTCGGCGACCGACAAACACAGTCTTTTTATATTTCGGCCTGCGCGGCTGGTTATGCGCAGGCCTATTATTAGGCAGTCGCGGCACGGTGCACGGGCTCACAGCTTCGGCCGCAGCTTCCCTGGGTAAGGTATGCTGCGGTGCGTTTGCGCAAACCGAGGCCCTCTAGCTGCCGATATACTCCTCTGCAGCTTCCCTAAGTTGCACAATACGCATACACACACACACACCGGCATACGCATCTAACGCAGTGGCCACCTTTCTTGCAATGATTCAACGTACGGCCGCCTCATAGTATGGGTGTGGTACGTTGGGGGTCTTTGTGTCGCTGTACTCCGCTAGTGCTGCCCTCTAGGTGACGGTTTAGTGGTCGTGCGCTGGGGGAGCTGGATCTAGACCCGACACACTTTAAACGTACAAACTCTGGCTTTCGGAGGATTTATTTTTAACCAAATTTCCCACCGGTGCCGGTGTTGCGTGGACGGACTCGTTCTACGTCTACGAATGTTCATGCATCCAACCATTTCCTCCATACTCGCCACCCGCACCCGCATTCGGGTGGTTGACACGTAACCTGTAACCGTATGTGCGTAAGCGAGGGCGATTTTGCGGTGGGATAACAATTTTCACGGCTTTACACCAACCAGCCAAGTGGCAGGAAGCGACCCGTGACAACCCCGGGAGGGGCAAACGAGTGGTAGGTTCTCCCCTACCCTCCCCGGACCCACGGTGACCGTATTGTTGAACTAGATTCACTGTGGCCGCCATTCCAATCCGGCTTGCAGGAAAAATGCAAACGAAAAATAAAACAACAACAGTGTACGAATTTTCAAAACGTTACAGTTACAATGAACGGTGAAAAAACTGTTCAATTTAGGAAAAAAACACCATTCTGCGGATGAAGCACACGCAACAGATGGATTTTGTGTGCGAAGTTTTGCTTCTTTCTTCCAAGCTGTTTTGATTTATTCATAGCACAACCTTACAAATTATGAGCTATTTTGTGTTTTCTTTTTTGTTTTCTGTGTTTCGCTTTTTTCTGTTGCTTATCCTTCAGCTAGGTTACCTGTTTCTTTTTTTACTTTCTTTGAACTAGTTTATGTTTTCTTTTTACATTCGTTTTGCTTTAGCCTTCTTTAGTGTTCTTTAGCTGTGTGTTGCTCCAATTATGTCAATGGTTTTTAACGACATTTTTTATAGTTTTTGTAAGACTAAGATGTCTAGTTTAGCATGGAACAAATATAGTTTTGGCGGTGAATCGTTTATAGAACATAGTAAATAATCACTAAATGAATGATGATGAACTGTATAAAAATATATTTTGTTAAATAACTAATGAAAAAGATAAGATCACTTTATTGTATTTCCAAGAAAATGCAATGATACACATAGCAAGAGTGATACTACCGATTTAATATTAAATCCATATTTTAAACTACACCTTTGCATATTTGATACCAAGCATTACAATGAAATGAAGGAATCAATCATCAAAATAATTCCAAGGACAAGGAAGAATTTGACAAAGAGGACATTTCCAAATAGACTGAACAAGGTTCTTTCGATGGCATTTTTTGTTCTTTGCCTTCAGTCAAACGTTATTCAAGATTTAATCTTCAAGTGTTTGAAGAAACATTTGCACAAAAATACCAATGTTATGTATTCCATGTTCAGGGGTATATATTTTTGCCTTCGACCTTGGCATGACGTGTAAGCCCAGCACGTAAACATCACAAAACGAAACCGGCAAACAGGCGCACGTCATCAGAAGCGGTTCCAACAAGCATCTCCATTGTCGGCGAGAAAGACAAAAATCTATTGATATAAAATCAATTATTGCTGCGAAACTGTTCGCAATGATCCATCCCGTACTAGAAGGACATTAACCAGAAAGATTCGGATTCGATTTCAGCGGCCAGTAAACAACATGCCGCGATTGGCTGTACAGCGTAGAAAATAAACATTCATCACCCTTAAAGCCAGAAGGAATGGGCGCACTACTGTTTGCCAAGAAAGTGATGGGAAGGAGCGAGATAGATTCCCGGTACGGTATAAATATAGCGAGTGTCTTAAAGATTGTGACTGTATTCGAAGTCGCTGCAAAAATATGAACCCAACCAGGGTAAATGTATTTAAAGGCACGAAACTACAGCCTCTGCCGGCCAGATTTGCAATCAATCGGAGACGGACGTTTAAATCAAAATTCATTTTTTTCCTCAACAACATACACACACACTCTCGTTGCTGCTCGTTTGGCCTATCGTCTCTCAGCCTTATCTATATCGGATCGTGTTCAACGAGACGGTAATGGTACGGAACTATCGAACCCTTTCGCAGCTGGAAATCATCCAACAAACCCTCCTCCTCCTCCTGCTCCTCGCATTCGGTGAATTAATTGGTGAAAATTCGACAGCAAACAGTTCCAGATTGTTGGCCCGCTCGTCTACCGTCCGAACGTACTGCAGCGCACATCGACGCATCGGAATCAACGATCTGGCACCCAACGAAAACCAAGCAGGCAAATTCATTTCTCTACGTGGACAGCCAACCGCTGATGCCAACGAGAAATTGATGCTCGCGCGAAGCGACCGGTGCACACAGATGGGGGCAGAACATTCCTGCGCTAAAAATACTGCCAATAATATTTTTACCCATGACCGGTCCGCACTTTTCCTACGTGCGTGCACCACTCTGCTAGCAGGCACAGAACTGTGGGAATGTGTGTTTCGTCGCGGGACTAGTTGTCGTGGTCTAGGCTAGCAAAACACACGGTGCAGCTTTCGTGCGATGATGATGATTCATCGCCATTTTGTGTGGATAATTTCAACCCCGTTCGGTTATGCCGCTGTACCAGCTGTGATATAGCGGGCTGGGACAAATGACGATGCGCGAATACAAGTCATTCAACAGATTTTATAATGCACAGGGCAAATATTACTTAACAGCCGGTTCGTTGTCGCATCCGTGCAGCGGTTATAGCATGTCGTGCGGGTCGTTGTTTTGTTTGCTTTATTCTACCAACTAACCAGGTTCTTTTACATACTCGCACCCAGTGGCCGGTATGGTATTTGGTACGGCGAACAAAATAAGCAAATCTGTTGATCTAACAAACACATATACACACTCACACACCCGCAACGCAGCGCTGTGAATGGTGGCGTGTTCTGATGTGGCTGCGAGTGAAATTCACTTTGCAATCAACATTAACCAGGCCCAGGCTCCGCATCATCATCACCCACCGACACCAACGCATCGCTCGCCGTTCACGCATCAGTTGGTTTCTTCGCCCTGGCCCCGAAAATAGAACTGCCCACGCGCACAATGGTGCTGCCCGCCTCGATCTGCAAAAGAGAAGTCGAAAGAAAAGGTATCAGCCGACCGACCTCACCAATACATAGCGCAACCACGGTATGGTTTTTCCTCTCGCAAGCAACTGCATTTATAATCATTACGTACCGCTTGCACGAAATCATCCGACATGCCCATCGACACCTGCAGCTCGGCTGGGTCACGCTCGAACGTACTGCAGATATCTTGCTGGCACTTCATCAGCGTGCCAAAGTCCGGATTCGGTCCGGTGGTGTAGTCGTGTCCGAATCGACCAATCGTCATGACACCCTCGCAGTTCAGATTGGGACATTTGTCCAGCACGTACCGGAACAGGCCGACTGCGTCCTCTGGTTGGACTCCATTTTTCTCTACAGAAACAATAAGCAAACATTCCCCACACACACACGGTTATTCTCCCACATTTCGTTGCGATTAATCATCGTTGCATACCATCTTCGCCGCTGGTGTTTATTTGAACCAGTACGTTGAGCTGCTGCTTCTTTTCGGCATTTTCTGCCTTCACCTTTTCCCACGCCTTGTTCAGCCCTTCGGCCAGCTTGATGCTGTGTACGGTTTGGATCATGTGTAAATTTGGAAGATTTATCACCTGTTTAACGAGAGAAGAAAGAGATAAGGGTAAAGCAGAGCACACACAAAGCACATGGCAATACATACCTTGTTGATCTTGTTGCTCTGCAAGTGGCCGATAAAGTGCCACCGGATGTCCTGACAGTGTTCCAGGATTCTGGCGTCGTTTGCCTTCTCCACCAGCTCCTGGACATAGTTTTCGCCGAAATCTCGCTGACCCACTGAATATGCGTCCAGGATCAGATCGACCGGTTTGGTCTTACTGACCGCGATCAGCAGCGGTTTGGGAGCATTGCTGAGCTGTTAAGAAAGGAGGATAACAGAAGCAAACGGTTCAGTCGAGTTCGTTGGTTTTTTGAATTCAAAAGTGATCTTGCATGATCTTGCGCCAGCTTTGACGCGATCGTTGCTTCCGAGATGGTATGCAAGCGTTACACATTGGTCAATTCAGATTACGTATGTGGCCAATACCGAAATTATGCGAAAGAAATTTAATTTAATTTTAAGTAATTTCCCGAAATCTAGCTTGTTAGTACTCTTTCCACTATGTGTTTGCCATATTTGTACGAAAAAAAAAAATAAATTATAAAATGTCCACACTCCGCTCCTTTCACCACAATCATCCACTCTACAGTAATCGCTACTTTGTAATCATTTTGTGTACGCGTGACCTTCTCCCAGCCGCATGTAATGCTTTCGCTACATTCTACAACTTCCGGGAGTTATGGTTTTCCTTCCCGTTTCTTCGAAACATCCAGAATGTGCTCTACTTACCGCCAATCGTTTGTTGTACGTTTCCTCGATTTTCTGCAGCGTCTGCCGGATGCCCAGTTTTACGTCTACCTCCGCCATCACTTTGCGTATCATTGAACCGCCGTGCGTGACGGCAATATCACATGCACTTTCTAGATTTGCTGCAAAGAAGGACAATCGCTATACAATGTTGCGACCGCTATCTCGACGGAATTATTGTGCTATATTTACTCTTTTACCGCACGGCCGATGGAAGCTGTGTTTTGTTATCAGCTGGGAAGCCAATTTGTAAACAAACAACAACAATACCAACAATCTGAAACTGACAAGAAGTGACAAGTTTATAGAGCCTCATTGAAGAGTTCGTTTCATGAAAAGATTCGGGAACTTTTCACGGATTCTTTTTTGATGAAACATTTCAGCTGGATTTGAAACTACCGTTACGTGAATTTATAATTTTCAATAACATTAATTAAAATATCATATCCAGGTAGCTCCGTAACCACGCTGAGTGAATCAATCGCAGCAACCATCCCAAAAACACTTTCCACGCCAGTTCTAAATTGGCTACGAACGTGTGAGGTCGCTAAATTGCAAGTGTTAAATTTTTAAGTGTATTCAGCAAAAACATCCCAAAAAACAAAATGAGTGCCAAGAACAAAGGTCCCGGACCGGCGGCTTACGGTTTGCCGCCTGAAATCGGCTTCAACCAACACGATCCCCGCAAAGACCGCAAACCAATGTACACGATGCGGCCGGCGTTCAAAACCCGCTTCGACACGCTCGGTCCCGGCCCGGCCGTGTACGATCTGAAGAAGATAACGCGCGTTGGAGGACCCCGGGAACCGAAGTATTCGCTCGCAAGCCGACTCAACGAGCGCAAGCCGGATCTCGTTCCCGGCCCGGGTGCGCACAACAATCATCTGGTGCCGACGATGAAATGTAAACGCCCGCCCTTGTACAGCTTCGGCCAGCGTATCGATGTGCCCAACCGGGAGATCATACCGGCGCCGAATCGATACGATGGGCTGATTTACATGACTCGTACCAAAGCTCCGTGCTACTCGATGTAAGTAATGGGTGTGGTGACGTATTTTCTTGCCAAATATTAAAACAATCGAATCTTCCTCAGGAGACCGCATACGAAGCAGATTCACGGCCTGGAGGGACCTGGTCCGGCTAGGTACGGTCCTACCTCGCGCGATGTCACCCACAAACGGGCACCGAACTATACGCTGCGTGCTGGCCATAAGCATCTTACGGAGCGGACGCCTCATCCCGGCCCGAATCGCTACGGTTTGATGAACCTGCGCATGGACACCACGGCACCGAGCTACAGCTTTGGCATCAGATATCCAGACTGGAAGGATCCAATGATTATACAGGGAGACAATTGTTAGGCACCAGAGTAAACCGGGTTGTGAGGGTTATGTCTTCAAGGAGACGATACAAATATTGAAAGGATCTTTTAGGGAACTCAACCAGTTTCAAATGAGTTCAGCATTCAATGAGATTACTTTAGCCACATTCCGAGGCTCATACCCTTCCTATGTTAATGATGGTCAATAAAAAATCGTTATAAAAATCTCCCATCTGAAACTTGACCGTTAAAAGTTCAAATTTATCTTATCCCATTGATATTTGTTCCCATTCGTTACACAGCTGCACCCCACTCGACAAGCACACCCCCAGGGCTAAGCGGATGCACAAATGTCATCAGCTCAAGTTACCTGCTGCAAGCAACTGCGAAAAGAAGCCAATAGTGCTACGATTGCGCAGTGTAATGATCAGCCGATTAACATGCTCCCCATGGCCCGTCCCCGACCTGAAGCGCAGAAATGGCACTGGGCTCGCCTTTTAAATGTCTTCCCGAAGGAAGGAGCTTACACACCTTTCGTTCCGTTTCCAAAAAAAAACCACCAAACTGCCCCGCAGGTTCACTTCTCGATTAGATCACACCCGTTCGTCCCACGGGGCCCACACACTCAACCGTCAGCGTTGCGCGTAAAATGGCCCCCTTCGCGACGGAAACGGCCGTGAGGCCTCCGAAAAAGAGGAAAGAAAAAAAACCGAACCGTCTCCAAAATCAAAGCCCACGGGCCAGAGAACCATTTTCACGGGGGAAGACGCGAAAAGAGAAGACCTACACCAATTAACCGGCATAACGAGGATCAAATTACTCACCCAAAAGTCACACTCATTTGTTATTCACTGAATCGATCTTGTCGCACCGGATGAAAAATGTCATGAGCATATCAATAAAGCAATAAAATCTCGGCTCGTCGCTTGCGCGTTCGCTTTCTCTCTCACTATTTCTCTCTCTCTCTAGGGGTTTGGCTGCGAAGCAGAAGAAGAAGAAGAAGAAAACAAGCGCACACGGACAGGAAAGACAGGTTAGGGATTGAAAGGAAACACCCCATTTTCACTCAATCCACCCATATCCTTCCGCGCTGTTGCGCGTCGTCGGCTGTTGATGATGATGGCCGATCATTTCCGTCACCCCGCCGCAAGACACGGGGAGAATTCGGGGAGCCTACTAGTACACACAAGCACAAGCGGGGTGGTGGTGGATGGAACCGCTTTATGGCTTTTCCTGCTTGCGTTTCGTCCCCTCCCTGGCTGGGGTAGCATAAGGCGCAGTCGATTAGATGCAATAAAAACTTAATTTGATTAGATATTTATATAAGCCGAGATCTTCGGTCCCAAAAGCGCGCCCGCGCTCGTACCCGTGGACCGGGCTTGCGTAGGCCGCTGGCATGATGGCCCGGCTTGGACGACCCTGTTCCGTGGAGGACGTCACACACACCCTGAGTAATGTCTCAATTAATGACACTCCGAGGGTGAGATATCGGTTTCTTCTAAGCGGGCTAACGATCGATGGGGACTCAGCTCCATCAGACGCTGAGGATGTGATCAATTTGTTTACTAAAGTGTTTGCTCGTAAAAGATGGGATCGTGAGTGGACATCAGTGTTGATGTGGTGGTGAGTTTCTGTAGGACCATCGGTGCTTGAAGCGTATTGCGATAAGCGATTAAAGGAATTAAAAAAAACGCCTAAAGTTATGCAACACTCAGTGCAAAATTGCACCAATAACCCAAGATCAAAGCGTTTATAGAATTTGTTAAGCACTTTACAGCTGGAAATGATGAAAACGACTCCACTCCCTTCAAATCTGCATCATCAATCGGTCAGCCATCATCGAACCGCCCCAAAAAGGTAATTGCCCCAAAGCAAAACGGAAGGTCAGACCGACTCCCTTTTACAACCTGTTTACTCATCGTTGCGTTCAGTTAGTTTTGCCCCGATGTTCGTAACTGGTAATGAGCGTACATCGGCCGTGTGCATCGATTCGAGCTTGTAAGTAGAACAAAGCAGGAAGAACAAAAACCGGGCGCAACAAAAACCCTGCCCGCTCACCCAAGCGACCCCAAAAGATCCTCCAAGACGCATGCTGCTTGTAACTTGTGTTTTGTACTTACATCATCCATTACCGGCGGTAGTACCTGTTGTTTCGGGCCACTTTCCGTCACGGCTAATTTAGCACGAATGAGAACCCTCCCCTCCACTGTCCCCGGCTCAGCCCTCAAGCAGTAGGAAGAGCTTGCGGTACACGTGTGCTTCGCCGTTTGTGTGTTGGTTTTTGTGTCTCAAATTTAATTATACGCATTTTTGTGCATGTTGTGTTTTTTAATGGCCTTATAATTAATTCATATTTTATTGTTCTCGCATTGCCCTACCGTGGCCGAAGGGTGGAGATCGGGTCTTGTTGTTGTCCTGTTTTGTGGTTTGCTCTTTTTTGTGTTTTTGCTCTTCTTGCTGCTATGCTACACCATCATTTGCTATCGTCGTTGATAAGACGACTGACGGAAGGTGGAGTCGCGATCAGGGGACAAGCGTTTTGCATAACAATTGCATGTCAGTGTCGAAGCTGGGTGGAGACGCAGGTGTGTGACGCAGCGCAGAGTCGCAGCCCGGTGAAAGCTGTCCGTTTTGTGGCAGTGAGAGGTTGCTGTTGCTGATGATAGGAATCTTGAGGGTTATTTAAGAGCTGCATGCATTTCACGGTACCAGATAATTAAATTAAGGCAACACATTCTTTTGGCAGCACATTCTACAACAGTGCGGTTAATTTATGGACCATACTTATCGTTTTATTGATTGATTTTGATCTTGATTGAAGCGCTACGTGGACACGGGCGGAAAGAATGCGTGTCTTTCTCAGTGTTTTTTGTGTGTGTAACGAATCTTCAACATTACAGCCACTTATTTGAGTCCTACGCTCTTCGTTAACGAAAATCAATCATCACTCGATTCGGCACCAGTCACATCCAAACTACCAATCCGTGATGCAATTAAAGTACCGTCAAATGTTCTCCACGACCCCTTGCTGGACAAAGACACCCTTCCGAGCACAAAACATACCATTCTGATGCGGAATGCAAAGGCAGAACAAGAGAATGAGCGAAATTATGATTAATTACACGATTGATAGGGCATTATCAGTCGGAAAAGGGGTGGAAAAGGGGGGGCTGATGATTCTGGTGCACCGCTCAAAACATCGATCTGACAACTTACTCCTGTTTTGATGGTAAATGTCGTGCAATCGGCCCATTCTGCCTCGTTACCAGCATGTTCATTTCAGCACCACGTTCCTTCCACTCGAGAGCTCGCCCCGGCAGCCTCGTTACCGAAGCAGAGGCTGCCTTTATGAAACACTAATATTTATCTTAATTACGTTCACTCCTTCCCATTGCTCCTGTACCGAGGCGCGATCGTTCCACGGAGCAGCTGATGTGTGCTGCCCGTTTGGTTGCTGATTGTTGATCCACCTTGAATGGTTCTAACTTCGGCACAATGCTGCCTCCCTCGGCACAGGTCATTAGATGTGGTCCGGGTCTGGTGGGGCAGGAAAGGGCAACATCAGCTCGATGAACAATCAGACACTCCGCAACACAATGGGGCAACACCGTCGAACTAAGCGCCAACAAATTACCACCAGTGCGGCAGCAGAGCAGCGCAAAAAACACCCCGGCCGGTGGCTCATTTGCATAATGGATTTTCTTATTGCAGTTGCACGGATGTTGGATGATTCGAGGGTTGTTTTTTTTTTGTGGCGATCACGAATTGCGTATTATGCTCGCGCCACCTCTTCGCGTTGTGGTTTTTCCGTTGAATTCGAACCCGATTTTCACTGGTTTACACCCGGTCCATTCAAACGATCGGGCCACTTATCGGTCCTGCAATCGGATGCCCGTTGTGGCTCTGCCTGGCTGGAATCGTGCTAGTGCGCGCTCATTACCTTGCGTACAGTGCACCCTGTACGATTCCTGCTCGGTGCGGGGATACGTGCGAGATAGCATTAAGCTTCCGAAAAAAAACCAAGGCTCAGTTACTTGCTCGTTTGTGGCGTCAGGTTGTTAATTAACGATCATTTGCCATTGAGGGATGGTTTCAGAGGGAGGAAAAGGTGATAGGGAAGATGTTGATCGGTGTTGATAGAAGCAAGCTGGATGAGGAAAATCAATGTGAAAGAGGTCAAACGGCCTAGCATGAAATTATGGAGCAGTAAAGAGATAAATGTAAAGTTATGATGAAAGAATCTGGTTCATTTTTTGCAAAAAAATTCATAGCTTGATGGGCATGACCATATCATGAGATTGATGCCCAACAATCCACACGAACAACACAGTATTCAGCAATACGTCTTAGACTCTTCTGATTTTACATCCTGTTTTGCTAGTATTTGCTGCATTTCGTTGATTCGTTCAAATTCTCCGAGTTTTGTACCAAGAAACGTGATACAATATTAACGCTTCCTTCCAAAAAAACCCCAAGCTCACGCTCACACAGCTTCCTGTCCAACCGATCATGCGATTGAATGATTTGCTGACAGCCACTTTTTTTTTTTTTTTGGTCTCAATGACGACATATTTCAGCTCATTTTATTTCGAATGGGTCGTTCCGTCAATCATAGCATCTAATTAGTCTGAGCTTTAGCTTACCACAATCTCGAATCGGGCATCTACGGGCAGTTGATCGTAAAGCAGTGTGCCACGTCCAGTGTCCTTCTCACCGTCTCAATAACATACGACCGATCGCTTTACAGGCCCATTTCTTTACCAGCTCCTCGTGCCCCTGCCCTGTCCGCTTCATCTGTCCCCACCTTTTCGTCACACTCGTACGCATCAAAATCAATCGTCAAATAGACTGGCTGGGAGACACAAACTAGCCCCTAACCCATTCAAAGGGGGCTAACAGCAAACGGCCGTGTTAAATGACCACTCCATTAAGATATCTTTCGCCCAGCCCAGTGTGCCAAAGGATAGGCAGATAAGCAGATGAATCCTAAATGGCTGTCCGGGCTTGTTGGGGTTTGCTGCGGATGAGTGATGAATGTTTTATGCCATCGGCTGGTAAATGAAGCAACGCGTCCCGGGACTCTCTGGCGCTGAGTTTCCGTTTTCACCTGCGGGCTGCGGGCTGCCCAATCAACGATTGTCAGCTGGGAAATGGGCTAGCAAACGGAACCGTTTTCATGGTGCAATCATTTGCCACAAATCAGTCACACTGGAGCTATGCCGTTGTGGAGTTGGCTGGACCATTGCTGGACCACATGCCAGTGATCGAATGGGGCAGATAAGAAAGCCACGTTCCAATCAGTTTTTTGTTTGGGAATGTATTCCATTTTTTTGGACACGATTTGTTCCGCTAATTTTACTAGCCAGCGTGAAGATGAAGAATGTTTACTCAGATGGACAAGAGCTGAGAGCTCTCTGGAGGAAGTCAAACTTTTCACGACTAGTTTAGATGACTTCTTGTCAAGAGCCTTTTGCAGTGAAGAGCTTACATATTGCTTTTCAATTTTAACACTTTAAACAACAAAATCCTCATCCTCACCAATCACACAGCTGGACAAATGGACTAATCTGTGCTGAAACGTTTTCACACCTTGCCAATCCTACCGGCTCGCTACCAGCCATAAATTGCAAAAATGGCAGCACACACCACACACAAAGACCATACCCCCGGACCCCAGGGATTAAGCAGTCAAGAGCGGTTGGCGATGCATTTCCATAACAAAAGTCATACTCAATCATCGCCTTTTTGTGTCTGTTTTGCGTCCAGCTTTTTGGCAAGGCGAGAAATCGATACCCTCTTAAGCGTGTTGATTTAACACCTTTGGCACAAAGTGTGTGTCACACGATCCCTCACCAAAGCCCGCAGGGTCCGTGGCAGAGGCTGACTTTGTGCAGTTTTTATTATTTCGTGTTGTTTGCGAAGCCCAAAGCCACTCTCGTCTCTCCCTGGCAGTGACGTTTAATTGAGTGTGAAATTGAATTTATCTAAATCCATTGATTTGCTGTTAAAATAAGCATCAAATACATAAACCCAGCATCCCTACACCTTTCCCCACTCTCGACTTCTCCTTTTCAATGCTCGTCAAACGGCCCACAAGGATCACATTTCCCAAACGCGAGCCCCTAACGAGGCGCATTCTCTCGGGCCGCGGCCGAGCGATGAATGCCCAAAACGAGGTGCAAGTGCGAACGGCTAAAAACAACAGCCTCCGGGTAAGGAGGCCGCAAAGAGGGCACCCCAGCAATACAGAAGCGAACGCAACCGATCATCGCAACAACGAGCTCACCCGAGCTCGCAAAGCACGGGTACGGGGAGGGCAAAAATGGCCAACAGCCACTTGAGAGTGTGAACCAGTGCAACGCCGCACAGGCGAATCAGCGCACTAAAACCCTGGGCAGTAAACTAAATTAGCATAAATTAAAATATAAATTGCTTGTCGAAGCCGTCGGGCTTGTCGGAGTAGTCGTCGTCGTCGTCGTCGTCGTAGTCGCTCGGTGCGAAAATCGGTTTGGCCATTATTTTTAAGAGCCGATTTCGAGGCGAAATCTTTCACCAAAGTGGCGATAAGTGCGCTGGGCAGAGGACAGGCGCAGGGAGCGGACGGTGGGCAGCACCAGTTTTTGGGACCCGGCCGGGTTTACTGTGCGAAAGGCCTCCGGAGGGCTTTGGGTTTGTTAACACTGCCGAAGAAGTTAAACCAGAAGCGAAAATTGCTCCAAGCAAAACTGGTGACAGGGGCATGGGGCGGCCGAGACCAAGAGAGCAAAAAGGGCTGTCTTGCCGCAAGAAACAAAACCAAAAAAAAACGGTGTCAGCTAACGAGGTGCAGAAGTACGCTAACAGGGCACACCATTCGACAGGAACAAAAAACCTCATCACCGGAGCCACTACTTAAAGTCAACAAAACGACGCTCTTTAGCCTAATTCCAGCCACTTTCGAGGCGTGTAGTGGTGCTGGTCAGCGCAGCATTCCCCCGTCGGAGCTGGTCGCTGGCAGCAACCGAACGATGATGGACGTTTTGGATGGTTTTCGGTGCCTAGCAACCCGGGGCCCAAGTCACGTGATGCATCGATCGCTTACGGGCGGAATGCAAATTTTGTGCACCCAGGAATGCAACGACATGGCGCCCGGGTTGCGCGGTAGTTTGCGTGCGCCAGAATGACAGAAGCAGTTCGATTTTGTAAACGGATGTGTTTAGAATGATTTATTGTAAGCCCGGTAGCGATGCGTTAGTCAGAAGCTGCTGGGAGTTGTTTGGGGATGTGTTTGATTTATAGATGCAGTGAAATGTGTGACCGTTGTTTAAAGTTTGCGGGCAAAATAGCTGCATAGATAAATATTTGCTATGCATTACAACAATGTTGAATTTAGACGTTCTAGTGCAAAGGTTTCAATATTGCTTGTTGGTCTTTAGACACTTGATTATATGGAATTTCAATTTAAATATATTAATAAGCATATCAATAAAAAGAAACTTAATTTCACATCCTTTTTCCATCCTTTTTCACCCAAGCATCGTGCAATGTGTACTGATATTGATCAATAAAAACCGTGCCCTCACCCCCTTTCAATTACTTCCTCAAATATCAGTAATTAAGAGATGCTTACGATAGCTGTAACATGATCGTGCAGCGCTCATCCCGACAGCGTAAGGCAACAGTTCGGCATAAAAACCCGTTTATCCCTGCTGGAAAGCGTTTTGCCCACTACCCCTTCCCGCCTCTACACGACGCGGGCGAATATGAGAAACTAATTGAATCGTCCCGCTAACACCGAGTGACAATGTATCGCCTTCGCAACGGGTCTATCGACGGCGATCGAAGCTGCGATCTGCAAATTGTCCTGTAAAAGCTCAACAAGACTCTGTACGCGATCGTCTTATTATCACACACACACACGCTCACGCACGCACCAGGAGATTAAATTTCAGCAAGAGCAGCACTAAACCGGCGAAGGTGTGGCTTGCTGCCGAGGGGCCTGACACGTAGGGGCCCGTTGTGGGTTCGTTAATTAATTTGTTTGGTTATTTTGCAGCCACGGGTAAGGGAGCCCGAAAGAAAGTTCTCTTACACGGTACAGCTCATCATTTAGCGTCTGTAGAGTGAACGAAGGAGAGAAAGAGCACGAGAGATGGGTTGGGACACCTGAAACGGTGGTACAACTGACTGCAAAAACGTACAGCAGAAGCGTGTTGCGTGTCTGGCAGTCGTTCCCGGGCCGATCGCGAAGGCAAAGTGATTACTTTACACTCAAATCATAATAAGAAAGTTTATTGCCGAAATGATTCCCCCTACAATCGGCTGGAATGGTTTCGTGACCGAAGGAAATCACCTGTAGGTTCTGTAGATTAAGTGGCTGGCTGTGTGTCGGAGGGGGTTGAAGAGAAGCGCTGGGTTGAGTTTGAAGGGGAGGAAACTACAAAAGTGTTCTTGAAGATGTTCTTCAAATCTATCAAAATTCATATTTTCTGCGAAATAAATGCATAAAACAGTGTGAAGTAAGCTATTAGTTGTGATTTGCAATGCGCATTGCATACTTTCAGGCGTTATCTCTCAGTACAGAAAACTTCACAACATAAAACATTTAATTTAATAAATTCACCTTTAAAAGCAGCACACTACAAACCATCCAGAACCATCAAGGTGGATACACCGGTTTTTACCCCAACGGTGGCAGTAACAAGGTTCTCATTTTCCTCCTTTGTTTTCGCTTTTCTGCTGCTGCTGCTGCACTGCCCGCTTACTCGCTCGCACGCTCATGACGCTGCCTTCGCTCGATGACCCCGGGGGTAATTTGTAGCAGGGTAATTTATTTCGTATATTATTTTAACATTTCGATATTAAAAAAACGAACCCACCAAATCCTTCCACCTCCCGTTACCGCCCCCGTTCGTGCAGCCTAAATGCATCGTTAATCGGTTCGCTCGTTTACACGCTGCTCCCTTACCCTCCGTGCGCCATTTGCACGGACCAGCGGGACAACACCGACCATCGCGCGTTTTTATCATCGCACAATTTATCATCATGTGCAAAATTATAATTAAGTAAATATATTGATTTTGGTCTCATCTTTATCGCGCTACGTGCCGTCGTGTCCGCTCGGGGAGTCCCGTCGCGTCGGTCAGAACGGTCGCCCTGGTCGGGCGTACGAGTACGGCACCGGTTGATCCGTGGAGCGTAGGAGGAACATTACTGATGGAAATGAGATTTATTCACTCCCGCCGGGCCAGTCGGCCCGGGCGAGGAACGCATGTGTGCAAGATTGGATGAATAATCCGCTAAAATTACCGGGACACCGGGACGCAGCGATCGATGCGGCCATAAACACACCAGCCAAATATTCACCGTAAAAAAATTACAGCTAATTTTGTAACATTTCATAAACCGAACGCCAGCGCTTGTTAACGTCCCCGAAAACAAAATCCCTCCCCCCATCCCAGTGCCGAAATAGCCAGGCGAGAGGAACTTATTATAATATGACTCCTTTTGCCACGTATCAATTATTTAATATTTATAACTTCAAACAAATTTACCAGCGTAATTTATTACGTACAAAATATAGATTGTGCAATAAGCGAAAAATAAATAACCTTCCAAATTGATCCCCTCGCTTCCCTTTTCTCGGGGTCCAAAAAAAACTGAAAGCTTCCCCACACACACACACACACACACACACACACACACACACACACACACACACACACACACACACACACACACACACACACACACACACACACACACACACGCACCGCTTGTCTGAAGGGAGTCTGCAAACGAGTGCCCTTAAGCTGCACCCGTCCAGCAGGGAACTGGTTCCGGAGCACACGCGGTGCTCGAAAAACTCATTTCTACCGTCCATCCCTTTTGGGGCCCGGGCCCTGGTGAGTCCATTTATGCCAAAGTAGGTTTTTAAATGCAAAAGTAAATGTTCGCCCGCAAACCGTGCACACGCATCACCACCATCATCATCATCGTCGTCGACGTCCTGAGGTCCCTGAGGTGAGCAAGGAGTGAAAATGAACCAAAATTTTCAGACCGAACGCAAGCGGCCGAGTAGTGCAGAGCGTAATTTATTACCCTAACAACAGCTTGAAATTATCGAACTTTAGTTTTCGACTCGTAACGCCTCCTTTCCGCAGGAAATGTGATAAACTGTGTGTTTTCCTTCGGCGCTGATCGGAAACAATTGGTAGGACGAGACTTGGGGAGTAAGAGGGTTTTTTGGGGTGTTTTTTTTCGGACTTGAGAGAATGAAAATTACGCGATGAAAATTGTGATCCTGATTCAGATTAGGGTTCAGATGGAAGTGGTAGAATGGCGATGGGGAAGCGTAAAGAAGCATCATGTGGTTACCGTGAGTTTAGATTATTAATTTGGAGGTTCATTAAAAGGAATAGAAACTTGGAAAAGAATTAAGAGCTCATACAAGATTTTATTTCGATTAAATGGTAGTTGCAATGAGTGAATATCGTAAAAACTGATCAAAAATCAAGCAACTGGATTACATTTTAAAAACATTTTAAGATGTTTTACCACCTTAACTTTAAACCCCAAATTATGGAGTCGATTTCGCTTTCCTGCCCAGCTCACTAATCCGTTCCACGGGCAAACGTTTATCGATCGGGGATCTCATTTTTTGCAATCCCCAAAATGCCTCAAATTCAGCTTTCCATCGCGAAAGGGCTCAACAACAACAGCAAAAAACCCTCCACACCGAAATGTCATAAAATAATTCATCGTTTCGCCTTGCCTTGTTTTTTCATCTTAGTTTGGAGGATCGCGCTCTCGCGCGCACTCAAACAAACTCGCCGTTTCTAATGTGTGATCGCTTAACACAGGGACATTTCGAAATAAATTCATGATCAAATAAATTATACCATGATTTATGACGTCATTTGTGCGATCGAGAATGCGCTTTCTTGTTCGCCCGTTTTTTTTTTTGTTTTTTTAATGTTTTCGTTCGATTTGCCAGAAGCGAAAGCCAGAAAACATGTGTGCATGTGTATTGATTTTTGGCATTTTGGGTTCTCTTGGGGAGTTGGTGCTGTTTATTTTTATTTCCTTTTTTTACTGCTCTCTGTCGTCTGCCTTCGGCTGTGTTAACCTTCGCGTTCTTCAAATACAAATGATATGCCATTTTTTTATCGCGCTGTTTTTTTGCGTTTGTTTGTGCACTGCAGCCGCCCTCCTCCGTTTAGCCGCCGCGAGAACGCCTTCCGTTGCACGGGTCGGTTGCTTTCAAATCCACCGGAGGCAATTTAGAATTTTCACAATCAAATTTGTACGCCCATTCATTTCAAATTGGATTTGGTGTGTGTGTGTGTGTGTGTGTGTGGGGGGGGGGGTTCTGTTGCTTTTTTGCTCGCGAAAGAGAAGGGACCGAGGTCCGGGACCCCGTGCGCGTTACAACAAATATCAATAAATGAGGCTGCCACCATTGAATTGGAACAAAGGAAATCGGAGCCGGTGGCGTCCGCGCGAGACGGCGCTGGATCGGCCCTGGAAATGGAATCATAAATTCGGAACAATCGAAATTTGGCCAAAAATCCGGGTGGAGAGAGCGGATCTAAGGGCTTTAAGCAAAAAAAGGGGTAGATTCGGTGGAGCGTTTGGGGTTTGATAAGGAGGGTTGCTCGGTTTGTTTGCAGATGAACCTCAGATTGAAAAGGATCACGTAGTTTAGAGAAGGAATTTTAGAATTGTTTCCTTAAAAGTGTAAATAAAAATAACTTTTATCATAAATTTTAGAAGAATACAAGTCTTTTCAGTTGTAGTATTTCAAATAAATTGTGAATAAAGCTACATATACTGGAAAAGGAACGGAAGCTCCCGTTTTAAACAACACTTTAACCTTCCACGCAACCTCCAAAAAGCTCAGTTCCCCCATATCATTGTTCTCGTTTCGTTTGCCCTTCCATTCTAAATTCACTTCCTGCCTGTATCAAGCGGGAGCGTAAAGTGGGAAACAAACACCCCCAAAAAAAACTTGGACCCCAAAACCGCGCTATCTCAAAACAGGAGGAAAGATTAAAGCGCAGCGATTACATTTATGCAACAAATTATGCATTGTATTATGACTTAAATTGGAAGCGGGCTGCACTCGGCAACCCGTTTGTGGCAAAGACAGCACACACACACACACAGAGCTATCGCTTTGTGCCGTGTCCCTTAGTGTCTCCTAAACGAGACCGCCGAAAGACGCCAAAGCGTTCCGTCGCGACCGCGTCGCGCCTGGCCGATTTATGACCTCCAGCGCGGGCGCGAGCACACACACAGCGAACAGCGACAACTACCAAATTGGGCCACATTGAAGGCGCTGGCGCGTTCGCGATTATTGTTCCCCATAAATAACCGTCCAAATGTGTGTAATTTCATGTCTTTTAACAAGTTAACAGTCAGAACAAATGGGGACCGATGGTGGGCACCCGGGAAGGCCCTTTTCGGTTGATGTTGATGCCGCCACCGGCCGCCCGAAATGTGCGTGGAGCGCGCGGGTGCTAGTTCCTCTGTCATGTGTTGTGTGTATGTGTTGCGTTTGCAGCAAAAGTGTCAGAAGTTGGTGGTTGGCGCTATCTTTCCTGACTGGAGACTGGCTCTGAAAGATGAAAGCGGTCCGAATGCCGCACCAAACGAGTTACGAGCGTTTTGGATGCAGAATAGGGGTCGTTAGGTGCTGTTAACAGCCGGGAGTAGGATTGTGTTTGTTAAGGTGCATCATTCGCAGTCCTTTTTGTTGCTTTCCAGGTGACAATTCACGTGAAACATTTCCGTTTCTCGTTTCTGTTAGTGTTCATCTCTCTCTTTACTTAACTACACGCCTTGGATTTAGTACTCATCCGTCAGAGAGCGTTGTTAAAAGGAGATGTTAGTACTGAGTAGTAGTAAAAGTAATGTTAACTTAAGTAACGCTTTAGGAAGAGCTTAAAAAATATGTAAATCGATAAAACTCTTTTATTAACTAAATTATCAACTGCCAACTACTACCAGTAATCACTCACAAATGTATCTCTCCACACATTTATCATAATCGATGCTCCACACAAACAACCCCTATCATAAACAATCGCTTTCCCTCTCGCTTCATGAGTTTCGCATATTGTGTAGCCGTTCGCACAGTGCAATCATACTCACCAAGTACAATTAATCAGCAAATTGGATGTCACTAAAGTTGATGATTGAATAACTGCCCATAAAAGCAGGAGGTGCCCCACAGCACCGTCCCGCATGAGTCATATTTTGCAATACGCCCATACGCCCATTCGTACAATCATAATAATCTACCTCGTTAACGGGGTACGGTAGCGATCGGACGAGGAGAGTCACTTCCATCAGTGCACCTCGGCATCATTAACTTCATCGTCCACCCATTCCCGCTGTTTGCCAGTTGATGCGAGCCACACCAATGGCAATGGTGCAAAATAAAGCTCTTAAGCAAATTCTTCCTTAATGTGTTTCGTTTTGTTTCGGTGTCGGTTTTGCTCATTTAGTCGCGAACACCGCGGCCCTGCGTGAATATCAACCGGCTGCAGGTGCAGGTTCGTGCCTTACCGCGCGCCGAGTCTCTCTCCCCTTGATTAGCTTTATACGGGAGCGTGTGGAGGTGGTCCCAGCTGCCACGGCGCTGCAAACGCTCGCTGATCGTCGCTGCTAGCGTCATAATTAAATGTGTAATGTTCAAAACATTCGCTTAGGCCGCGTTGCTACTTACCACGTTCCTCGCTTACCCAAACGCCCCACTCGCTTCAGTAAGAGATGGCTGGTGGCTAGATTATGAACTACGGTGTGCGGCACCAGCCCAAGCTGTGCATGGTTTGCTAATTCAAATTTAATATTTATACTTCATAAGTACAATAATTAAGCTGTATGTATTAGCGGACGTAAGCGATCATTAGCAATCGCACGCATGCTGCCTTTCCTGTGCTTTATCTCTCTTCTCTCTCACTCACACTGCCCGCTTTACACATGGCCTCCCTACACTAGCTGACAGTAAATACACTAAGCGCAGTGCGCTGTTAGTGCGCAGCGCCTCAGGACGGCTGTGGGACGGCAGAGTTGCCGCGGGTTTCCGATCCACTGACCACTGCGCCAGCCAGCCAAGCGGTGGCAAAATGGAGGAGAAAACCGAAACGGATACAATCAGCAAAGGAAGATTAATGAGTGTGATTATAATCGCATTTGAAAATCTATACCCCACCGACGGGGCAGACCCTGGCGCGAAGGTAACCGCGCTAACGCTACTGCGCCATCCACCACTTCTAGACGCCCGACGTTTAACCCTTCCGCGCAGCCCGTTGTTACGACCCTGGTGGCAGGAAGAGAGGATTTCCCCAATTTAAGTGCGAAACCGTGGAAAGCTGCAACCTTAGCCCGTGCGGAGCGGAAGCCAGTGCCAGTTTGCCCAACACCGGCACCGACCCATTCAGCACTGGACAGCCCTTTTAAGCGGCTGTGAATGTGTCGTAAAATGGGTGGCTAGGTTTAATGCGCGATGTTGTAGCATGAGCAGCAGGGAGATGAAAAGGCAATTCGAGACAGGAAACGGAGCTTAACAATATCTCGGACCGGTTGCAATGGACTTCAGGGTATGTGTGTGTGTGAGTACTTATGACAGTGGTGTGATTATGGTGATCGGATATGATGTGCATCAGTGGGAGCTTAACTGCAGCCGAGGGAAAGGTGGTGGTGGTTTATGAATATTCCGGTCACGCGAGCTGATTGTTAAATTGTCGAGTCCTTGTATTCCTAATTGCTGAATCTATAAGCTGTATTGATGATGACTTTTAGCGATTGATTCAATAATATGGAGAACGTTTTGACGTTTGGAAATCAAAGGTTTCGCACCTTGGACAGTTTACTGGTTGATTGCGAATGACAAACATTCGGTTGTTGATTTTTGTTTGAACAAGCAGTGAGTTTAGGTGGTCAGCTTCCCGAAATAGAATTTCTTTTCCAATTTTCATTATTTTACAATCGAAGAGCTTTGACAGTATGATATAATTTGTGCTTTCGAAAGCCTTAAAAGGTAAGTCGATTAGTTCATTTGTGTGTTTTTAGACCATTGTTACCAAATATTCAGGATCTAGAGCCTCACAAATTCACAATTCTTAATTCAGTTGAAGCTGTCAGGTAAACTCATTGAATAATCATTTTGAAATCATTACCAAACATCCTAAGAATAAATTACTGATCTTTCAATCATCATACTGATCGTTCAGAAATGGCTGCTAATTAAAATTCAAGTGCGATAGAGAGATATCTGTCCTAAAAGGCCAACTACGCTCCCTAAAGCGAGACCTTAACCGATCAGCTTTCCACACAACTTCCTTACAGTAGATTAACTTTATTAGGACAGGATCATAATTGGACTCTTTAACGATTGTTAGCCATATCACAAAGAGCTGTTAATAATTTTATGATTCATTCGAACAAACACCCATCCGCCGGACACCCGAAAATCTAGCCAATGGCTCTGGAACGTCCCTTTCGTTCGACGTTTCCGCCGCGAGGGCATTGTGCACAACCATCATTATGTTGTACTTTTTAATATCATTTCATAACAATTTCATGTACGCACTTATGGTGGTTTGATCTTTTCGGGCACCACAACAAGTGCCCGTACACACACACACTCTGCTCGGGTCGGGTATTGAACAATCTGCCGAGGACGATCTGTGCTGCCCGTTTACTGCCGGCACGAGCCAACAATTATTTGTTCTCACCCTTCCAGCCGTACGTTGTGGGAGGGAAAGAATGGGGAAGACTTAAGTTGTTTAAACAAAATTTCACCATTTTACGATCCATTGTTCGGGTGTCGGATGGTAATGGTGTGTGATGCGTGCACTTGTAAATGCACAGCAGCACGCAGCGCATTCGGTAGTCAATTTTATGATTGTGTCCTTGTTTTGTGTTTTATTTCGGATCTTCCTTCTCTCCATTAAAACGACACCCCAAAATTCATCCCCATAATCCCATCCCCATCCCCCAGCGAGTGCATCCTGCAACCGAACATTGTTCGATCGTTGCGCTTCGGGCATTGTTTTGTGATGCGTTGGGTTAGTTTACTAGTGGCACCTTTTAATTGTCCAGCCGAAATAAAACGACAAAACGCCGAAATAAACAAGTGCTTATGGCACGCGCAGGAATGAATAAGTAAGTGCATCGTTTAAACCCAGCCCGGGTTAGTCCCAAAACACCGAGATAATGTACAGTAAAGCCCAAGTAAACAAACAAACCACGAACATCACTCGGCTGGTGAAGAAGGTGAAACAACGACGGAACGGAACGAATCGTGGCCAATCGTTTAAAATCATTTTCCAATTCAATTTATTGCTTTGACACCGTAAGGTTACGGCTCGTTTCGGTTTGCGGGCGTCGTTTGCCACGCTTCATCCACCACAGCTCCCCCGTGCCACAAAGCCCCTCTGCCCGGGCTTGCTGATCGTGATGCAGCGATCATTAATCAAAGAAATATCGATCCTCACCCACGAGCCACACCATTCGATGGGTGGGGAAGGTGTTGGGGGGAGAGCTGCTTGGGATGGGCTCGTTTCTCAAAACCCGCCCGGAGCGAACGCAACCATCCATCCGCCCGAAAATGGTAAATCGAATCGAAAATCAAACAAACCCGAACGAAAATATCATTTACCAGGGTTGGGGGAAAATAAAGCCCGGCTCACCAGGAAATGCCAGTTTATGGGTTTCTTTTTCACTCTCCAGCCAGGTTCCCCTTTCGTGGCCCTTCGACGTCCGGTGTGCGCATTCGCGGTCATTCGCTCTTGATTCGCCCGGCACCTCGCGTTTCGATGTCCCCGCGAGGGGTGGGTGAGTTCGGGCAAAGTGTGAAATGGTTGCTGCTCACTAAGGGGTAAACCACTCGGGCTGAAGCTCCAGCAGGGATGTGGTTGGGAGTGGACGGGTGGCGGCAAAGGCGAGTAAAACCAGGCCCCATTATAAAGACGCCTATTTGGACATTATCTTAATATCTATCTTATTGAAATATTAAAAGGATAAAGACGTCTTAAAGCCAGCGGGAGGCCTCCACCTTCGAGCGGGGCGATCGTCCGGGGCACCGGGAGACAGGCGAGGCGAGGAACGAAAAAACCTCCAAAAGCTGGCGGCCTCCCGCAGGTTCTGGAATGTGTTCTAATCGTTTGGCCATCAGCATCGGGGTTCGCTTCCACGCGCAAACGATTCGTGTCCAATTTGGTCCGGTGCGGTTACACCACGCACCACGGTCATTCGATGGCTCGCTGGTGGTAAAACATACATTTTCTCTGCTCTTGTAGAGCTACCTACCGTGGAAAGGGCATGCCGGAGGAAATGGATGCAGCGAAGCAACAAGTAACACCCGACTGTTTTTGTACATTAAAAGATAAGAAGAACAAAAAACATGCCAAAATTCGAATGGGTGTTGAACATGCATCCCGTGCGCGCTTGGGAGAGAGAGAGAAGCACACCGTGAATCATCGAGTGAAATGATTTTATTGCCAGCCAATGTATCAAACTTTACATACATTTTATTCTTAAATTCTTATCCCAAAAACAGCATCATTTTGACTAAATTATGCATGCAATAGCAAATATTTTGTGATTTTTCCATGAATTTCTGCTTTATTTATGATAACTCAACAATTAAATATCGATAAAGCAGTTTGTTCATCCCATTTCCACTGCTTTCCTTTCGCCCTCTTACCTTGGCAGCATGATCACCGATCTGCCCCATCGCCCCAGTCGCTCCATTGTGCACCAATGATACACCCAGCCCAACGCTGCGGGATACCACACGAGATGCTCACACCGTAGGAGCAGCCGAGCCGAGACACTCGCAGACTCAGAGGCCGCGGAGAGCGTTTTGCGCGAACATCATCGCACCCGATCAATCGGGCACGTTATGTTGATTTTCGTTTTGTAGCATGCTTATGACATTGTAGTCATATCATGACATCATATTTTACACCTCCCGCACACCGTCAGCCGTCCCTCGCCCGGGCGAACGGGCGGACAAATCTTCTTCTTCTTCTTTGGCTCAACAACCGATGTCGGCGGACAAATAGCACCCCTTTTAATAGGTGCCAAACGAATGGACGCTTACAAAAGCCTAAACGTAGTCGTTCGTCGTCGTTCGTCGCTTCCAAGTTTGAACTGCAAGGAGAGAATAAGGATCTAACGGGTGGAGAGGGAAGCGAAACCAGTCAAACATAGACTCCATTTAACACGATGCTTAATAATGATGTGGAAATTAATATGTTGGATAGTAATCTCTTAATAACATCTTCCGAGAAGGAGTCCGCGCAGATGGAAAGGGCCACAAATCGTGATCGTCAGCTTTTGGGAGAAGACTCTTGGGGCATTGGTTTAAGGGGACGGGACAGATACATGGGACAGTCAGCTCCATGGGACATAGTTTAGTTATGATGGGTATCCACGCGATACGCGGGCGTTATGATCGCCCTCTCTCCCTGCTGCCCATGGTCCACACATGGTCATTTGGACACGGTAAACCTTCAGTGGGGAGAGAGCGCGAAAAGAACGCTTGGAGACTGAGTTTCATTCTTTGCATATCGCGCACCAACGATCATCTGGCCGGACAGTGCTGCAGGAAACGATGCGATGAATGCCTTTTGTGTGCAGGACCAGTGTGTAGGATTCTCATTGCATCGAATCACACCGCACCAAAGCACCGTGGTCGTAATATGATCAAATTAGTTTTGATACGGTGATAACGCCGAAAGGTTTCATAATTTTCCACCATTCTTTCACTGTCCATTCACTTCGCAGCAGGGGGATCGTTTCGTATAATCACCCCCAACTCACAGACACACACACTCAATGTCTACAATGTCCCCACGGTGTCTCGCAGTGACCAGAAGTTGTCGCAGAGGGCTGTGAGGATAAGGCTGGGCAGCTTCTTCAGGTTGCAAGCAATTTAGCGTCGCAATGATGCGAATGTGACAGGGACATGATGTACGAACCGTGTCGTTTGCTTGACGGCTGCCGGTGTCTGATGTTCCCGGTTTTCGACCCGTACTGCCGTGCGTTCGTTTTGGGGGGCGAGGATCGACGCGAGCACGTTGACGCGTTGTTTCACCCCGATTGTCAATTGTGATTATTGTTGCAACAAGCCCTGGGTGACAGGACAGGCTTCAAGGGTGACTTCGGGCTTTACTCATTCGGATGTGAAGGTGAAAACACTTCTCTTTAGCCTGTTGATCATGGTGGAAGTTCTTGTGAATTTACCAAATCTTTTCTAAAAACTGTTATGAAATTATGTTTATGTGAAACAATTAAACATTTTAACTCTATTTTGATGTTTTTTTTTCAATAAGAATTTCTTACGCTGACATCCATAGACATTGGAGTACTTATACAGCTAATATTGAAGATGCAGATAGAGTAAGAAACGAAAGTGGAAACAGTGCTCGTTCTTGTCATATCATTTGACAACGATTCGAATGATTGTATAAACATCTTCAGATAAAAGTAAAACCTCCACGCTTGTTCCTTCAAGGGTTACATTCACGCACCCTGCGATGACAAGCGCTCAGCGCTCTCGTATTCAATGCAAATGAGTACACTTACTCCGCACTTATTAACAGGTAAGTGCAATCTAATAAAACACGCCCTGTAATTATCCGCTTTCTACCATTTGCCCGACCACGCATGTGTCGTACACCGATCAACCGTGCAACAGTGTCATCGCTGTCGTCTCCGACGTGCTACAGGTGCCTTCGTGTGTGCCTGTGGGTATAGAATGTTATTTCATACTACGCGAACGAAAGTTTCCCTTCCTCGTGTCCTTTCTTAAGGTTATGAAAATGTGTTCAAAATGTGCAAGCGCAAGCATCTAATTAACGGTGACGTGCGTGTGTAAGCTCTCGTACCAGTCCCAAAAAACCCCCACCAAAACGGTGACACTGTTCAGCTGCCTACCGTTTGAAGACATCGCAATAGACACGTTGATTGACGGTGAGGCGTTGTGCTGCAGTTCACGCAAGCCAATTATGGCTGCTGTTGATGGCTCTTTGCTCCGCGGGGACGAAGCGTACGCTTTCTTTGTTTTTCCGAAGCGGAACCACGCTAATTCTATTTGAATTTACACCGTACAGAATTCACCAAAACACATGTTTGCCATGTTGGGCCGTGTTTCGTTCGCTTTCTACCTTCGATCTGACGCCAGCGACAGCTACAAAGTAATGGTAGCAAGAAAAGTAAAGCAGCTCATCAAGCAGGAAAGCGTAAAACGACCCGTCAAATGACTCATATTCAATGCTGACTTGTTCGCCTCAAGTTTGTTGCAAATCGGGTCGTTTTTTACTGTTTGTTTTATTTTGCTTAATTCTATTGTGTGCACCCGTTTTTTTTCGTTATGTTCATCTGCTGCACCGTCAATCATATTGCAGAGTAATGCTTCCCACCGGTGCACCGTTGGCCCCCGATGCACCGGTGGTTTCAACGGTTTCACACGGGTCCGTGTTTCATTTGCCCATAACTCTTGCCCAATTACAGCTGACAGTTTTAGGGGAGCCAGATAAAGTGTATCTTTACTCCACATCTTTCAAAAGCTGTTGGCGTGGCCCCCCTGCCAGCTCGGGAAACACATTACGGCAAATGTGCAAATTTCAGCCAATCCAGCCAGTCCCTTCGACTGCAGGAATTCAGGCTTACCCGAACGCGAAGTAATCTCCGGACAACAGGCAAGCTTAAAGTAAACATATATGCATTTATGACGAAATTTACACACAAATTTTATCGCCTTTCGAACGTCTTCAGCTCCAGACCATGCCGTACAAACTCCAAAACTCTGCCTCTTTAATCTCTCAATCATCAACCGTCCGGCACGGTTGCTGCCCCGATAGGACGATGATTGTGAGCCACACATTTTCTTTAGGTCAGCAGCAGCAGCAGCAGCAGCTTGCAACCAGCTCGGGTTGCAATTATGACGTTCCGAGTTCGCCACTGCTTCTTGCTTCAGTGCCGTGTATGGCGAACTTTTATGGGAGGCTTCTTAATTAACCGATACAGATTGCTCCTAAGCAATTTCAGATAAGTCACTTCGGAGCCGATTCTTTCCGCAGCCAGTTCGACCGGCTCGATCTCATCGATCGGGTGAAGGTGAGTGCAGAGACAAGGCAAACTTCCTGTCTGGCTGCTGATTACGCCACACCGCCTCATAAGCCTGATGTTGGCGTCTCGGAGGCTCGGCGAACGCCTTCCCGCGTTTGAGGTTTTAGGTACAAAAGCATGAAGAGATCAAGCATCAAGTTGAGAAGAAAAGGCCACTCGCTTCGTTTTATCGTTTGCTGGAAATCGTAAAGCCAAACTTCTGCATTTAGCACGGTACCGGGGAGTAAGCGCGACCGGCGTTCTCAAAACCACGGCGGAGGGAACGATTCGGAAGCAATTTCCGAAAATTCCGGGATCAATGCGCAGTTTTATGACGGTGCTGTAGGGACATAAAATTTCACCCCTTACCGTTTGCCGGAGTGTGAGTTTGTGAGTTGCGGGGCACTTTGTGAACAGTCTAGCACACGGATCTAATTGCTTTAAAATTGAAGGTTTGCAGCATTCTTGGCATGGGAATGGTTTGTGAACGTGGAATGTTGGTAATGTTAATGAGTTTTCCACTGCGCAAGTTACAAATTAGTCTTAAAAAGGCGTTTAGTAAGACAAATAAGCATAAAATATAAAAGAACATTTTAGATAACAATAACCTTTTCCATCACAGAATCATTTTTGCCGAAGGAATTTGCTGAATTTGCAGCCACAGCACAGTTGTTGTGGCCCTGCACCAGTGCAATCCAACCACATTCGGCCATTACAATATTTAATTAGATATTTAAATACAACACATGCTGCAAACCATCTGTTACCTTCCCCATCAACCCGCTTTTTATGACGCACACCAACACTCTGCTAAAATTGATTCCGAAACCATACATCAAATTCATTAACCACTGTACAGCACTCCGTACCTTTGTGTCTTTTGTGTGCTTCTCATTGAATTGTGGTTTCCGTTGTCATCTCGCACACAAAAACCCCGGGACCCGGGACATTTTTCTCTTTTCCTCCGTTTTCCAAACTGAAACAACCGCATACAGCCCCGACGTGTGATTCAATTTTCGCATAACGAATCTACACCGCAACACGAATTGCGTCTCCGGTGTTTCTCGAAACCTCAGAAAAACACAGACACAAGCACACACACACCGCATCGCACAGTCAGACTCAATGTTCAAGTACATAGCGAGTGCCAGTTTCTCGTCCTCGTTTGCTCTTTCGTCCGTCCGTCCGTTGTAACGCAACCACACAACCCTTTCCCGCAACAGCAAATGTCGAATCCTTGGGCGGCATTCTCCGTGCTCCCTGTGTGCGCGAGTGAGGTGAAACAAGATCGATAATAACGATAAATGATATCAATAAAATGCGACAATTTTCACATTAAATGAACAGTACACAATGGCCGAGTGGGTTCGGCTTTATTAATCGAGCAGAGCTTTTGCTTGTGCCGCGCGAAAGAGCTGGCAGCAGCAAAGGACGCATCATAAACAATCACAAAAACCTCCCCGCTGATGATGGTGGTGCTGGCAGTTAGAGATTGCTTCTTCATTGAATCCTTTTCAATTAAACTTTAATGCGATGGTAATAAAAACCGAACCACAGCTTCTTTAGGCTTCTTTGGCTGGCGGTTTTGATGTCACCGTTTCGTTGTTATTATTGTTGTCTCTCGCTTGCGCTCATTTCGACGCTCAGCAAGCTTTCTTTTCCACTTAAGGACTTCATAAACATGGACTTTTTTTCATTTCTTCTCTGTTGTTATATCTCGGCTCTTTCTTCGCTACATGAAATTGTACATGTTTAAGTCGTTTTTTTTTGTCTGTTCATTAAAATCATGCCAAGCTTCACCAGCACCTTCGCTACACAAAATCGATCCGACCGCACCGACGCGGCCATTGCAATGCGCAAGAAAGCATGGCGTGTTTCGCACCCCGCGCTCCGAAAACCGCGCAATTAATTGCGAAGCGACCCGATAAATGGTGTGTTTGCCAAAGTGGATTTGATACCCGTTTAGCAGCTAGTGATGCGTGCATTTACTAAACCTCATCGCTCCCCTTCCCCCATGTGCGTTACATCCCTCCGGAGTTCCCAGCATCCCAGTACGGCGAGGCGTGGCCATGCAAAAGCACATCAATTTACACCGCATTTACACCACTCTCGGTGCTAGCACAATTTGCACCTTGGCAGGCACGGCGGCTGCTATGTACTGACTGCTCTTATTTACTTCGCAAGCTTAATGGAAGGGGAACGCAACCCTCTCTACGTGTATGTATATGTGCTTGCCGTGTTACGGGGTTACGCCTACTTTTTCGAGCGTGGAAAAGAAAAGCCCACCAACACAGACGCAGTTTCGATTGGGTTCAGCTTCAGAGAGAGAGAGACAGAGGAAAAGCTTACTCAACGAAACGCTCCCACCGTACATAGCACGTTGGGGTTCGAAAATTGAAACATAAAACCCTAACCACGCGCTGTATGTACTGCAACCAGGCGGCTGTCCTAGCAGGCGCGGAATGAAAAGCGGAGCGAAAGAGAGTACAAAAGGAAAATATTGCTTCAGCAGCAGCAGCAGCAGCAGCAGCTACGCTATTCAAAACGTGACGTCTTTCGTTTATCTGTCATTACTTAATGCTTGCCTTTATTGCTTGGCGCAAGATGTGTTTGCGACACTCCAGATCGCGCCCCAAAAGCGCCAAACAGTTCACACGAAACGTGATGATTTCTGGCGTTGGTTCGTTGTTGCTTGGAGATGATTAGATGTTTTGATTGGATATCGTTTTTGGCGGGGAAGAAAGCGAAATACATTGCTTCAGGGACAAAACTAAACGAAGGAGATGTACGAAGCGTTTTCAATCATCAAACGATACGAGTTCCAGCAAAATTCCAACACTACATACAAACATATGCTTTGCTAGGTTTTCTGGTATTTTTTGTTGATTACAATATCTCGACTCGTAAAAAAAGTATTGATTTAAGACCAGCTTTACTTCCACGAACCTCTCCTCAGGTCTACAAAAGAAATAATAGCTTTGCTCAACCGTATCCCGTATGTAATCATTCTCATCATGATAAATGGGATTAAAGACCCATTTTCCAGCCCGGCCTTTTCTACACGCTTTTCCTCTGCACTTTCTGCCACTTTTGCCACTTAAAGCAACTCTACCATTTACAACCTCAACGCTTCTCTACGCTGCCTCTATCCCCCGCTCTCGGGCCCGAATATAATAACATAACAATTTGAAATCATTTCACCAAACACTTCCTCACGCGTCAGACATCCTTTTTCCGTGCCAAAAAAAAGGTTCACCGGTATTGTAGTTATAGCACACTCCAGCCAGCTAGACCCGTAACGCTTCACGGGATTTTATTCACCACCTGGAACCGGGGGTATCATCCCGGGCAGCTCAGATCTGTATATAAATTTCCACCACCAAACCAGCACCACTGCATCCGTATTACATACATTTGCACTGTACACCAGCATTCTCCGGGTGTAGCCCGGGCGAAAAATCGGTACCATTTGTTTTTTCGGGTGAAACTTTTCATGCCATGGGGTTACTGCACGCTGCTCCAGCAGTCGAATCCGGTTGACCTCCACGTCGGCGCACTGCTCATCTCTCGGGCTAGGTTCGGGCTGTGCATTCCGGTCCTCGCTGCACCTCCGTGTTTCCCCCCCTCCCCGCGGCTGTGGGAAGCAATTTTCGTTTCACAAAATAATTAGGGTTATTTATGTTCTTTTTCATTTTTCCGAATAAATTAACATCTTGTTAAGGAGGGCACTTAGCAATTACCCTGGCGTTCAGAATTTTCCGTACCGCTTTTCCTCGTTGCGCTGCGCGAACTCCAGAACGTTTTTAGACGCTGGCATGCAAGCCCCCTTGGGCTAGGGTTCGATTCGGTCGGCTTTGGGTTCTGGCGATCTGTTGTCGGTGGTGGTGGGGTGATAGAGAGAAATTGTTGCACTCTCTCCCCTACGAGCAGGCAAGCCAGGCGGCACCGAAATAGGCTAGATAACAGACGTTGATTGTCGACTAATTCTTTCCGACTGGTGGTTGGCAGCAGAGCCTGGCACTGGAGTGGAATTTTTAGACCGCGATAAGCGCTTTCCAAGAATTGTGTGTTGCATGTGGCTTCAAACCGTGCTGCCTACAATGTTTAGTTGTGTATACATTTTTACACTTTTGCTTCAATCATTACGGTTAGTTGCTAGTTTGTTTAATAAAACCATAAAAATAAAGCAAAGCTACGAGCAGATGCTCATTATGTGAAACAAATCTTTTGATTGTCCTTCAAACATTCAGATAACAACAACGTAGATAAAACCTTCCCATTAAACTCTCTTCTAGCAATTATTTTATTACCCATTTCGGTATCGCTTTGACAGAATCGGTAGCTAAAGACGGTAGCCTACCTTTCTTTCTTTTGCTTTTCCCCTAAAACAAAGCGAACACAGTGAAAGGTGTTTAGTTTTATTATCATTCTAGCTTCTGTCTAATACGAAACTGCTTCCAGCTTTCCAGAAATCGTTTCTATCTCTATTTCGGAACCAAAAACCAAGCATCCCTCAAAGAGATCAGACCGATGATATGACCGATGCTTACCGACGACATTACGGCTGAGAATTCTTTTGCTTTATTTTATTACGAGCACTCGCCCTGAAGCGACTGTAGTATAAAATCTTTCGAATCCCTGTTTTGACCGAAGGAAAGAGAATTACGTACAATACGTAAAGGAAAGTTTAGCTCTATAAAACAGGACACACCACAAAAGGACAGAGAAAGCGTACACGTTCGGGTGTAAACTTTTGCCCACCGTACGACCGAAACTGAACTATTTCTGGCAAATGCGCACCCAGGACCGTGGCAGAAAATTAAACCATCTTGCGTACCGAGCAGTACAGTTGTTGGCCATGTGATAAAAATAGGAAGGAGAAGTTAAAATTTTTCACCAGACAGTGCTTCTTGAGCGGATAAAGTATGGGTTTATTTAAGCTATGATTTATTGCCCGAGAGAAAAATGTTATAATGTTGTTTTCTTTATCTTCTGAAGTCGTGATTGGAGCATTGAGTCATACATTGAGGAATAAGAGAAAAGAATAACGAAAGGTGTCTTTATGTAAAGTAGTTTGGTAGTTTGAACAATTATCTTATGAGATTGGGAGTAATTTTAAATGAACAAATTACCCTGGTAGCTGCTTTTTTTCCAATGCATACCTTTCAAATCCCTTAAATACCGTCGCCATAACCCTTATGACTCACACGCTCCACAAAGCGTTCCATTTAATTGAAATACCTCAACAGTGATGAGTAAACACATTCCGATTAGTGTTTCTCAGGACCCCACACCCCAATCCAATGCTGATCTGTACCGGACTGGGGAGAATTATGCTCTCCTTTACTGGTTCTCCACCAACGGTCCTCAAATCCAATTTGTGTCTGAGCGCTCGCTCTCCACAAATAATGTACACCCTCCGCTTTGCTTTCCCACCCTGTTCTTCTAGCTTTTCCAATTCCAATTATTCGTAGTCCCCATTCGTAGCTTCACCTCGAAGCTCCCGGCTTTTAAGCAAACATTCGTACATGTAACAATACCACATTCGAGCTCGGCACAGTGTAAATATTTTCCCAGTGATTAAGATTTTAATTGGGTTTATCGACTACCCAATTGCCCGATAGATGCCTGCCTTTCCTTCCCCCGGTGTGTGTGTGTGTGTGTCCACTACCCAACCCATAGCGCCATCATCAACCCCGCCATCATGGGCCCGAAAAAGGATTGCAAATATTGAATCGTCCCAATTGCCTGCGATTAGTTGATGCGTCCTCCCGGCGACAAAACGGCACACATTGTTCACCCGTCTGTAATAGGCCAGCACCTTCGCTACCTTCGCTACCTATCATCCGTTTGGAGTGGTGGACGGTTTTGCCTCTTCTTCTTCCACCATGCTTTTGTTGCACGACAAAACTTCAATTTCGTAAATTGTGTTTCATTTTCGGACAGCGGACAAAATTTGCTTGCAATTATCCATTAGCAAACACACCGCACACCGACCAATGCGTCCCCGCTTTACAGGGCTAATTCAACAACGATAATCGAACCATCTTCATCATCATTCATTATCACCATCGCACCATCGTTGGGACATCGTTATCGCGGCACACGTTTCACACAGGGGCACCTGAAGCTATTTTGCATTTCAGTTTGATTATTTCAATGCCTGCGATTTGCCGAAAATCGCACTCCATGTGCGCTGCTGTGTGTGTGTTTTCATGCAATATAACTCGTTACGTACCTCGACATTGAGAGCTTTTAATTTAATTCAATCAATTAGAAAACTTTAATTGCGTCACGCTGTTTGGGCGCTGTTGATGGTCATCCAAAAATGGAAAGACAAACATAAAAAGGGACAAGAAGTGAGAGTGGTGAGGTGTAATTTATCACTTTCCAAAAAATCAATTTTGGCATGTACATCTATGCAGGTAAGCTTTGCTTTCATTTTGTTCAGTTCCTTTTTTTTATAATCAATCGTACGATGCTCAGCAAATGATTGATCATGTTTGCCTTATTTGTCGCGCAGCGTTTTTCGAGATAGTGTCATAGGCGAAAGAGACAGGACTGCTCAAACCCATGCAAGCTGTTTTGATGCGATCAAGTCGCTTCTAATCTAATTAAAAGCTCAGAAAAAAGCCAAACAATCTACCTTCCTTGGAGCTTGAGGGCACTGCAATAACTAGAATTGTCCGAAGGTTCAAAGGCTTTCAAAGTAAACGTAAATGTCCAATCAACCAAACCGAAGGACAATCCTGATGCTCATCGAGATAACTGTTAACTCTACGCTACACTCTGCTCTACTTTTATCCACTAAAAACTATCAAATTTATAACGTTTAATGTCCTTCAACTGATTCTTAGTTTTAGAATTATATTCAGCATCATTTTTGACCTCACTTGCTGCTAGTAAAAAGCAATTCCGCTAGAGGGCAGTGTCAACAAATAGAACCAATTCTGATCGATCGGTTCTTTAGGTCCTTTTACAAATCGGATAACGGTAGACAATTATATAATTCGTCATGCACTCATTAAATTTTGTTAAAAAGGACGTTTGAAATGTCTAAGGATGTATGTTATATCCTTATGTAATTGTATAAATTTATAGACTCCTATCATTTATATGAGCTCCTGAACTATTAATTTATTTTAAAATAAAATGAAAAACGCTATACTCCCCAAAACACTTCCAAACCAATTTGCCATTCGCAAGCGACCACTCTTAATGCACCACTCTTCTGCACAGCATTATGAAAAAGGCAGCGGAAAAAAAACGACAAAACATTAAATTTCCATTTAATGTAATTGCTAAGCGACAAATGTCGCCCCGTGTGTTTCGCAGGCACCCAGCTAAACCCGACCAGAAAAACCCTGAGCCGTGCGCTTTTGCTCAGTAAAACGCTGCGTGTTTTTGCCTGCTCAAATTCATCTATTCAATCGCTACTCTTTAATGCGCCACTTCCAAATGGAGCACACAGCACACATAACGAGCAAAATGGGACCGCGCACAGTCCGCTGCGCCGCTTATTTTCACAGCCACTTATTCCCAACTATGCTCCACCAGTGGGCTGGTTGGGAAATGGACTACGAGGAGGGGGTGGGGAAAGAGAGGCCGCAAACGAACACGGAGTCGATCAATCTGCTCAGTACATTTGTTTTCGGCACCATCGCTCTTTAACAGTGCGCTCTGCCTTCTCTGTGTGTGTCGGGTGCCTGTTTGCCGCCTGCTTAATCGATCGTGAATGCAAAATCCAACAGCTTTCCTTCGCCCCCCCCCCCCCTCTCGGACACTATTTTGCAGAAACAGAAAAGGAAATCAGAAATCAATAACTTCCAGCTTTATGCACGATTTAATTTAATCAATAGCTGCTCACCCCTTTACCGCCCGCTTGCGTTCGGTCTTCCCACAACCCCTGCATGCAAGCCCCATTGCGCTTTGTCACTTTGAAGGCGTTGAGTTGCAAAACGTGTGTGAGTGAGTGTGTGTTTCTTTGAAACCCCACCGTTTGCCTCCCATATTTGTCCAGTGCTGTGTGGCGGGGTAAGGGCAAGAAAAATCCGCACTGATTGGTCACTTTGGTACCAGACGCGCACAGACACACGCACCCCGGACTAGAGCTGGCGTGAGAGCGCGACCAGAGAAGGTGAAGAAATACTGCGCTGGCCGTAGTAATTCCAATACAATTACGCCAATACTTGCCAATACCGAGCCGAGCGAGGGGTTTTGTGTGTACGAAGGGCCCATGGCATGGGGAGAGCAGCGAGAGAGCGTTCCAAGCATCTCCTTTTACGGCGCGCAAAGTGTACCGTGGCTTTCGGGGGGCCCCTGCGCAACGGCAGCACAAGGGCTACAGTGAGATATATGTTTGTTATTATTGTCATCCATTATGGTGCTCGATTGAAAATTATTGGCCTTTGCTGACGCTCTGCCAGCTCGTCGTGCAGCCGATTGTAGCTTTCCACGCCATTAGCCATTCGCGATCGGGCCCGATTGAAAAATGATACAGTGGTGAAAATCGCCAGCCCGTATCCGTGGCGCAAAAGTCGTCCCAACTCGAAGGGACGTGCAAGGTACTTGTGTCGTGTGGATGCGAACCAAGCGAACCAAGCGGAGGAGACGGGCAGGATCCGGAAAGACGTAAACGTGAAGGTAAATTAGTGCCTCTGCTCCATCCTCGCTGTAGTGTAAATTATTCTACCGTGAGTGCAGTTTTCGCAGGTACAACGCGGACGACTGACTTTGCTGTGGAAAATGGTTTACGCAAAGGGGGAGGGAAGGGGAAAAACGTAACGCCAATGCCACGTCCTAACGGCGCACCGGCGTAAATAGAGATGTTTCCGATGTGGACGCTTTCCAGGATCTAGCAGGAAGCACGAAGGGGAGCAAAAGAGAAGAGCTTCATCCAACCCATGAGTTCGCTCCCGTGGGTCACTTCACCTTCCCCCCGCTTTTGGGTTTCGGGCTGGATACCACTGGCGGCCTAGAACGCGCACAGCACTCCCGTGATCGAGCGCTATAGATTACGGCGTGATAATGGACCGATAAATATGCCTCGGTCTGTGTCGTCCCGGCGGGATTGGCTCGGGCGACTCATAGGCCGTGATTCCTGCCCTCGAACGGGCGCGGTCGGTGAAACGATTTAATGATAATGCAAAGGGTTTACGACGTCTGACGGTGGGGATATGCCGGGATGCCTGGTGGTTGCTGCTCCCTACTACTGGACCATGAGCCACGGGAAACACATGTTCGGCTTGTGGGCCTCGGGTGGAAAGGGACGCAGGTGACTAGTATCATGAATCGTGATGTGGTTGCAAGTCGACGCTAGGTGCTAATTTGCAACGGCTTCCCTATTCCCCTAGGAGGGTAGCCTAGTCCTTGCATTACATTGTATGTTTGAGCTGCTCGGATATGGGGAATGGCATTAAAGTTGTATGAATTCGTTGATTGCACTTTTGCATTTATATTGCAGGTTTAGAATTTTTTATGAAATAATTGACTATGTTTGACGCATTTTGTGTCGAAATGTTTTTAAAAAGACATTAAGTGTCTCCCATTCAGTTTTCCATCTGGATCACTCCTTTTTCGTACAAACAACATAGCCATCCGGCTCGAAGGACCATTAAATATGACGTCATATTCATTTTGCAATGTTGCTATATTTCTATATCCCTTTGTTCTGACGTTTGTCAAGATATTCCTCCGAGATTTGTACAATGACTATGACTATTTGTAGTAATGTAGCATGCACATGCACATGCTATACTGTCTATAATCAATTCACACGCAATTCTCATCACACTTAATAAACACAAATTGTCAACACCACACAACACACAAAAAAAGGATAAAATAACCACTCAAGAAATTAACACAACCCAAACCACATAAATAACCTTACGCCAGGAATTGTAAGTCAGCAGAAAAACCCTTGTCCAAAAACACTTAAAACACACAACCCGCACACAGCCCCGTAGGTGCGAAAACAGCAGAAAAACATTACCCAGCACAAAAACGTTTCAAGTGCGTAAAGCGTAAAAACAATAACATTGCATAATAGCAACCAACGGAGACACCGTACCTCGTGTGTACAAACAGAACCGTAAGCGTAGGAAACAAAACACCGCGTAAGCGTCAGAACCCAGAACTGACCTTACATAATAAGCACAACCATATGTAAACTCAAAACTTGACATTCAGCATAATTGACACAAAATAGAGAGTATAAATAAAACCAACTCCGATCATGGCAGGTCAGATTCGTTCGGACTGTCAGGATAGGACTATGCCCATCCTACATCTATCGAGTTCTCATTTAAAGAGTTTAGATATGTCCCCCTGCCCAAGGTAAGGCCTCTAAACTCCAACGTTTCCAGTAAGGGAAACCTCCTAAAGGTTTCTATGATCGCCTGGACGATCAAGTGTCGAACGTCCGCTTCGAAACAGTATCCACTTCAGTTCTACTTAATTCGGCAAACGATGACGAAGGCCACCCTGACCAACGCGAGTTCAAAACATACCACATGGCAACCGTAACAGTCATCAAACACATTACATGGCGACCGTGACTTTTAAACTGTAATCTTCGGATGTGCAAAAAAAAAGTGACGAATGAAACCTCAAACACGGACAAAAAGTGCAAAGTGGAAACGTTTTATAAAAATCGCAAGTGCTTCTGAAATGACTTGGAAAGTGATTAATTACCAACAATAGTGAACTACGAGTGAAAACCAATCATTTTCAAAATGGGAGGCAAGGCTGCAAAACCTGAAACAAATATAAAAGGAGACCATGATCTCACAATAGTTCAAACTCAGAATATTCATACAGAATATCATCTGACTCAGGATTTAAAACTAAACATTATTTTAGGGCTGCTAATCACCCTGTGCATTGTTAAAATAGCGAAAACTTGTTACAAACACCTTCGTAACCAAGCGCAAAAACACGCTTTAAAAGTGCTTACGCTACCAAAGTAGCAACGTAAACATTGAATCGAGAACAGTGAATGAATGATATACGAAAAAGGTGATATGCTATTTGACCCACAAAAATAGGTAAAGGCTGTGGGAAAGTACCGTAAGTTCACCAATGCAGCTATTGACCGCGATTATGAAAAACAATTATGCGCGTATGAGAACCTACCTCAACGTGTAAAAACACTGTGACCTGCGGTATGGTTTGGAACAGCCGTTCCCAACGCGGAAGACGAGAAGAATAAGGCAAGAATGGACGGTTGCTCACTGTCGGACAGACAGGTGAAAGAAGAGATCCCTGGGCCAAGGGACAGCAGTTCACCGAGCACCGGGAACAACGTAGCACCGTGAGCAGCAACAACAACAAATGTATTTAAAAAGGTACCGTACACATGCAATTTTTACGGACGAAGCTGCATAAATATGCAAAAGCTGTTAGAAAAAATAGAAATACTAGATAGAACGTATGATCAGGTTAGACAGCTAAACAAATGCTATAGGCTCTGCGCGTTAACCACACTAAGAAATAACACTAAGGAATTATATGACGAAATACAAGAGCTTCTACGAAAGCACGAATCATCCATTAAAGACGAAATATTAACAACCTTAGTTAAAAAAAGTAGACACCTATATTACGAAATAAATAAGTGCATTAAAATACATTTCGAAAGACATCCAGATTCGTTAAATACAACATTATCAGAAAACCAGTTCGACATAACGATAGAAACTAAATCTGACAAAATGGCTGACATTATAGAACTAATTAAAATCACCACTTCTCTCATATCAAAGTATGATGGTAATGAGAAAGATTTAAAAGGTGTGGTGTCAAATTTAAATGTATTAAAGAAAATAGTGAAGCCGGAGAATAGGGAAACAATAATAGAGCTAGTATTAGGACGTCTGACAGGTAAAGCGCGAATTGTTGTAGGAGAAGCCCCAAACTCAATAGAAGATATAGTTAACAAACTACAAGACAGATGCAGCATAAAGGTAACACCAGAAATAGTAGTATCCAAAATGGATAATACGAAACAGACAGGAACAATAGAAGATTTCGGAAGCATTATAGAAAAACTAACGCAGCAACTTGAAGAAGCATACATAGCGGAAGAAATAACACCAGAAGTAGCCAGGAAAAAAGCAACTAAGTCTGGAATTAGCGCATTGAGTTATGGACTTAAGGATGGCGAAACCAAAATAATAATGAGATCAAGCAAATTCGAAACCCTGCATGAAGCAATAGAACAAGCAGTAAAATTGGAACTAGAAGACAGAACGAAAAAGGGAAAGAATGAACAGACAAAAATTTTATATTCAAACGCTACTAGGAACAATAGAGGGTATGGTAACAACTACCAGGGAAGGAACAATTACAATAGATTCTCAAATAATAATAATAATAGGTATCAGACACAAAACCCACCCAGGTTCCCACCCGCAAGATATGGACATAACAATAACCGAAACAATAATAACTACAGAAATAACAACTTTAACAACACTAGAAATCAGCACGCAAATCGACAAAATAATTCCAACAGAAATCAGTACGTACAATCCAATCAGAGAAATAATAGCAATTTGCAAAATAATCGAGCGCCTATTCATAACACAGTAACAGCCGAAGAACAGAATAATTTTTTAGGGCAACCTCAAGCATCGGAAAATACCCAATACTAACCATAAATCCTGATGCAGATAATTTTGTTAAAGTAAAAATAGAAATTACAAAGGAAATCTATAGCACACTCATCATAGATACAGGAGCAACCGTATCCGTACTTAAAGCTAGTAAATTAAAACCAGGTTGTAAAATCAATACATCAAAAAATTAACCTTGATAAGCTCTAGTGATCATGAATCAGAGACTTTAGGAACTGCTATGACAACAATTCACTTTGGCGATTATTCCATTATGCACGAATTTCATATAATAGAAGATGTAGAATCCATTTTTTCCGACGGACTATTAGGAAAAGACTTTATAAAGCACAGATGCATTGTTGATTATGTTAATTGGATGATATACTTCTCATCTGATAACGGATTGATTTCACACCCAATAGAAGACAATGTAAACGGAAATTATATTTTACCAAAACGAAGTGAAGTAGTACGAAAAATAAGTATACCAAACTTGACAGAAGATTCAATCATCTTATCACAAGAAATCCAACCAGGGGTATTTTGCGGAAACACAATAGTCTCAAAACGTAATCAGTATATCAAATTCATTAATACCACGGATAAAGATGTTTCTTTTAACATAAAATCTTATACACCAGAAGTTGAACCATTAAGAGAGTATGAGCAATTACAGAAGAAACTTGACACATCTAAGGAACGAATTCAGAAAATTCATAACAAAATCCATATAGAAAATATTCCACAAATAGCAAGAGAAGAGTTAGAAAACCTTATCACAAAATTCTCGGATATATTTTGTTTAGAAGATGAACCGGTCTCTACTAACAATTTTTATACCCAGGAAATTTCATTAAAAGATAATATTCCTTCTTATATACCAAATTATAAACAAATACATTCACAAAGTGAGGAAATGCAATCGCAGGTAGAAAAGATGTTGAAAAATAACATTATTGAACATTCTGTTTCGTCATATAATTCACCGATACTATTAGTACCAAAGAAATCAGTTGAAGGCAAGAAGAAATGGCGTTTAGTAGTGGATTTTCGGCAGTTAAACAAGAAAATTTTACCAGACAAATTCCCTTTACCTCGCATAGACACGATACTAGATCAGCTAGGAAGAGCCAAATATTTCAGCACATTGGATTTGATGTCAGGGTTTCATCAAATCAAACTTGATAAAAATTCGAGAAAATACACAGCTTTTTCGACACCTACAGGCCACTATCAGTTTACAAGAATGCCATTTGGACTCAACATTAGCCCAAACAGCTTCCAAAGAATGATGGCTATCGCTATGGCTGGTTTAACACCAGAGCTAGCATTTGTATATATAGATGATATTATAGTTACTGGATGCAGTGCACGGCATCATATCAGTAATTTAGGTAAAGTTTTTGATAGGCTAAGAAAATATAACCTTAAACTAAATGCAGAAAAATGTTGTTTCTTCAAAACAGAAGTAACGTACTTAGGTCATAAAATAACAGATAAAGGAATTTATCCAGACGACGCGAAGTTTGACACAATTAAAAACTTCCCGATTCCTACTAATGCTGATGAAGCAAGACGTTTTGTCGCATTTTGTAATTACTATCGTAAATTTGTACAGAATTTTGCTAAGATAGCTAAACCAATTAATAATTTGATTAAGAAAAATGTTAAGTTTGCATGGACTTCAGAATGTCAAGCAGCTTTTGATACATTGAAACAAAGCTTACTCTCACCCACAATTTTACAATATCCAGATTTTAAAAAACAATTCATTATTACGACAGACGCATCGGATATGGCATGTGGTGCAGTGTTATCACAAATAACAGATGGAAACGATTTGCCAGTCGCATTTGCGAGTAAAAGTTTTACACCAGGGGAAAAGAATAAGCCAATTATCGAGAAAGAGCTTACAGCTATACATTGGGCAATTAATTATTTTAAACCTTATGTATATGGACAAAAATTTATAGTTAGAACAGATCATAGACCACTAGCTTACTTATTTGGTATGAAAAATCCTACTTCTAAGCTTACTAGAATGAGGCTAGATTTAGAAGAATTTGACTTTGAAATAGAATATTTAGCAGGTAAAGCTAATGTTGCGGCAGACGCACTATCAAGAATAATCCTTAACTCGGATGACCTAAAGGCATCAATACCAAAATCCAAAACGATTTTAATGGTTAATACAAGAGCCATGGTTAAGAAAAATAACGAGAAAACTGATATAAACAAAGACGAACCAATCGCAACAACAGGGACTGATCACCCCGCGATGTGGAAAACAGATAGACCTTTAGAAGTGAGAAAGGTACTAAAAATAGGTACGCAGAGAATTAAGAACAACGTTGAATTCATAATATACAACCATTCATACAGTAAAGCACTAGGAAAATTTCTTTTGAGAAATGATGTAAATGGAAGTCAAGCATTAGAGTTTGCTCTTCTAGAAATGTGCAAAATCGCGAAACAATATGGAAGAAATAAGCTAGCATGGTCAGAAGAAGATCATTTATTCGAAGAATATTCCCAACAAACTATTAAGGAAATAGCCAACAGAGCCATTACCAAGTTTGAAATAATCCTGTTTACTCCAACTAGATGGATAACAACAGAAAAAGATAGGCTGAGAATAATTTCAGATTATCATATGACCCCTTCGGGAGGACATATAGGCCAGTACAGACTGTACCAGAAAATAAGGGAAAAATATAAATGGAAAAATATGAAAGATGATATCAAGAAATACGTACGAAATTGTAAAGCATGCATAGTTAATAAGACGACTAGACATACTAAAGAAAAAACAGTTGTAACTACAACACCGACAAAACCATTTAACATAATTTCAATCGACACAGTAGGACCTCTAACAAAAACTAACAAAAACAACAGGTATGCAATAACCATACAATGTGACTTAACGAAATATATAGTAGTAATACCTATCCATAACAAAGAAGCAAACACTATAGCCAAGGCATTGGTAGAAAACTTCATCCTTACATTCGGAACATTTATAGAATTAAAATCAGATCAAGGACTAGAATATAACAATGAAATATTACACAAAATCTCAGAAATTTTAAAAATCAAACAAACTTTTAGCACAGCTTACCACCCACAGACAATAGGATCATTAGAGAGAAATCATAGATGTCTAAACGAATACCTAAGAAGCTATACAAACGAACATCATGATGACTGGGACGATTGGACAAAATTTTACGAATTTGTTTACAATACAACAGAACACTCAGACACAAACTACACACCATACGAATTAGTATTTGGTAGAAAAGCGAATTTACCACAAGATATATTTAAAACAAAAATTGAACCAGTTTATAATATTGACCAATATTATTTCGAAATGAAATATAAACTCCAAAAATCAAACGAAATTGCCAGAGAAAATTTGATAAAAGCAAAAATTAAAAGACAACAAATCTTAAATAAAGATACAGTACCACTTATTATAAACTTAGGAGATCAGGTATATTTGGAAAATGAAAATAGGAAAAAATTAGATCCAGTCTACATTGGACCTTTCACAGTAGTAAGTGACCAAGGGCCTAATTGCGTAATACAAAATAATACAACAAAGAAAATCTCTACAGTACACAAAAATAGATTAATTAAGTACACAGGAGAATAACTTCAATCATTGTAATTCATTACGTTATTCTATTAAAGGGGGGAGGTGTAGCATGCACATGCACATGCTATACTGTCTATAATCAATTCACACGCAATTCTCATCACACTTAATAAACACAAATTGTCAACACCACACAACACACAAAAAAAGGATAAAATAACCACTCAAGAAATTAACACAACCCAAACCACATAAATAACCTTACGCCAGGAATTGTAAGTCAGCAGAAAAACCCTTGTCCAAAAACACTTAAAACACACAACCCGCACACAGCCCCGTAGGTGCGAAAACAGCAGAAAAACATTACCCAGCACAAAAACGTTTCAAGTGCGTAAAGCGTAAAAACAATAACATTGCATAATAGCAACCAACGGAGACACCGTACCTCGTGTGTACAAACAGAACCGTAAGCGTAGGAAACAAAACACCGCGTAAGCGTCAGAACCCAGAACTGACCTTACATAATAAGCACAACCATATGTAAACTCAAAACTTGACATTCAGCATAATTGACACAAAATAGAGAGTATAAATAAAACCAACTCCGATCATGGCAGGTCAGATTCGTTCGGACTGTCAGGATAGGACTATGCCCATCCTACATCTATCGAGTTCTCATTTAAAGAGTTTAGATATGTCCCCCTGCCCAAGGTAAGGCCTCTAAACTCCAACGTTTCCAGTAAGGGAAACCTCCTAAAGGTTTCTATGATCGCCTGGACGATCAAGTGTCGAACGTCCGCTTCGAAACAGTATCCACTTCAGTTCTACTTAATTCGGCAAACGATGACGAAGGCCACCCTGACCAACGCGAGTTCAAAACATACCACATGGCAACCGTAACAGTCATCAAACACATTACAGTAAGACTTGTCCATAAATTCTACTTCTAGAGAAGCAGATCGCAAATGCCTCTTATTGTTACATAAATGCACTTGTTACAATACCTTTTCTATTCCAAACCGAACCACAATCCCTAGACCGAACCGTTCGCCCGCCTGGTCAAACGTACCGAGAAATCCTATTCTTTGCCCCGCCAACCACAAACACCGACCGCTTCCACGGAGGCCGCTGTATAGCATTACGGCAAACGGCAAAACTCCAGCTCGGTGTCCGTCCAGCCCGTCCGCGCCTAGTGCTTACTTTATTTATTTATGCACATTAATGCAGGCTCTAGGTAATAGATTAATAGCTTTTCGTGCTATTACAAGCATAATTTGAAGTCATGATAAAGATATCCCCCTGGCTGGGCAGGCGAGCATTTTCTTCTCCCCCCAGTTCGCTTGTTGTCGCTGTGGAGCGCACTCTATCCACGGCAACGGTCACGGTTTTCGCTGCCGCAGCTTGCCGCAACCACCGGCCACAGAACGGGCTTTGCCCCCATTTCGCGATCCCGTAAGCTGCCCATGCACACAATCCGATGCCCGGGAACGCGAACCCGATCATCGATCACCATCGAACCATTCAATTATCACATTATTAAACGTTCACGCTCTGCCCGATCATCGTTTGTCGATCATTTTTCACCGCATGCCCGGTTTTGCAACTGGCACCCGTGCACGGTGCCGACAGTGCAGTTCGTGTCGAGCTTGTGGGTGCATCGTCCCGCGGGAAACGCGCCGCACACTAGCGCGACGGTGCCGCCGGGATAGTGGCCGCGACCGTGCACCGTGCACGATTTGCATCCGGCACAAGAACAAAGCAAAGTGGGGGAGGAAATGTGTGCACCGCCACAGTGCATACGGTTGCAGTTTCGGCTTGCAACAAAAAAACGGTTCGGGCCGATTCCGAAACCGTGCGGTTTGCAACATTGTTCACGGCGCTCACGATCTGGCGGCCGCAATAGCGCTTTGGCTACTTTGTTTTTGCAGTGCCTCAATTAAACCGATCTACTAATCGCACCATGTAATTCGCCATTTCACAGCCTGCTGCTTGCTGCTGCTGCTGCTGCCAGCTTTCTCAGGCGGTTTTCCTCCTGGGTGCCTGGGTGCTGATTTTGCGCAAACGAAACTGACCTCACGACTTTGGCTGCGGACTTTGGTTAAACGGTTGGGAATGGGACAAAATGGTCGGCACTCGCTTAACGCATCCTTTTCCACCGTTGGCTGGAGTGTTGTTATTACGAAAGTGCTGCTAGCAATTTCTGCTAGATACTGGAGGGAAGCGTACACAATGTAAGCGCTTCTGTCCATCGTCCAAATGGCACGCTGTGATAGTTTAGACAGCTTTCAGCGTATTGCCTTGATTGACTCTTTTGAGTAAGCGGAAAAGGGAATTTTAAACATTCTGAAATGTTTTGAAAAAAGAACTGCGAAATATCTTGTTATTTTTATACATTTTCTGGTTGACAAGCCATTGGAACAAAAGAAAAAGTGTTTCTTGGAAGCAGCAAATTGATTTTAATATTTTCCAATGCTATAAAAAGCATCAAATTAGCGCTACCAGGCGGAGCAAACCCTTCCTAGAAACCTTCTAATTGCCGATCCGTGAGCTTCCTGAAATCGCGTAAAGTTGCGTCCTGCTGCACGATTCCGCTGCGCAAACAATGTACCAATACGCTTCGAGCGTGGCAGGGCAGAAGCTCTTATTTAAATAAACGAGTAAATTATATGATTGTTTTACTGCCGCAACAAAACGCAACCAACATCAACAAAAGAAAAACACACACATTACAACAGTGTTGCACATGGTTGATCCTTTCCCCCCCTGCGGTAAGCCGACTCCGCTAAATGTACCTCGCTAATTACTACATCGCGCCGATTGCCAGGCAAATATGTATTCTTCGTAGCTGTTCGTTTAGGGTAGCTTTTTTTTTTTGTTTTGTTGGTGCTCTGGCTTTTTTCTCCCCTTTCTTATTTGCGCCACTTTCCACCGGCACAGATCATAAACGTAAAAGTTGCATTTCCCGTTTATGGTGCCCTAATGAAGACAGCACTTTTTTCCAACTGCGAGCCACGGGTTCGGCAACAAATCAAACTTGGAAATTGGACAAGCTCCCACCATGTGATTGATGCTGATTACTCCATCTTGTGAAGCGTGTAGGTGGAGTGAATACACTGACGTGGTGATGGAGTGGACATGTGTAGAGTGTGCGGGGTGAGAAATGCCAGTAACAAGCCGTGTTAGGAGGTACGGTACGGTATCACTTTCCCGCCGTGATTCCATCATTCCACCTCGCGAGCTCGATCCTGTAATACGATCCGTATCGGTTTCGCTGCGTATGCTCGCGATCAGCCCCGGACGAAAATCTATCATCAAACAGGGAATCACATTTTGTCGGCCATGGTTAACCACACAAACACACGAACACACGGAGGTACGTGCATTTTGATTGGATTCACCTTGCCTAACGACGTGTCCGAGTTAGGACCGTCAAACCTCTCCTGTACGAAACCTTCAAAATCCTTCTGTTCTGTACTGTCTGTCTCCCTTCCACATCCCTCCCACCTCATCTTCTGCCTATCTTCTGCCTGAAGCTGATGATCGATTGATGAGCACCATCGCTTGAGACATTTCACCCGCCCGCTTGCTTGCTTGTTGTGGTTGTTGTCGACGTTTTACGCTTGTTGACATGTTATGTCATATTAAAAATTGAAACCGACCCGCTGAGTGTATGTATGTTTGTTTGATCAACATTTTGACTATTGATCGAATCATCTTCCTGCCCCTCTGCCACCCGCAAAAGCACATTCCAATCGTGGAAGATGATGCCTCGAATGAAACCATTTCCGTTTGTTCCACCACCATCCTTGGCTGCTCACCCGCTCGGCAATCGATTATTCTACGGCGTGACAATTGGTTGGAAAGGTTTGAGCTTCCTTTTGAAAGGGGGAGGGGGGAGGATGAAACATTCCCCACCACCGACACCGAGCGCAGGCTGGCCATCCGTGAGCTATCGTGTTTCCTTCCCTGCGGTCAGCATGTTCCTAACTATTTCGGGGTGCGCTTTTTTTGTTTGTTTGTCTTCCATTTCGATAATGATGCTTTTGAGTTGCTCATTTTTTGATCATGATTGATCAATTCAAAGCCTTAGCTTTTTTCTTTCTCTCACTCTCTTTCTTCCCATGCTGGAATGCGATGTGAGGTGAGCGCGCAGGCGCAAACGAACGACGAAAGGAACGCGGGGCGAACGCAAACAAATAAAAATCTCATTAAATTAAGTTGATTATTTGATTACGGAGCGATGAATTAACATAATGGTTTTGATGGTTGAGGGGGAAACTAATTTTTCACCTGATAACGAGGCTAGCTTAGAGCACGGTGTGCACGGGGCTCGGATTGAGATATCTTGCGCGCGTTCACGTTTAGGCTTATGTTTATGAAAGATTTAAGTCATGTTTCGCGATAAACCCAAGCACACAACATGCAAAGCCGTGCGAGGACTGCGGACACGGGTTTTATCGCTCGATTAAAATATTTAATTTCCTGTCAAGCTGAACGCTTTGGGTATGATCGAAACGGTTCCTTATCTCTGGCTCTGCGCCGACTGGCGTGCAGCATATTTTTGTTTTATTTTCACACCATCTTGCACCACTCCAGTGCCTATTCCTTCGCGCCCCATTCTTTATAATGCCACAAATATTCAAATGAGCAAATCGAGAAAGTGATCGATAAGTCCTCGCGCTCGGCCCGGGACAGTACGAATGCGCCGGGTTTTCATTCCTCTTTGACGCTCAACCCAAAGAAGAAACCGAACACAGCACAAAAAAACAGAGGTTGCTGGAGAAAGAAAAAAATTGCACTCCATTAAATGCGACAACACAACACCAACGTGTGTGGACAAAAATCGATTCCCGTCCCTAAAATCTCCCTCCCGGGCTTCCAGGCCTGTTGCTTTCGGTCCACAGCGCACAGTCGGGGTGCTAATTGGAATCTGAATCCGAGCATCCTTTGCCCTTGTTTTTTTTTGTGTTTTCTTACCAGCTCCCTCCGAGCCGGTCCAACACGTCCAGCAGGAAGAAGGAATGTGTGTTTCCCGATACTGCTCTCCCGATATCCGCACCCGTGTGTGTGTGTGTGAAGATCGCTATTTGGTGTTGAATTGAAATGTTGTTTCGACACCTTTTTTGGACGAATTCGATTCAGACCTGGGACGGCCACGAGACGAGGATGAGGAGTCATTTTGTAGCATGTCGTTTTGTTGAAGGAGTGCGTTTTTCTTTCCCCTTTTCCCCCCAGTTTGGAGTTCCTTGGATAGCATGAAGCAATCGGGTGAGAATTTGTTTGTTTCGTTTCTCATTTTACTTGATTTATTCCCGATCGTGGCCCGCTTTTTTTGTTTACCAGCCCCACCGGTGCTCTTAATCGCAATCCCCGGATCCAAACCACGCGGCCAATCGGTGGAATGCCCTCGTCAAATGTTTTTACTTTTATCGGAATTTATCTTAATTTAACAAGCTTTAAATGTGAGAAAATGAGAATAGTTTGAATAAATCAGCGAAACCGAGCAAGCGAAGCGGATGATGACGGCTCGGATCCCATTGGACCAAACCAAACTTTGTCTCGATGGCTAATTGATTGGAGTTTTATAGGAGTTCATTTATTAATTAAACCCGCTCCCAGAGTACTCTGCCCGGGGATGGTGCAATGGGATCGGGCAAGAAATAAAAGCACAGACAAACGCTCACACACGCGCTAATAAAGAAGATTGGTACCGGAAGGTTTGTGGCCAGCGCAGCCGTGTACGTATCCGAGCGATCGCGTTTCCACAACAGCAACAGACGGTCTGTCTACGCCGGTCGGTCGAAGCATTAGTGTTTGGTAGGATTCTTCCTTCCCTCTTCCATCCTTTACTCGTAACGATCATACACGATCGAATTCCGGTTTGCAATTATGTTTTCGCCAGTACACCGCCCCCGGGGAGAGTGATTGGGGCGGGTTAGGGCGAATGGGGATTTTTAAAACAAATAGCCCATGTTGACCACCCGATGCAACGGTTGGGATGCGTTCCAATCACGGACGAAGGTAGCCTATTAAAAGCGAACGGTGAGGCTGAACCTTCCGGCTCAGAGCACACGGCAGACAGTCGGACCGTTGTGTTCCTTCGCACTAGTCGGATGTGTTTGTGTGTGCTACATGTTAGTGTATTGGCTGTAGCACCGGTGAGGGAGGAGAGTTTTTTTTTAATGCTGCGGTATCCGTCGGCCGAATGTCGAAGATTGCGCAAGAGAGATATCATAATCGATATATGCGCGGATTGTGTTTTATTTCGCTCCTCTTGTATGCTTTTTTTGTTTCTCCCCATTTCTTTGGTTCTTGCCAGCCTCTGTATTCTGTTACACTCTTGTGCTGTGCTGTGTCTCCATCCCTTCCACTGCTCGTTCTTGTGTACTCTTCACAATACAATCTCGTCTGTCCCAGCAGCCGTTGCCGTTTGCGCGAACGGTTCGTGAATGAATCCGAATGAATGGATGCACGCGGGCTTGCTGTTGCCAATCGATCTCGACGATCCAAACTACACACACACACCGCACATCGCCCGCAACCCGCCCACCCCGTAGCTGCCAAGAGCCGCGCCGAACCGCGAAACAGAGCGCGCGCGGTGAAACGTGTGTTTCCCAATAACAGAAATTAATTGCATAAATTTTATTTACTTTTTACGTGCCCCCAAGAAGCAAGTCCGCCAAGGTTCAATGCAAACCGCGACGGTGGTTTCCCCCTGCCCGAAAGATTCTACTACAGCTCTTGCAGTACGGTGGTACCGTACGGAATCGGGAACCGGGGACGTTGGACGGTTTTGTGCCGTTTTTCTTCGTACAAATAATGGCATGTTTATCCTTATTTTCGATTTGAATTGAATGAAGATAGCTGGCTTTAACCAAACAGGGAAGCAGGGAGGGGGGAGCTACGAGAGCGGGGACCGCTACAGCACTACCTTCCAGAGGACGCGGATCAGCGCGAGCGCGAGTCGCTCAGCCGTGCGAAATTAGTGCAGAAAAACTGCGCGACTAATAATTTAAGAAGTGCGGAAAAGATAATCACCAACCGCCTTCGGGGCGTTGTTTTTTGTTTTTGTATTTTTTTTTCGTGCCGGAACGTGAGCCGCAACTTTGCAACGGGCTTGAGAGGCAAAAGCTGTCGAGCGCAGGACGAAAAGGTTGGAAAGCGTACGATGCGCCTTTGCACACCGGAAGCAAATAATTGATCACACCGAAGAAGCGACGTTCTGTGTTTTGTGTGTGCGAAGCGATGGATCAACCTAAAACCCAACAGTGTTGCAATTACTTTGCGATGCAGTTTAATGCGTAAAGCTTATTAATTGTGTTACCATAACCGTGATCTTCTTTTGACGCATCTTCAAACTGAAACTTTGCTTATTGACCGTGCTGTTTCATGACTCACGCTTGCTTGTCTATTTCAAAATGCCCAAATTTAATCCTCTTCTGTGATCTCGATCAATCTTAAATCCTTTCTTCATAAATAAACAAACCCATTGTCGGTAGATCGTTCCTTGATATTCAGACAACCAGCAGCAGCAGCACAAAAACAAAAGCCATTGCTTAAAATCTGATTTAAAGGTGAAAAAGGGATGTTTGCGTCTGTGCCGAAAGGCTGCTTGATTTCGAAAACGATATAAAACATTCGTAACGAGTCGTTGGGGTTTTTTGTTTTGTTTTTGGCGAACAGGACGGTCTACTTTACGAGCCGCTCCTCGGCGCTCATTTATTACTCACTCAGGTATCATAATTAAAAACGGACTCGACTTCGGCCCTTGTCGGCGAGCGCTTTGCCATCCCCAGAAGCTAGGCTTCCAGATGAGGACATAAAAAGATGAAAAATTATTTTAATGATGTAGCATATATCTCATTACGTGTGCGTGTTTGGGGAAGAGGACGGAGAGTAGATGAAAGGGGAGTACGGGGTTATCGTTGGTAATCTTTCCGTGAAATGGATACCGACAGGTTCTGGAAAACTGTAATAAACTAAACTAAACTAAACACTCTTGGTTGGGAAAGAGTATTTATTTTGTAGTGAAATAATGTGGATAAAGATGAATTTTTACTGCGTACTGCATTTTTATGCTTCTCGTTAACATCACATTTTAGCTGAGATGAGCAATGAATTTGTTCATGCAACTTTATTTATGCCTTTATTTGTCGCAACCAGTAAGCATTCTCATAAACGCTTCTCAACACATGCTATCACGCACCATTTACATCAGTTCGCTTCTTCTAAACTGTCACCTAAACACATACCTGCCGTTAAACAGAATATCCCAAACACGCTGCTTCGAGAAGTTTGTGTTTTCCCCGCAACAACCTAACATTTAGTTCCAACATCCCTGTTGTAGCCGGGTTTCGCTTATTTACATTTGCTCGCCACGCCAGGCCGAGCGCGGTACGCCGAGATTAACTGGTCGCGATAACCTTTTGCTGCTTCTTTCCAAAAGTTTGCGCAAAGAGCCATGCCGTCCCCGTGCCGGCATAGCTGACGCGACTCAATTTGCACGAAATTGACCGCCGGTCTAATTAGATACTTTTCCTCTCGTTTTTTTTTGTTTGTGTGTTTCGGACGGTTTTGCCCACCGTTTTGTGACATTTGATTAAAACGCCGGCCGTCACCGTTTATCGCTGTTTCGCGATAAAAAGCGCGGCACCTTTTACCACTGGGGTCTACACCACTGGGGCCTGCTGCACGATGACAAGACGCAACGCCACGCCATTCGTGGGAGAATGGTCTTCGCGGTGATGTGTCAAAACAGATCGCAAAATGGTATTAAAGCGGTGCCTGTTTATGTTTCTCTTTCTCTCTCTCTCTCACGCGGAAGAATATCTGCCAAGACGGTAGAACATTTGCACATTCTTCGCAAATGATTCACTCGGTGGCGGGATGCGGTGGATTTCGGGCTCCAAACGGGGTTGGTTATGAATTCTTCCCTTTCCTGGCTTTCACCGTGCCAGCGGTTTGGACGGAAGGAGCGGAATCGGATCGAGCCTGTGTCCTCGTTCCCAGACTGCCTGTCTTCTATGGGGTAATTATTTTCTCAACGCACCGGCTGGATAAACGATTTCGCTCGGGTCACAGTTGCAGTTGCAGTCGTTTTTCATCACGCTCGTTTGTGGTAGCTCCTTTTGAAACAGAGGATGAAAGAGGCGCTGTTCGTGCGTTGAACACTGAGCACTACGCTCAGTGTAGGGACAGAAATTATGATGATGAAATTTTAATTTACCATACAATTTTAAGCATTTCCCTGAATTTAGCTCCCAACAATGTACGATGTAAATTTGTGTCTTTTTCCGTTTACGTGTAATGAAGGACTAAAATTTTCAGAAATTATTGAAAAAAATATTACCATAAAGTATTCTTCATAACTGATTAAACAAAATGTCATTTCTTACTCCAATAATCGTACTACGCTTGAAACCATTTTAGCCCACAGTGCAATTGCACAACCAGGCACACTAAACAACCATTGCACAGAAGCCTCCCTTGCAGCTTCAACACATCATTTAACACAGCCCGTGCACCGCATCCGCCGCTGACTCACATTAGTTCGGTGTAATAAAGCATTTCGCGAAGGCTAATTAAAAGTGCGGTATCCAACACCGCAAGAAGCCTTCCTTCGACCGTTCCAATCCGTTTGCTGCGTTTCAGTTAAGCAACCCTTCTTCCACAGGATTAACCCGCCCTCCATCAGCCATCAACTGAAACATCCTTTTATTCGCTCCAGACGATCGTTCGATTGCTACTCGGTGCAGCAGAAGGTTTTTGGGAACGGAAAGCACGGAGGTGCCATCGCACAAGAGAATCAATTCAAGCGATCGTTTAAACCTTCATTAATTATCATTACGATGCTTCAGCTGATTTCGGGAGTAGATGCCGCCAAGAAAGCGGCATCACTGCGCCGACTCATGGAAAGCAAACCGAAACAAAGCTTGAAAGGTAAATATTTGTGTCCTTCTTCAGCGGAGGCTGCTTTTTTGGGAGTACGCCGAGAACACACAGCAACAAACGAACAAAAACTCCCGAGGTTCCTCCAAGGTTGCTCCCAAGAGATCATGGTCCGTTGTTTGGAGTGGTTAATTCTTTGGAATCGCCAAACCAGCACCGGTAACACTTCATATTAATGATCGTTACAGTGTTGTTCAATACACCCAACGATTGAAGAATTTCTCATTTATCTTCAAAACCTCCCCGGTGCTGCGGCGGTATGATATGGCGTTGTGCGGGCCCCGGGAATACCAACTCCCTGGAGGTAACCTTTTGAACCTAGGCTCGTTTCTAAGCCGAGTATCCCTTTTTTCTCTGACAGTATAATCCAACCGGCCGAACAAAAGCGGGGGTTAGAAAGGCTTCAAGTGTGCTCTTCAATGCCGGTCAGATAATGCTTGTTTGACAGGTTTTCGTCAATTATGCTTTTTTTCGGTTGGAAATTTTCTGGAAGAATTGAGCAAACGATTCCGGGATCTACCAGGGTGGGTTTTTTCTGTTGGTTCAAAACCATTGTAGGTCTAATTCTCATGGATACAATCGATCATGTTAAATACAATATCTCATACCGTATCGGACGTATGAAATCATAATCAAAATGAGGATGAATACCAGAATCAATATAATAACTCAAGAATAAATATTCTGAAAATTCGATCAAAAGTTTTCGTTCCTCTTAGTAGGCCCTCATAAAAAGGTTTTCATAACTAAAAGCGAATTAATTGAACCAACCCATAACTCCATCATTTCGCGCATCAATTCACTTCACAGCTTCACTTGCTCAGATGATATTTTTAGCGTCACATTACAGTAATCAACCGCTTTCCCGAGTGCATTAAGCCAGACCAGTGCTTTCTTTCCAATGCCTTTATTAATATTTTTGCGCTCCACATCATACCGACACGATCGCTTTAATTGATTTTTTACTACTACCGTAAATAGCACAGCGAGATTAACACTTAACACGAGACTGAAATCGATTTTCCATCCATTTCATGCATCTTTTCGCCCGCTCCCGCTCGAAAACTCATCATTATGGCTGTCATCACCTGCGTTAATTTGTATATTTATCGGCTCACTTTGGCACAGAGGCGATGCATTCCAAGTCAAAGGCAGCTGCAGCTTCTTCCTGTCTCTCTCTCTCGCTCAGCTGCCAAGTCACTCGCCCCGCGTCAATCGTCTCTGCACGCGAGGATCATCTATGCACCATTTTCCTAAAACCACCGTTCCAAATTATGATTGCCGATGTACCAGTGACTGCTGGTGAGCAATTAAACATTCTTGCGGCAGTTGCAGCGCTTACTGCAGACCGCCCCGTAGGCAACTTCTAACGATTCCGCAGAATCACACCGCATCACCACCACCATCATCATCGTCATCATCCTGCGGCTGCGGCACTCATCTGCAGTCAAAGCATGTCATCGTCACCTCGCGATAAAAGCGCTCACCTTCTGCTGTCACCTTCTGCTGTCCTGCCGTCGGTGGGCCACAGGCGCGCCCGATTCCACCAAAGATACCCTCGGCACTCGGGAGTAATATCTCGCAGGGCACTTTACCCCCAGCCCTAGACCACCCGAAAGAAAGTTAAATTGCCCCGAGAGAAAGCCTTAACGACAGTCATTTCCAAGTGGCTCACCGTCTGGAGCGCAAAACCAGACACCCCGATTCGAGTGCGAAGATGCTACACACCAAATCACACTCCAGCCCGCTCAATCAACCGCATCTGCTGCTGCTGCTCCTGCAACGGATCCGTTAGACGATGATCGTCAACACTTTGCTGGTACACGCTCTTTTTCCTCTATTTATCGCTCTTTCTTCGTTAAATTTCTCCTAACAAGATGCACTTTTCACCGCGATCTCGCGCGTCCCCCGAAAGCCATCATGAATAATAATTGCTTACTTAATTTGAAAACACATTTCAATTTGTACCCAACAAGCCCACTCAAATGCATTCCCTGCTTTCTCACCGTCTTTCTCCTCTCAATTTTGATGTACGCTACCGGGTGGAGGGTACTGTAAGTAAAACCAAAAAATATATTAAGCACCACTTCTAACAACGGCCAAACAGGCGGCCTGTTAACTGTTGCCCTGTCCGTCAACCACCGACTCCATTGCGCCGCCCGGAACCACCGAGCTCGGTGTTGATGGGTTTCGGACGGACCCGGACCGAAAATATCGCCATCGAAAGATAGGGGTAAGGGCGGGTGTAAAATTATTGATAAAATGTGTTTGAAATTTTAATGCACTTTCCAAGCAGTCCCCGGTCCGTCGCCGTGGACTCGAGGGTGTTAAATGTACGGGTGTTAATAAATTTTCGACAGTAAATTGTTTTTGTATATGTGTTTCTTTTTTTCGCTCTTTTTGTCACGGTGTTGCTTCGGTTTGTTGCTTCTACTCTTTCGCCTAAGTTGCTTTATAGTGAGTGTGTGCGTGTGTATGGTATAGTCGGTGGTGGGTTTTGTAATGTAATGGGTGTTTTGCTTTCGTTCAACGAATGCATATGTGTCGCGGCCGTGCTGCCGCGCACATTGAGTTGATGATATTTTTTTGATGATTATTATCAAATGAAGAGGCGCGTTTTGGGACGGACCACCGTGAAAGTGATACGTACACCATTGTCTTGCGCGAATGCTACGGCAACATTAAATGGATCCGGTTTGCGAATGTTTATTGTCGAAAACGGTTCGATAGTCAATCGTAATTCGAATATATTTTAAGGATTTATTTTAAAACTAGCGACAAGAAAAGAAATATATTCAAAACTATTCCTGTGTTGTAAAGGCTTTTTGGTCCTGGAAACTATGTTTGTTGAACTGCTGTTTCAACTTAAAAACGTTCATAACTACCAGAATAATAAACTGTTTATCTACTTCATTCTCCTGCTTTTCTGTACTTCTAACACACACGCTTCAATATTCAGTAATCAAACCATCCAACTATTATTCGCCCAACGAAATCAACAAGCCAGACGAGCCCTCCTCCTTACCCATTACACTGCTGAAGGGCAATTTCCGTATAGTGCGTCACACGATGAACATGTCATCATTTATTCTCGTTAAAATTCGTTTTTCCCATGTACGTACAACACTCCCAAAGCGGTTTCGGCGAACAAATGAGCGATAGCGTCCCATCCACCCCGGGGACGGGATGACGCGATACAATAAAATCTTAAAAGGCAGCAATTATTTTACTATCCTCCGGATGAGCGCGACAATTGAGCCAGTTGGCCAGACAGTTGGCTTTATTTCCGTATCGATTTTCCCTACCCAATGGCTCTGGCTTGAACGTTGGTTTTACTCCAACCCACACTACAGACAGTGTAATTCATTTATCTAATCGGCTACATTTTCAACCACTTTTCCACTACCTTCTGTTCAAGTTCCCTTGTCAGAGAGAGAGAGAGAGAACGTTGGTTCATTACTTCTGAGTTTAACGAAGAATAGCGTCGCTAATTTTCAAAACCCTCGCCAGCTCAGAGGGGACTGCTGCGCCGACCTCGGGAAAGTGCACACGTTCAAACGATGTCGTTTTGATGACCCACCGCGCTTGTACAGTTGCAGTTGCTGCACGAACAATAATTGTTAACCATCTTAAAGGCAGTGTTTAATTGCCTGGTTGGGATTTTCCAACCCTCCAGTGCTGGGAAACGATTCCGGATTGTGCGATCTCCTATCGTACCTAATAATAATTTCATGATTAAGTCTCAATAACTCTCTTTGTTCTATTATCGCTTCCCGTGCCTACCCTCGGTGTTTCGAAACGAAAGCCAGCTCTACTCTGGGCCACGTGATGAGTTGTTAGGCACGACCCTTCGCAGTTCAATTCCGCGCTGCACACTAATCCCTGTGTTCTGGCCAATTGGAATCGATTGCCTTTTTAGGGGGATAGGAGGCAATCCGTCGGCAGACTCAAGCGCATTTTTCACACCTATCATCTGACTTTCATTATGCTAGCGGGTTTAGTTTTGTTTTTATATCCCCGTTAGCCTTTTAACTGTGTTTTTTTTAACATTGCCCCTACCGCATCATCCGTGCGCTTTGTTTTCCCCCCTCTTTGTTACGCTGCCATTTTTGCGCTGCCAAACACAATTGAGCCTATTGGTGCGAACAATCAAAGCACTCGACTCGACTAGACCCAAAAACTGGCAGGCTTCGGAAGCTTTTGGGTGCGGTGGCTTCTACCAAACAATGGTCAAACAATAAACCAATTTTCCGAACCCTCCCAAGCATGATGATCCGTTTTTTCGGTTTGCTTACTTTCAATAAAACCATTCCCAAAATTGTCCTTTTCGTCGAGCAATGTGTTTTATTATTATGCCCAGACCAACAGCACCGTTCCCAAATGACCGATCGGGTCGGATGGATCTGCTTCCAGCAGACCACTCGAAGCCCAGCCCAGTAAGCATCATCCTGATCCGGCGTGCAAATCGATTCCAAGGAAGCCCAACAACAACAGAAAAAAAGGCTAACGAGAATCGAAACATCAAAAAATCATTTATTAATTTATTGTTGCCGATTTTATGCGAAACGAAGAAACACGACACAGCGATCCGCACCGATCGTCGGCTGACCATAGAAACGTTAGCGCTTTCAAGAGGAGGGTTGCCTGTTTGTCTATTGTGTCGATTGTATTGTAGTTAGCGCGCTAACAATCGCAACTGTTCAACCTCCAGCAACAGATGCAATAGAAAGGAACGTGACAAATAGTGCCGTGCAAACATGGCGGAGCGGAATCATTGAGTCGAGATCTATTTATCATTCGATTTTACGGCTTCTTAGCTTCCACTGCCGAGCAGGTAAGGATGGGACGGGATTAAATTAAAGGTCCCTGAACACACACACACGAACACACTTGAGAGCCGTATCATCTGGCGGCGGAGGCTCTAGAAATCACAAACAAGGAAGCAACAGTTACAGAAAGGTCACAAATTAATTTGTATTTACCTTTCCAGCTCATCTTGACATTGCCACGCAGCAAACAAACTTTTATTGTCACGTTTATTTGGAAGCTCTCTGCCCGGACAAAGCGTCAGCGAGAGGCTGAACGCTTGTACCAACTTGGGCCCCGGATTTCAGCTGGATCATGTTGTTTTGTGGTCGAATTGACCCTCCGTTCGAATCGCTTTCCAAGCACTGTTCCCGCTGTGTTTTATGGATCTATCTGGAAGCCAGCGCACACCCGGTGATCATCCGGTGGTACCGTTGCCGTTTTTATAGTTCCAGGTTTCAGTCCTTCCTCGAAATGGAAATGCATTGCTGTGCATATGCAACGTAAGGCTTGGATACGTGCGTGTGTGTCTGTGTATGGGTGCATTTTTTTATGTTCTGATGATGGCTGATAAATTGAGGAGGGCGTCATGATGTCTTCGTCCTTTTGTTTGTTCGAATCGGCCAGAAGTGCTGGCGTCTGCGGCAGCAAAAAAAGGGAACGATTTGATTTACGAAGAAACAGCTTTTGTATTATATACCCCGAAATCAATGCTGTAAAAGAATGGGACTTTTGTTTCGGCAATTAATTGCATTTATTGCATTCATATTCGGGATAAATATACGCTGTTTTATGGGACTCTTTTTGAAGAATTTTCTTTGTAAGGAATTTTAGATGATATGAAGTTTGAAACATTAAATAATTCCAAACCATTTAACTTTGAATGCAACTAAAAGACTCCAAAATATAACGATTTTTTAGGCTTTTATTCCTCAAAGACTTATCGTTTTTTCACGCTTTCTTGATATCAAATATTAACGCAAAATAACAAAAACTATTTGTCCACAGCTTGTGCTATCGTCGTCTCTCCCCAAAAGCAATTTTCACCGTCTCACGCTACCTAAAGGCAACTCCCAGCCAGCCATTTTATTACATTACTCAATTCATTACAATTCATTTAGATTCAAATCGTGTACAATCTCCAGCCAGCCGGTATCCTAACCGTGCGCATCGTCACCGCGGGAAACATGATATTTTTCTCCCCTTTGCCGTGCTCGGTAGCGTCATAAACCGTCAAGCGCAATTTGAACGATTATCTCCCTCTAAGGACACGAGAGTGCCGCCGTTACGCCGTCACCAGCGAAACGTATCGAACGGCTCATAATTTTCATCGTTTTTCTTCCCCTATTGCCGCTACCTTGCAGCCACCAAAGCGACTGCAATCTGTGTTTTGCGCTGTGACAGAGAAGTTCGAGAAGCAAAACCTCCCAACGCAACCAACCAACCAACCCAGTACGGCCGGGAGGAAAAAGAAAGATGGCCAACCAGCGGCCGACCGTTATCCTGATTGACGAATCACCATTTTCATTTCTCCTGGGGTCGATTTCGGCATGTCGACGTTGTACGCACGCGTATAATGAAGTGCCACCGAGAGTCCTTCGTCCTGCGTCGCTCGCGTACGGTACAATGCGAGGGGCATCTCGCACGCGCACCCTTCCGACTATGTACCGTGTGCGCTGATAAATACAACCACCCTTTGGTCCCATCTCACATTTGCAAAAGCGCACACAACACACACACACAGACACAGACACTCAGACGTGCAGACAAATATCATCCAGCCGGCCGGGATGAAGCTTACCGCATTACGCTTAAGTAGAAAATAAATTACTTTTTTTCCTTCATAATCGTAAACGTCCAGCCCAAGGTGAGGGAACGCTGACAGCTGAATCGACGCGGGAAGGGCTGCACCTAGCGAAGCACGGTGGAAACTGTCATCCATCATGCAAAAACAAATATGTAGCTAAAAATGTAATTTATATTTATATTTGCACACCATCTCGAACAAATTTGGGTACAGCTTAGGGAAGGAGCCACGGTTCCGTTTCGTGCTCAAAATGGTTGCTCGAAGGTCTGACGTAAAACGTGTGCAATGGTTATGATTTAGGGATTTTGTTCAAGTGCGGAACAGATTTACTGTTTGACATACGTTTTTATGATGTAGTGGTTGAAAAAAATGGAGTTGATGTTGAAAAGGGAGATCAATTGCGCTATTTTAAGAATTTATAGAACGACTTTTGATGTAATAATACTTGTTTTTCAGCAGCGCAATATTTTGAGGTTTTTTTGCATAACTAGTTCAAAATTACATAGTTTATTATTGCTTAAAATAAAGCGAAAACTTCTTTTCATGTTTCTCGTACACAAAAATATCTCTATTTTATTTCAATATCATAAATGCGACGCTATAAACAGCGCCACTATACCACTTAGCTGCCAGCTAGGGTCCGGGAGCCAGGAGATTCGTCGACAGCCTATACGGGCCGCCGATACACATCGCCGTTTCAACGCATAATCATTTCCATTTGCATTCGAGTCTCATAAAACGATGGGTGTTTATTTTATTACACCTTCTGACCTCAATTTCTTGCCGCCCCACGATCGATACGGTTTGGCGTTGGATGATGGTAATGATGAACAACGCCGGCCACCCCCCCAACCGGCACTGCGCGCGCGTTAACTGTCTCGCTAGCTAGATTCATCCTGCCGATTGATCGATTTTTTCCGTCTTAATATAAAAGCAAACAACGCACAAGCACCGATGCAAAAGAGGGCCGCAAGCGAAAGAAAACTTCCGCCAAGTATTAATAGAACGAAAGGAAGAGGCGGCCAAACCGCCCGGCCGGGGTGCCGGTGGCTGCCGGCACCGGAACACGTAGTGCAGTAAAATTCAAATTTCCTGGCTGCCATCTTCTTTTATCCGGCAGATAAAAGAGGGGGGCAATTTTTACAATCCCTGTTTCATCGCTTTCCCGCACACCATTTAACGGGGATGCTCTTTTATAACCTTCCCCTTGTCCCTGTGTGTGTGTGTGTTTTTTTTGCCACCATCCGTTGCACAACCTCAATCTTTGCGCCGTTTCCCAACCGTGATTGCGTCGCAAAAGGATGGATGGAAAAGGAAAATGGTTGTAGCGTTAAAGTAGTCTGCTTTCCACACCGGTTTTCTGCTGCCAGTTTTGTCACCCTAGTTTTGTTTGGCCGTGCACGCAAACGAACCCGAGGGAATAGAAACATTTTGGGTGTGGTGGTACGAACAATCAACTAAATTTGCTGCCAGACTACTTCCACCACGGGAGCCTTTGCTCCTGCTTGCCAGTAACAGCACCGTGATACAAGGGATGATTTGCATTATTCATGCCTATTTGAACTAAACGGCAGCAAACATGTCCTTGGGGGAAATGTCGTCCTGATTCCTAATCGGTGTGGATAAGCGTCAGGAGAATGAAAGCGTCGGCCTTTACCGGTCGTTCCTGGTGGAAGGGATCAAATTTTGCTGTAATAGAGTGGTTTAATATTGGCCAGATGGTTGCTAATCACAGCTCGGATGTGATAGTTGGTTGCTATAATCGATCATAAGAGAGGGTTTTATTTTTCGAGGGGAAGAGATGACTGGAGCAATCCACAGCATTTTTGATTAGACTAATTCAGAATACAAATTGTATAAGGGTAATCATATCTTGCCTTTTCCCAGTAGAATGATTCATCTAATATTTCATTAAAGGTCGGCGTCAAAATTCCACAGAAAACATTGTTTTGTTTTTCAGGCTTCTGTAACATTCTATTTGAATTTCCACGACACAACATTTGTCCCACTAATCGACTTGTTAACTACAAATTAAATCGCTCCAAATTTGTATTGAAATTTCAGCATTCATTCACGTACAGCAGCGAGCATTTAAAATCTACACACCCTTTCGTTCAATGATCTTCAATGATCGCTGTGGAAGAAAAACAAAGACACCCAATCTTAATTTGCCTTTCAAAGGAAGCGACAAATCTGTATATTTTGTACAGCCCCTCCGTCTGCTCAAAACTCACCGAATTAAGTCGAAACGATCGGTTGTTACCTGAGAGATGGAACGATGGGGAGGGGCTTTGAGGGGAGGAGATTATTTTTTGTTGTTCTTTACGGCTCGCTTCAGTAGGCCCTACGCGCCCAGTTCCGCTACCATTGCTCAAAGAGCCAAGATCCGCCCGGTTCGATAGCTCGATCTCGCGATCGGGTGCGCTGAATACGTTACAAAACTTGCCAACTCCTGAACCCGATCCATACGTGGGCTGAACGATCGCTGTTCCGTTTTTTTTTTTTTTTGTTGTGTGTCGAAGAGGGCTACAGGTGGGCCTGGACGGAGGAAGCACAAAATCCGTCGGACATGTGTTCTTTCGCACTAATGTCCCCTGCCAAATAGACTTTCAAATTCGCTCATCAAACCGTGTCTGCTGTCCGGGCGCGATTTCCGATCCGACCGGCCGTCGGTGGCATGAAGGATTACACACCACGCAGCCCGCAGCGTCTCCCCTCCTCGAGGCAGCGAGCCCTCGTGGGGCAATCGGTGAATGGAATTGGATGCATTGGAGGAAGCACCATAATTGAATAAAAACTTTTATTGTTCTTCACGGGCGCGCAGGAAGCCTCCCATAACTGTAAACGAGCTATCGGAACGAGCGACCTTTTGCCAGGCGGTACGAACTTCCGATCACGCTGGCCGATTTCGGCGCGGTCGGTCAAGGGGTGGACCGCAAGGATGCGTGGAATGCTTTTGTTCGGTGGAATCCGTAAAATCATTTAAATGGACGCATGGTCGCATCGATTCCGCCACTACGGCTACGTTTTTGGGGGCATCGTTTTTGTGCGAGGAATGTGTTGTTCTTTTTTGTTGTTGTTGTTCTTGCGACAGTTTCGCTTCGCACCTTTTCAGTTTGCTTTTTGGTTCGCGTGCACGCAGAAAGAGAAGATGTTTACAAAGACAACAACAAAAAACCCCTCGAGATGAAAGGTAGGAACATCTTCGCACACACCGACTTGTCATGTTGACAGCAAGACGCGTTCGTCATGTTTGCTTCTGATCGGTTGATTGGTGTGTAGTTGATCGTGCATTGATTAAGCGTGTTGCCTGTGCTTTCGACCTGCACAACGCGCTGTGTTTAAAGCTTGTGACGGACGTTGATTATTTTGCAATTTGGTTTATTTGTTCAAATAAAACTGAGGCGGTGAAAAGGGACTTTAAATGTTGACCTTAATTCAAGGAATTGTGTTCTATTCACGGCTTATTGCAGCTGCTCCAAAAATCTTCCATGCAGTTGATATTCTTCCTAGATAGCTCTGAGCCATGTCTTCAGGTTTTGTTGCAAAATCTGCGAACAAATCGAGCGAAAGAAGGTGTCTAAGTAAGTTCATACTTCTGTATCTTCATGCTTTTCTTCAATATTGTTACAAGCTACCTCGACATCAGTAAAATACCCGCCAGCAAATGACACAAATTATCCAATCAATGTTGTCAAGTAAATCCGCACCATTGCATAAATCTTCTCGCACATCCCACCGTCGCTGCGTATAATGTATTCAAATTATTTCACGCGACATCCAGCAACGCGCATCGTTGCGCAAACACGAAAGCGATTAATTCATTTCAGACTCACATAAACACATCACATCACGCCCGTGCATTAAGGTACTAATAGCACACACACCAGCGACCGAACATTGGATTTGGTTTTTGGAACTCGCCTAAATTCCCTTCCTTTTGGCGTGTCTCCTCAATGCCCCGATATGCGGTGCATCGTTCCCACGGGTCATAAGCGGGCAAATGGAAGGACATCCTTCTACCAGCGGCCACACGCCCACCTAGCGCATTCACGACGACCCACAGACCGCAGTCGAACAAACACGATAAATTTCCCTCCTGGTAGACGTCGCTGTCGTTGAGCTGTCGCCTGGGCAGTGCCGTAAAACTGTACAAACACGCTTTCAGACAGTCGAAGGATACGGTTCGCTTGGCAGGCAGCTACAAGGATCTTCGATTCCGCTCCGGGGCCCCTTTACTCCTGCACCCAGCCAGCGGACACATGTTGCTCGATTGGAAATTGAATCCTCTCGGACCTCCCAGACCGCTGGCTGGCTGGCCTGTGCCTTGATTGTTCTTCCATTTTGCCCCTTTGAAACCACCAACAAGCTCATTTCGGACAACACGACAACCGTTGTTTGGCGCTACGGTGTTCACGGTGTTCTTACCTCTTTGTTGTTTTTTTTTTGTGTTGTAGCAGCAGCGTTTTCTTTCTCTGCGGAAACAAAGAAAGACATCTTACATGTTTTCTTTTCGCCCTCCCATCATTTGCAGGTGGGAATCGTTACCTGTGTTTATGTAATGATTCGCTTTCGGTGATGTTTTGTCCTTGTGGTTTTTGTACTGCGAGGGTTTCCCACCACCCTCTTCAACAGACAAACCCACACACACACACACATACTCCTTTGGACACTACACAACACAAACCCCTACATTATCCCATCCCAGTGGGAAAGAAATTAACTTTTCAGCTTCCGACCGGAGCCTCTACAATGCATCCTTGTTAGCCGTGATTCGAAAGCCTCCTTGTGTGATGAATTTTGGTTTTGTGGCGAAGGGATGTTTTTAAAATGAAGATGTATCATTTCGACGACATGATGGATCGCTCTCGGATATGGCAGCCAGCAAGCAGCAAACAGTGGGAAAGTACACTACTTCCGACAACTCCGGATACAGTGGAATTGTGTGATGAACAATTGTTAAACCTGCCCCGCATCGGCCAACGTTCCCCCGCGGGTGTGTTGGGTGCGAATGAGCGCAACCTCATTCTGTGGCACCATCTTTCGGACGATGCGTTTAAATTGAACTAATTAGAGCGCATTAGCTCCAGATGTTCCAGTGTAGAATAGAATTGCAGTGCCGTTTTGGTAGCCAGCCTGCTGTCAGAATGCATTTGTTGCAACTCCCGCCCCTTTGCACACTGATTGAGTGGATATCATTGCGATGTTTTGAGAGGTTGGTAGCCAAATTTTCATGACCGCTTCCGTTCTCATTTCTGGTGTAGTTTATTATGTCTTGTTTTGGAGACTCAATTCGTAGAAATGCTGTACTGCAAGATATTGGAACGGATTTCGAGGCTTTACGAGCGTTAATTGGCATATCGCAGCAGCGTGAAATCCTGAAATAACACCTTGTAAACTCCATCATTTCTATATTGTTCCAAATAAACTAAACAGCTGAAGAAGAAGAAATAAGCTATTTCTTTTCAAAACTCACACAAATACGATTCTGATTTACTGTCACCAATCTGCTGTTATTTGGATCTCCCGCACAATATCCATCCAAGCTACAAACCAAAAACGGTAATTGATTGTGTTCACATTTATGCAACGAAATCTGCAACCAACAAGATTCTGTTTTTCCCCTCCTTTCCACGTATACTGCTTTCCTCTCATTCGTGCTCTTGCTTCGGAGGCCATAAATTCAAACGCTTCTTGATGCGGCCACGAAACACCGACAGATCGCGATATATCGATCAACCGAGTGTGACCCTACATCCCACTACAATTCCCCTGTCACTGCAACCCACGTTTGTCACCAAGGATGTCCAGCTGTGTGTGTGTGTATGTGCATGTGTATACGTACAGCACAAAACAAAGGGCCCGCGCTGTCTACATCATCAGCAGAACATCAGTCACTATCACGCATCACGTCGAAAATCGTGATTTGCAAGACCGTGGGGTTGGTTTCGCTTTGTCCGGTGGAACACTCGTGGCCCGTTTTGTGGGCTCCGCTGCGGACAACCACGCTGCGGACGACACAAAAACAAATGTTTAACAAATTCTTTACATTAATTCTATTGTTCTCGTACTAATGGATTCAAAATTATTGATTTTTTCATTACCCTACGGGTGTTTTGTGCCGTTTTTCTCGTTTCTGGCCCGATCAGCTTAACGCTTTGGTTTGGACTTTTTTTGTTTGATGGTACTGCCTTTGTTTCTTGTCGCGCAAAGGAGCAGCGTTTTTGTGAGTGCATTTCCCAAATTTATGCTTCTGGCCGAAGCGAATCAACGATCAACGAAGCCGCCGCGGTACGCTTCATCACCGTCAGCTTTGGCAGCCCGTCAACCGGGTTGAAGGATTGCACCGGATGTGGCAAAACATTTGTGAGGATTTGTGGCTCGTTGCTTGTTAAATTGTTGTATTGAAGGTATTTTGGGCAAGGAGGACCCAATTCCGTTCGCTGCTATTTTCTCCGCGCACTTACTGGTGGAGGAAGAAACACTTCGAAGGTGTAAGGTTTGGCATTTCTTTTTGCATTTGTTTCACGAGAAGACATGCACAATTTAACTCTCGATTTGGAGAGCTATTGTAATTATATTCTAATCTTTATTATTTCCTTGGGTGAGCTTGCGGTCTTTGACTTCAATATTCCTTCATCAAGGTGGGAATCGAACCACATCTGGCTTAGCAGACACTAAAATTTATTACATTTGGCAATCAGGGCGATCCGAGCTCATTATTTTAAGTGGTGAAGTTCTGAACGGTCTAATAACTAAACGATTTTTGTAGAAAATATACATGACAAAACTACTAAAAGATTTACTATTAATGTTCACCTTTCTAAGAATTATGAATTCATTCATTATAAAGCCCTACACAATAACTTAAGGCTCATTTTTCATGTGCATCAGTTAAAAGTCCCATTACAAAAGGCGAGTTGGTTGTTACAATAAAGCTTTACTGTAATGTTCTGCGTGATGTCGTGTAAACGTCTCGTTAAATGACCCATTCAAACCGAGCTTTATGATGCACAAAGCAAACCAGCAGAGCGATTTAAACCATCAACTGCACTGCCAAGCCCCCTTGAGCTTGAGCTGCACAACGGAAGGCTGCATCCATTCTCTCTTCAACCACCCCGTACAAACAGCACGTCAACCGACAATCGCACACTAGCAGGACAGCTAGACACCGTACACGGATCAGCCCGCGAGCAGATGTTAATCGTCCTAATGGAACGAATTATGCTAAACCGAGCTAGGCAGCGAGCATTTTGCACCAACGTTTTGCCCATCTTCGCGCACTCAAGGTGTCCGGAGCGTCCGGGCGTCATCATCAACACCATTAAGTGCAACTTGATCAGCGGTCCCGGTCTCGGATACCATAAACGGATCATCCGCGATCGAAATCCTGCCCGTGCATCGCCGCGCTGCCGTCTGCTTTGGCTGCTGGAGGAGCATCATGGTGACGATCAGCGTCAGCCGATTGGCAATAGATTTATCCGCCCCGCCCTCCGGTCTCACTGCCCGGGTTGAAGCGTTGATGATCACGTCAACTAGCGGATCGGCAACGCGATACCGAGCCTACGCGCGGGACTGTGAATTATTCAATGTGAAAATCGCATCCCATTTTGCAGCACGATGTGCTAAGAAAAGATAAACACACACACATAGGACAAGAGGGAAAGAAAAAAGCCTACAACCCGTCAAGATGCTTCTTCGATTGGTGTATCAACGCACGCTCCCGACATGATAGTGTCAAATGCATGCCGTCCTCGAGGCGAATCGGGCAACTTGCGCCCGATCGCTCGTCATCAGTTGATCAGCAACCATTTCTAAAGCAAATGGTGCTCCGCGAACAACAGCATCAACGGCAAAGAAAATTCCCCTGCATACCTTTGAATCTGTTCCTAATCATCGTTTTATTCACACATTACCCAGCTCCAAGCTCGGGCTCGCATTGCGTCAACAACCCAACGGGGCAGCACACGGCCGATGAGTCAAATAATTTTAATGAACTATATCTATCATCCGGCAGTTAAGCTAGCCCCATAGCAAATGATGCCTTATGCAGCCTTTCAAAATGACCCTCCGAGCAGCCACCCCGAATGTCTCAACACGCTAAAGATTGGAACCTTTTTCCTTCTCATTTCGGGTTGATTCTCTCGCCTAAACCGCTCATTTATATTCCTTAATTTCAGCTCAATATATACACACACACGCGCGCGCAGGAAGGATTATATCGATGGTGAGGGATATATTGGCGATGTACAAGAGTTCAAGGGCGGGATGGGGACAGACGGGGGACGATGGCAAGGCTTTGGGTTTAACGATTTCCAAATATTTTCCAAAACGGCTTCAGCTCTACCATTATCATTGTTCGGTGCTATTAAGACACCTCCTGGGCTGGTACATGGCCGGCGTACGCCGCTGTGCCTGATTGCCTTCATTTATCACGACGGTTAATCATCGCCATTTTCTAATTATATCCAATCCATTTGGGGGCCTTTTTGGTAACTCTTTTTCCCTCCCACTTTCCCCCGCCGCACACGGGCGAGACCTCGCCACGAGACACGATTAAGCCGTTTGCGTTGGGCTTTCGTATTAATGCGTATGGTATTTGCTTTAATCGACACAGATTAGACGCAGAAAAATGTGGATGTTGACACGAACGGACACAACTTAATAATCGTGCCCGAATGTCGATAATCGTTGCATTCCACTGCTGCGGAATGTGTGTACGGCGTTGTTCGATGTTGCGTGATGGGGGCCTATGTAAATAATCTTCTATTTTTCATTGCCGCCTCACAAAGGCAGGAGTAATATCTAGACAGTACTGATCGATTTGAACCAATCCACAGCGGACCGATAACGAAGAATCAATTTGGTATCAAATTACATGAGCTTCATTGCAATGGTGAGTCCTTTTTTTTCCTGTGAATGCACGACACACTACACGCAGCCGACTACACCATCGTTTAGAATCATACACATGGCTTCGTATTTGAATTCGAAATGTTTCGATTATGCTTCCGCTGTTCAACCTCAATTCCCAATCCATGAGGTTGGGTTTTCAATATTCTACTCCGTTTTTGTTTTGTCTTTTTTTGGTCTAGATTAAGCTCCCCAGATTGCAAGGGCTCATCTGGGACGGAGCAGCAAATCGAATTGGATTCGTTCAATTTATAGTGCCATACCTATTCCAAAGAGACCAATACCGAAACGGCCTCCAATTTCAACGGTTTTCTTCCACAATTTCGACCCAACCGAACGATTGCTACCGATTACTTGTAGGCTTATCAATTGCCTGCTGGTGACGATGGTGCTTCATTTTCAGCACTTGTCCAATGTTAGTTAGTTTTCCCTACTGGCCAGAAATGGTTGTCTCGTATTATGAAATCGGCACAGTTTGGGTACACGGTTAGAGGATTATTGGATTTTTATAGAGGGGCCTTTAGATTGATTTTCTGCTTGGTGTCTATTTTAAACTATCAGGTCAGTTTGAAATCGATCTCTAGGGAGTGATTATCTGCAAGAATGTGTGTGTTTTTTTCTAGATCCTTATTTATTGTGATCAAACGTTATCTTCGTAGCTATAAAAAAAACTCTTTCATATCTTAACAAACATCAATCCAATAACATAATAAACGCTGTTAAACAAAACAAACTTCCTTATCTCTTACCCTTATCTCTGAAGATAAGATTTTCAAAATATCATACCAATGATTCGTGATGCCCTCAGATCATTATTACATGCTGTAGGAATCGAAACTCTTACATTTTACAATTTTCATACACTATTCACTAACCATCGTATGCCTTCCAAAAAGGCCCAAATACTTTATTCCGTTTGCATGTATAGCTTCAAATAAAGGCGAAGACACTCGCTCCTCTCTGCCTATCATAACTTTACATCACACTTCCAGCATCACGACCCTGCCATATCGAAACGCCCCAAAACAGGGATCATAAAGTTTACTGTAACATTTATTCGCTTCCTCTGCCCTTTTGCCTTACTGCACACGTGCACGGCAGCACGCAACCGAAACGCTTGCGAATGAATGAATGAATGAACGGTGTTGCTGCTCACAATCAATCTGTCCGATCGCATCGATTCATTAGCATATTCCATCCATCCGCTCCGGTCACTTCCCAATCACCTGAAATGGCTGCTCTTTCTCACCTCGTACGATCGTAGGACGTCGCTGCGGGTTCGGGGCTGAGAAAAAAGAGCCATCCCCACATCCTATGATCGGTTGGAAATTAAAGCTGCCCATCCCGCAACCGTCCGCACCACTCGAAACAGATGTAATCGAGCGTGTAATTTCCGGTGTACCATTTCGGGCACCTCATAACTTTTGCTGCTTCCCGAGCCCTAGACGCAGCAGCCAGTGGACGACACGATTTCCAGTTGATGCTGCCATTGATAGTGTCGAAAATTGCTCTGTGACCCTTTTTTCTCTCTCTCTCTCTTCTCTTCTCTGGAACATTTAAATCAGTCTGGAAGTTTGTGTATTTGTTCATCAATTTCGTTTAACGGCTTATCAGGTGGCTTTCGATCTTTATTATACCAGCCACTCAGCTGAATCCCTTTTTCAGGGGGTGACGTTTCCGCACCGGTTAATCAAAATATTTTGGACTCGAAACGTTTGGCACTGCCTCGCCAGCGGATCGTATCAACAACCGTGTCGAACGATCAGCGTTAGGCTTCGCGTGAGTCGCATTATTTCCATTGTACATTGCTGAGTGTCCTACCGGAGCGCATGTTGCTTCGTCCTGCGGTGAATGCAGTGCCAAGAACGATCGATCGAGATGCGTTAACCGTACCGGGAAGGAAATCAAACAGCACCAAAACAGCAATCGATCATCGGTGCCGGATTCCGATCAGTGACTGAGCACTGCACGAAGTCACCCGTACGCTCTTTGCCTCGCTTGGCCCTCCAGGCACTAAAAACAAACTCAGCCCACTGCTTGCGTTGATTACGCAATTAGGACTCTCCCTCTCTACCCTGTCTCTCCTCTCCCCAGCCTGCCCAGCGAAAGAGGAGAAGAAAGTGCAAATTAAGCGATGGCACGGAGGGAACGCCACAGAACACCACATTCTTTAGCCCAAACAGCTCAATTGCGGTGTTTGCTCGTGTGGCTGCTCCCTGCCTTTGCCACGGTCATAATCGAAAACCGTGGCTAATTTGACCCGAGCATAATTAATTACCGGCAGACCCCTCGCCAGGGTCCACGTTCTAGACGGCCAGTATCGAAATCCGAGACCGAGCGAACCACTGCAAACGACTTGCAAACGAAACGGGCCCGAGGGGGTGGCGGGGCGGTATGAAGAGCTGATTGAATGGAGAAACAAACACACGAACCCACGGCAATTGGTCCGAGCGTATCAGCCCTTACCTTTTTTTGTTGTTGTTGCTGTCTGTGTTCAACCATTTAGCGGCCGCGTCAGCACCGTCAAAACCCGTGGCGCACACTGGATGAAGGCATAAAAATTAGCTTAAATACCGAGCCGCATCAACGCGAACCCCTGGACGGGTTCCTGCCACGGCCAGTCAGCCCACGGCAGTGCGGGAGAAAAATTGAACAATCATTAATATTGAACGTGAGACTTAGGTAAAGACCTTACGGTCCGAGCCAAACGATCCAAAGCCCGGCATCCAACGGCAGGAACGGAACGCAACATTTAACAGCATAATTTCCTTTCCCTCTGGTAGAATCTCGATGGAACTCGCAGGAGGGCGAGAAGAAGGTGCCCAACCGAATGGAATGGACAGCAGTGGAAGGAATCGGTAATGAAGATACTCTCCCCGAAAAAAATACCCAAATCTACTCCGCCGCACACCCGCAGACCATCGGGGCCGAAACAAAATGGTTAAAACAAAGCTTGTTCAGCCCGGCCCTCCTCTCCACGATCTTTACATTCACAAGACGTGAAGAAATAACACCACCAGGTCTACCCGCTGCTCGGCAAACTAGGCAAGAGATTAATGATCGCTCGCGCACCAGGTTCGTTGTCTATTCCACCGCCCAAATCACGCTGCTCCGAAATAGTGCTCGGCCCGGATCGCCCCCAGGCTCGTTTTCTAACGTCTTCGTCCGCTGCGCAGGCACTACACTCATTTTGCTCAATGTTTTCTCACCCTAATGATCGTTTGATTGATGATCGTTTATTTATTTATTGTTATTAATTTCCTATCGATTTTACGCCCGCTGATCGCGTTAAACTCGATTTAATTGAGCGCAAAAGGAAACGAAACGGGGCAAAAGGTGTAGCCCGGCGCGCTGTGCCCATAGACCGAAAGGAAGGAAAGACGGTATGCCTGTTTTCCAGTTCAGCCGGAATTCCCCCTTCACCCCGCGGCCGTGCTGCGCTCTGTGGCCGTGCAAATAGCTTCGCAATAGCTTCCATCCATCCTGTGCGATCATTAATTTTTATTAATTCCTGAATGGCGCTGAACTAATCTTCCTACATTTTTTATTAATTTTCTCCCATCAACTGAAACGCTACGTACCCTACGGTCAGACGTAAGTCGTCTTTGATTCGTGGTGTTGAATTCGTTTCACCGGCTCAGCACACTGTAACCCGGACGGGGAGGGAAAGATTTGCACGGTTCGGGCACAGCATTGGGGATGCAGTGAAGTGGTATAATTCGGAGTGAAAATGAAGTTGTTACGTTCGACAGGCTGCCAGCGAGAGGGTGGTGAAGCCTGTTCCAGTAATAATAATAAAACAAACAACTCCAAAACAATCGAAATCGATTGTGAGCGCTGTTTTGGGAGAAGCTGGAAGGCATTTCCCAGCCATGGTAAAATCGAGCTAATGATCCATTTGAATTCATTATGCAGAAGCCATTTGGCGAAGGTGATCAGAGGAGCGGAGCTTAGAGAGAAATAGTAAACGTAAATGAGCTGGAAATTCCTTGCAAAAACGGAACACTCCAATAATGCTAGCTGAATGGAGCAATCAGCCCCGTTTAGCTAATTATAATTAGATAAATTTTTTTTTGACTGGCTAAAGTATATGCAACGACCATGAAATTTCTCCCAATTAAACATTATTTTCATTTTCTTTTCAAAAAGCATATTTCCACTCACAGCGCAAACTGTGTTACTTTGCTATCCTTGCAAACAAGTGGACTATGGTTTGCTTCAGTAATCGCATTCCGGCTCCACGCGTATCACCACAACACCGCATAATGGAGCTTTATTTTTACAATCAATCACGCGTATCATTCATGCTGAATTCCACCGTGCAAAGCCCCTTGCGTTGCTGCCTCAATCGAACCATAAGCTACCCAAAAACCAAACAAACAAACCGCGCAGTCCGGGCTTTCCTAATCCCCGATCTCAATCGCATTGCCAAAATAAAACCCGACCTGCCAACACACAACCGTCGAGCGCGCGCGCTAAGCTGACCCGAGCACCGAAGCCACCCCACACCCTTTGGCCGATGCAATCGAGGGCACGTATCAAATTAATAACGAGAAGATCGTTAGCCTGCTTGCTATACCCGAAAAAAAAACCAACGAACCCTTGCACCGGTGGGCCCCAGCCAGCTACGAATTGTCTGTCTACCACGGGTTCGGGTTCGTGGCTTGCCGGTCGCTTAAATCTTTCGATAGGTTTCGTACACGCCCGTACGTACGATATACGCGCTTGTCCTCGCGTGTTTCTGCCCTCCGTTTTAATACGAGAAGAAGTTGTGTTGATCGGTTGGTTGGTGGGTTGTGTTGTTGTTTTTTTTCTTTCTTTCTTCTGTGAAATGTACACCATCATAATTTTCTCTTTTGAAGGCTATTATTAATTTTGACAGATCGCTTTCCGAGTGCTCCGATTCCTGAATAAAACCCCGGCAGTGTTGACCGGGGCCAATTTCTTCCATTTCGGTGTTAGCTGACCTTCCCCCCCGCCCTGTTAGCTTACCGCCACACGTCTGCCGTTGTTGCTGATGATCGCGAGAATGATGAGTCGTGAGTGGTGATTGAGCTCCTCACACACAAACGCGGGGAAGCAACGTCGGCGACAGCGAATGCAAGGGGGTAACCCGCACGCCCCAGGTACTAAATCGTTTCAACGGAATGTTCACAAAAGTGAAGGAAAGCACGCCTTGCTCGACGGTTGGTGCGCGATCGATTTGGCGGTTTTGTTGAGGCGAGCTTATTATCCCGGGGAGGGTGTAAGCACGCGCATCTCCCCCCCGAGCAGACTTTGAAGTGAGGGGAGGAAATTTGAAGGGTCAAAAGTTTGGAAGCTATCCATTTCCATCGTGTGATGTTGGTATTATTGCACGGTGGGTTTTGTAAAGCGATACATTTCAGCACGTCCACTTTAAAAGCTTTATTATAGCTTTATTTAACATTGGAGCTCACTGTGGAAACCATGAATTTATTTTATTTTATATCTAAAAGGAATGTTTTAGAAGGCTTACTACATTCCCGTTTTTGGTTTTTCATTCCCTAACAAAACCTTGAAAAAAAAACTTTTATATTATCAATCCCTTAACAATAAAAAATAATAAACCCAATCGTTGATCTTTAACAAGGATAGTCTTCCCTTTTTCTTCCAAACAATGCTTGAAGTAGAACTACACAATCTCGCTCCCATTTCGAAAAGCACTGTCAACACGTCCTCCCGTCATGGGAGGTTTCCACGGCTGATGCGCCCGATGCTTTCGTTCCCTAATTTCACTTCAAATCGATTTAATGAACGAACCTGAACGGCCTACAAGGATCGTCATCGTCATCATAATCGTCGTGATGAGAAATATTGTGACAGCTGATGGCACCAGCTCGCCCGATGTCCCGATGTCCTTACGCCGATGTCCTCCCGAAAGCTGCCACGAGAAATGTCATCACGGCTAATCCAATTTCATAACAAAGGATTAGAAATGGATACGCTTACTGCGTTGACGGATCCGGTGTTGACAACGGTTCGAAGAGCCGTCGATGAAGCAACGAAAAGCGTTGCAGAGGAAAACAAAAAACAATGCGTACGTTTCTTGCCGTCCCTTGCCCCTTTTGGACGTCCGATACGATCGTGGAGAGCAGCGGGGCCCAAATCCTGGACTGGCTGACTGACGTTTGTGCTAAGGGATCGGAAACATGGGCAATGGATCGAAAACAGAAGTGCAATCGTTAGGAGCTAAGCCCAAGTGTTCCTCTCTACCTGTGCGGTGCTTCCCAGAAGGAGCCAGCGAAATGATCCTCTAATAATCCTGTGTCCCTTCTTTTGCACTGATGAACCTCATAATTGGCTTCGTTCCTTTGGTTGAACGCACCCCGTCTCTGCTAACGCAGTAACGCAACCCTCCCCGGATTTTGATTGTGTTCTTTGCGCGTCTTCAGGATGGAATTTCGGGACGCGTCCCGAAGTCCAGCGCGCTTCAAACTGGGCTGATTTATGACATCAATCACTAGACTAGACCCATGTTAGACATATTATTGTTTGTTCCTCTCCTTCGCTCTTCTAAATCTCTGCTGGAACTTCTAGCTCCTTAGAACTTCTGAACAGCCATCAGCAGTCAGCGTGAAGTGCAATCGAAACACACCAAAACCAGAGCTTAATTCGTTAACGTTACCATTACTACCACCTGATCCGTGGTGAAGCAACGGGTGGAAACAGAATTATGATCAGCTCGCTAGATATCACATTAATTTCACTCACTAACCAGCAAACGGCCAGCAAACGAAACGTGTGAAAGAGAAAAATCTGTACCAAATTTGTAGCCATAAATTTGTAACCAACTCATCCGGTTCCATATCTTCGGAGCTTGCCACTAATACAACAGCTTTCGAACCACTAGGTTTCCATCGCCCTCTCTCTCCCTCTCTCTCTCTCTCTCTGTCTGTCTCCTTCTCTCTTTTGCCCCTGGGGCATAAATTAATTTCTAAAGCCCCAATTAAAACACATTGTGTCATTCGCCTCATTATCGTTGATCGAACATCGCGGGAAGGAACAGGATTGGGACCTACCTTTTCCAACCCTTCCCAATACATCACAATAACTCTTCAGCGATAAAGACAACAACAAGAAAACATACCCTGCATGCGTTGCGATTAAAATCGACCAGCATTGGGGGCTTTGGCTGTCGTCCCCATTCCACACCGTCCAATCCACGAGGCGTCATCTCGATCGTTTGCCGGAGCTAACCAGCGAACGGGTCCAGATACCCCCATACGTACACCGTAATTAAGTCATCTTCTCCTAATTCCAATCAATTATGGGACCTAAATAACACACAAAACAAATGTCCTCTCCACGAGCCGATTCGATCACGGTGATCGTGATGGGGTTCCGTGCCCCAATAAGTATCACTTTTCCCCGTACGTCCCGGGCGCATCGGCTGGGGCTACTCGGCGGTGGGAAAACGTTGTCACGCAAAAGTCCATATTGACCATTTGTACCTTTTTGCTCTCGGACACTCATCGAAAATGACCCATAAAATACACACTAGCGCACACAAACACATACAAACAAACAGAGATCCCTTTGGCGCTCGAGAAGGGAGAGATGTGGGAGGTAAGGTGGCCCCCGAAACCTCCGCGGGGAAAAAAAACCTCCGTTCGACACGGGCGAGCAGATCTCGCCTAATCAGTGACAACACATAAATGTCGAATTATAATAATGCACATAAATTAGATGAGTCGCGCGCAGGACCTCTTCACGCTGCGAGCTCGAAACCGTTTCCGAAATGAAGCATAATAAAGAAATAACACAACACACACACATACACGGAAACCAACGACACGATCTTTAACTCGTCGAGGTGCTTGGGGAAGGTTTTTTGTTATGTGTATGATTATTGTTGTCGCTGAGTGGCTGCCTCTATCCCGTCCAGCTCACCAGTTCATCTGCTGCCTTTGCCATGATTCAGCCACATTCGAACGAAATCTACCCACAGCTACCACTAACCACTAACAAACAGAAAATAGCAAAACGATCACAGCCTGCAACGAAGGAAACATCATAACTAATGTCTATGGGAAAATTAATAGGTTTATAATTGAATAAATTATTTCCACTATTTTATAGTCACACGCGATTGCGGACGGAGACACATGGGAAGACGGAAATCTGCCACACTTCTAGCACGAAAACGTACCGCTTGCAGGCCATTCCCATTGCTCATCGCAAGCTCCACCGATCGTGTCGTGATGGCGAGGGAACGTAGCGGACAAGGGATTAAGAAAATCAAATTAATTGAATGATGGGCTGATTAGAGTTGTGGCACCGTTTACAAGCCAATATTCCTGCATCTAACCAGCGATCATGTGTGGTGTGCGGAATGGAACGTTTTGTTTCAGTGTTAGCAAGCGTTGAGATATTTCCTTAATTGCAAATTTATTTGAGCTTTGGCAAGAGCGTGAATAACATTTCCTAGTAAATAATGGATTATAACACTATTTGTCTTGATTTCTAACGACTCCTCTAATATATTCACCAACTAAAGCTAAATTTATCTACTTTCAAGCGTATTCAAATCAGTCCAGTGTGTCGGGTTTCTATTTCACCTTCGCATCAAATATGGCAAGCGTGTGATTTCCAATCCATCTTTTCCTAGATGCAAAAATTGCCCTCAATTGTCGATTTGCGACAAAACGTGCGAAACGTTTTCGTTTTCATTCCACATGCCCAAAACCCCACCGCTCGCATTCGGTTCCGTTAAAGGCACCATCGGCAACCGGCCACAATGTGGAATAATTACGGTGCATTAAATTATAAACGATCGAGCCCGTCTGGAATGAGCAAACACCTCCACCAACGGTGCGGGGCGAAATTTCAAAGAAATGCGCCCTACCTAGCCGGTTGCGTACGGGGCACGGGATGAAGAAAGCTAACCCGCACAGTGATGTGTGTTAAACATATCAAACACAACATGCCTCCCGCTTGCCTACCGGACCGGACCGGAGACCGGAGAGCACTGCTGCTGAGTTTAATATTCATCGCCGTTTGAAATCAACGTCTCGACGAGCCGAAACGTCACTGTCGGGATGCGTCTCGGAACCTATCGAACTCACATCATCATACCCCCGTTTAATGTCGTTATTAAGAATTCATGATAGGAGACGGCCTCAGCAATGGTCCCCCATTCTCATTGCCCGGGGACAGCTTCACATTAATGTACGTGCACTGAAACCCACCCCAAACCGCACACTCGGTACGTGAGATAGTTGACGACACGCTCGGACAGGCTCGTGAAGGGAAATTTGAAGAAAAAAGTGTCATATTTTAAATGCCATCTAATGTCCACTTTAAATCAGGTATCGACGGTCCCGCCCGTCCAACACGGATGCCGTGAGAATTAAAAATATTGCCTCGCGTTTGTTTCTTCTTCCCCTTCTTCTGATGGACGGGCACTTTACATACAGCCAGGCGACAATTGAAGTTTGTTAGTTTACACTCGTCAGGCCAACCGCCCGGTACGGTTGCCACCTGTCCCGTGGAGGCTACAATGAGGTAAAGCCCCATTAAAACCAACGACCATAAATCTTGCAGGCTCATACAGTTGTTTTACAATCGCTTAATTGTTTGTTTATGTTTATTTCGCGCTTGTGTGCCTGTACATTACTGTACGGCCGTGCAGCCGTGTTAACCCGGCCCAAAAGACTACGCACCAACAAAGGTAATTGTGGCACAAATTCCGAACGCGAACAGAATATTTGTGCTGCGTCTGTATTTCGAGCCCTAGCCAAAGGAAGGAGCGAAACAAAAACCAAAACAAAAAAAAAAAAACGATCTTAAAAAGTAAAACAGCGCAGAAACGCTTTCATCATACACGAAAAAGAACGCTCATAAACGCTTTCCTCACGTATGTGTCCGAGCGATGTTGTCCCGGTGTTGGAACAGTTTGAAACACGCACTACACTACACGGCTGGACGCCGCTTGTTTCGTCCTGGACGGTGTCGGAATAGATAATTGCATACGTCATTTACCTTACCCCTTCGAGAGAGAGACGAAGAAAAAAACAACAACATGCAGCCTTGCTTGAATGTCTCGAAATGCCAGCGTGCTGCTGGTTCGAAACAATTCCAGCTAGTAATTAAAAGGAATTAAGCTTGCTCCACACACATCATCAGTGCGCACTGTGTCAACATGCATAATTGTTCCGAAGTCATTAAAATACGCCCCGAACATTGCATTTCACACCATTTAGTCCACCATGCGCAAGTGCGTGTGCGTGACGTGCTTATGTGTATGTTAAATCTGTGACTTTAAACTGTTTTTAAGAAAGGATGTTGTCGATGTTTCACTTAAGATGCCCAGCATTCACTGGTTTAGATATCTGTTCGAGCCAAGTACAGATACCCACAGCCATACGTTCCTCAACCTTACCTCGACGATTTTGGTGTGTCTTTTATGCGGTAGACACAAAAGCCACGGATATAAATTATGCCAAATTCTTCGCCGCGAGAGACGGGTTCGCATGACGAAATTCCTGCTAATCTAGCATCAGATAACTGGGCGACCGGAGACGCGCGGAACAAATTCATCTCTCAGCCAACAGTGGGACTGCGAGTGGTCGGTGAATAATTGAGGGCATTATTTGTAAGGGATTGGCTCAAATAAATTTGAAACTCAATACATGGTGATATTAATTAATTGCTGCTAATGAACGGTGCCAATTCTGGGCTTGTATTTCGGAGTATTTGATGAAAGTAACTCTACAGTTTATAAGTAGTTTAGCAGGATATAAGAACTTGATCTCATGAACAAAAAAGGCAAAGAATCTTTTGAAGATTTATATATCTCTAAATAAAGTACACCATTTTTAAAATAGGCCATATCAATTGAGTTCAGAATGTTTTGCCACTAACGCAAATCCAACAAGATCCTTTTCTCCTACGAATAGCTTCAAATCATTTCCAAATCATCATCTTCCCGGGAGAGTAGTATATCCTACCTGATGTGCTTATTATTTCCCACTAACGACACCAATCTAACCCATAGTGGCCCATAACTCACGCGCTAAATGAAGACATTCGCATTGCCGCGTTGCGGAAACGGCCAGTACAGCTTCGGTGCAGAAAAACTGCAACATCCGTGACCATAATGCACCGTTCGCTAAACATTCCCTCCGTCGGCAGCGTGCCTCTTTGCGTCTTTGCGCACACCGTACCTCCAACCGTACCTACTGGAATGAAGTTGTCCGCAAAATTTGTCAACCGATCCGATGCTCCGCTCCTTCGCACAAAACCCGGCTCCGCTCCCCCCCCCCCCCTTCACGGTGCCGTATGTTTCGTTAGCTTAATTGTTATGTTTTCTTATCGTAATGGCTTAATCGCATTAAAATGATCACCATTTTCGGTGCGGTTCAAGTTTCGCGTCTGTGTGTAGCGCTGTTTTTTTATTTCATACCTTTTTTCTTACCCTCAGATCGTATCACACGCCACTCCACGGTACGGTGACACATTTGTGCGTCGTGCCGTACGGTGTCGATAAATTTGCAACTCGGTGGATGTAAGCCGGTGGAACAACGCTCATAAAAATACTTCTCACGAAGCATGGGGCAGCATGGTGCAGCTCGGAATGGCAGAAGCAACAAACGGCAGAAGCGGGCCAAACACACGAGCCAGTGCTGCACAACGGCACACACAGCTCGATGCAACAACTGCAACACCTCAGCCGCAGCAATGTGTGCACCTTTGTGCTTGAAAGCTCCAACGGAGCGTTTGGTGTAAGCGTGGTGATGTGCAGTGAGGGAAGGTGTGCGCTAGCTGCCCCGGACCGAGTGGAGGGAAACAATTTAATCATCTCTAATTTTCAATGTAATAAATTTTATACCCATTATCACGTCCATTCATTTAAAGCGAATTTCATCAATATGTACACAGCGTTGCTCACAGTGCGTTTGTGCTCGCCCGCGGTGCAGCACCGTCCGGAGGTTACATGCACAAGCACACCCTTTGCTGACAGGGCTTCTTGGACACACACACACACGTTGGGAGCGGGGAAGAAGAAGGACGTAATCTCTCCCTCCCCGCGCTCCATGTAACGTCGTGCGCAAATAATCTGCACCTAATATTATAAACAAACCAGCATCGATCGATGGCTTTCTCGTATTGTGCATTCTCGTAGGCGCACCAAAACGCGTGGTGTGCGTACCCCCGTACAGCCCCGTTTTGCGCCGTTTTGGATAAAACAGATATTACACGTGTAATAAATTATCGCCTTTTCGTTCGTGGCCTGCCAGCGTGGTTTTGCTGGTAGTGCATTTATTTCCAGCAACCACCCTCCAGCGGCTCCACCAGTCCAGTGATCACGGGCCAAGGGGGGGGACGGTTTTCCATTCGGGGAGCAGTAGTAGGAGTATGAGCAACGCGCACTGCAATCGTAACCGGAACGGGCTGTCTTGTCGTGTTTGTGGCGTTTTTACGAGCCACCAATGTGCGCGCACATTGAAGTTTCCTTTTGCGATTGCCTCGATTTACATCCTCGCCCGCGTATCGTTTCGCTGTTTCACCGGGCTTATGTCTTCCACCGGTACATCTGCCAGCGTGTCTGTCAAGAAGAATAAGAAAAAGTGTTGAAATGTTTGCACACTTCACATGCTCAGCCCGAGCATCGATTGCTCCCGGTTCGATGAGCGGTAATTTATAATTCCTTCCAATATATCCTAAAGCTAGACCCCAGCAGGCCGGACGCTCGGGATGGAATTCTCCGTACTCCCTGATAACGGACCCGGGAGGGAAGTGCACAATACGTGTGCTTGTACTTGTGTGCACCCCATTGCACCGGTACATGGGATGGGAAGATGGGACCGCTTTTTTTTATTGCACCTAAATGGTGTTATTTGATAGCGAAGGTTCGTTAAGCAAATACACCAACCAATAAATTCGCTCCGGGTCGCCAGGGTGTGCGCTAGGCGAGCTGTTGACCTCCTGGTCACTTGATGTGCGGACGGATCATGCCAAATTGATGATTCAATAAATGTGTTCATGGGTACAAGCGTACAAGCAACGCATAAAACAAATGGCAAACAAGGAATTTCAAGTTTGGCGCGATTTGTTTTAATTATAGAGAAGCAGTTTATTATAAAAATCGTTTAAGTATAATCTTTTCTTCAATACATAGCTTTACTTTCCAATAAAATATCCAGTATACATGGTGCTGTACAAATTATTATTATTAATTTCATTCCAACCGTTTAGGACTTGCATAAAAAATCCGGAAATGTAAATTATCGCTTCCTAACGACGAATAATGCCGTACCGGGATTAACGACGCTCATTTCCAGCGCTGGTTAAACAAACCATTCCTCAGCGGACCCAATCAGCGCCTTGTTAAAGCTTACATTCCTGTACTGCACTGTATCCTTACTGACTTCAATTTACACTGCACCATTTGCAGTGTTTCTGTCTCTTCTCTCTTCTCTCTTCTCCAGCCGGGTCGAATCGATGTGCTCGGGGCGCACACTCCGGAATGCATTCATAATAAGATATAAAATATCTATCCTAAATAGGTACGAAATGGAAATAAACTCCACTATAAAGCAAACGCACCCGAACTCCAGTTGTGAGCGTGGTAAAGGGAGACAGAGAGCAAAAGAGAGAAAGCGAGAGGCATAATGTGGAGACAAGCAGAAGCGAGGCATAATACAAAATTAATATGATGATTATTGGTGAGGCTAAGCGCGAAACGAGAAGAAAATGTTTACTTACACCCCGGAGCGAGTTAATATAAATAAATGAATATATTTTGTCGATTCTCACCTCGGGACACCTTCCAGGCATGCTGGATGATGTTTTTTAGTTTTCTTCTTCGTCTGTTTCTGTGTTTTCCCTACTCTGCGCGCCAGAGCGTGCCCGTCCTCCCAGTCTCCGACATTCGATTCCATTTCGCGCTCCGAGCTGCACTTGGCCACAAATAAGCGTCCCTGTCCGGCCAGAATAAAGCTCGAGCTCAGTTGCACTTCTTTCACTTCCCGTTCCGTGCCCTGGTGCCGTGTTATAGTGAGAAAGTTTTGATGATCATTTTGATGAGAAGCATGAGCTTGTTTGCATATCATAAAACTATCGACGATTTGCTTTCACAATCTTTCGCCGCCAATTTCTGCTGCGACCAAGTGACGTGCTGGCGTTTCTTTCTGGTGCGCAACGGTCCGGGAGAGCCTTTTACGTGCTCTGTCGCTTCATCTTGAAAATAACGAATGATGACTCAATTTAATCGTTACCATCATCGTCCCCCTCCAAAATGGTTCAACATCGAAACAGATGGAAAATGTAAGAAATCAAACAAACAAACCATATCGAACCATTAGCTTGATCCACGGCGCAGCCCGTTTTCCCACGCGCGAATCTTCCCTATACACACTCAAAAGTGGGCCGGTTGTTGAACCGTTTCGCAGCAAAAGCTTTCCCTCCAACCGGGAACCGAACGGACGCAACCGACATGCTTTAATTACTTTCGAATCGCAGATATTGCATATTCTTGCCACAACCATCGCGCACACTATTTCGGCCTCCGTTTGTGGCGGCTTTAGCGCGGCATTCTGTAGCTGTGTGCTGTGTGCTTATAAATTCTGAGCACAGATCGAGCTAAACGGTCCCCATCATGTCAGGTGCGGGTATCGATGGGTGGCTTTCTGCTGGAGACGAGCTCGCAGACGAAACCCTCTCTCTGTCTCTCTGTAGGTTCACAGCAAGCGGGACCGTGTGAACTAGGGAGGATGATTTTTATAGAATGTTCGTTTGTGAGGTTTTCGTGCAGGAGAAATGAAGATGTTGTTTGCCGATATTAAAAACTATTAAATCAATTATGGCCTAAATTTTGATGTTGTGAGAATCTTTGGGTGAGAAATTTCACGGACTCTGCAGGTGAGAATCGATCCAAAATTCAACATACATATAATACATTTTATTACATATCGATGATCAGAGATGGCTGATTTTGAGATTCTTGAATCGAAAAACTCAGGGCCATTATTTGTGGCATTGCTATGTCAGCTTGTATCGCTTTGAGTCATTTGATAGGCAAATTCATTTATTCTTAAGCTATGCTCACTGTTGTGAAACATCACTTTAAAACCACGAAAAAGAACGTTGTTTTGTTTGTTCAGTTTTTACCGATTCTAATCTAGAGCCTTTTACTTCACTTAAACAAATGAATACAAAATTAACCACTGCAACCAGCACCGATTTACAGCTATAATGACCCTACAAAATCATCCGAAAAACCATCCTCATCAGCTGCTTAAATCCACCGTCGACTCGGTCCCCTCGCCAAGACTGTGCGCTTTCACGCTGAATGTCTCAATCCCATCGCCGGACCATTCGGACTATTCCGCTTCTTCCTAAGACCCACTTAAGTGCAGATCATTTGTCTTTTTCATCTCCCCGGTGAAGCCCCGGCATTGGACGGTACCGTAAATTGTCCGTACGGCTTCGGACCCCGTAACGAGGAAGGCGTGAGGCGTAGTTTTTAATGTCTTAATCAACCGCTGAAATCCATCACCGCTCAGTCACCGCGCATCACACTACGTCCACTACGGTGCGACGCGCGGTGGAACGAGTTTTGTTTTGGGACAGCCCCATTTGATGGCGTCTTTGTACGAGCCCTCCCCCAACGGTGGGTAGCTTTGGCAGAACGGCTCCAAGTAATTAAGCTCATGTTTCATGCGCTGGCAGGATCGCGAGCCGTTCACGCTTCATACCCGGTCCAGGCATTTGGGCTCGGCGTGCAGCAGTGCTTCGTGTTTTCCGTTGGATCGTTTATCCGATGGAAGGTACTAAATGGTTGAAGCATGCCCAACACAGACAAAAGACCTGTGCAAGATTTATTTGTTGGTTTTATGAAAACAATAAGAACGAGACCATATCTCCGCCGTACTAGACAGGAAGTCGTTACAATATCGCTTCGCTAGAAATCACACCACTCGAACGTAAAAACCCTAATTCTACGAATTTCCAGTGCGCTCACACACCTCCAATCCATTCAGAGTTCAGTCTTTGCTCCTACGCAGCCTGCGACACAGACTCCCGGCGTAATCCCCTGAGGATCCGGGGGGCATGAATCAATTATTCCATTCATCCAGGAAGCATCAATCTCGAGATGATGTTTATCTCGGACACAACTTCATTCATGGCTCGACTGGGCGCTACTCCCGAAGCACACGGAACGAATAATAAATTAATTTTCATTCAATTGCCGAAAGACGAGACTGCAAGAGGGAGCGTTCTTGGACGCATTGTAATACCTGATACTTTTTGGTCATTAATACCACGGTAGCAGCAGCAACACTACCACCACCAACAACAATGACGATCATGTTTGGAGTGTCCTACGATCGTAAGCACCCGCTATAATAATAACAATAACGACCATCGAACAACACGCGTTACGGCTAAACCTCCTCGGCTCCAATGTGTCTTGTGACATTTGAATGTGTTTTGAACGACTTTTACCCTTTCTTGTTAGATTTCATTCATCGTCTTACCCCGTCTTAAGCGATCAAGGTGTGGCAATGATCCCAATTCCATTTCCTAGTTTAGTAATCTTGCCCTTTTCCCTAATGTGCAACTGTCCCCTGCCCGTTAAGCTTCGTTGTTCGAAATTTGAAATTATTATCATCTCACCTACGATATCAGCGCCCAGTGATCTTTCTTTCCCCGCTTCTGCTGGACCGTCCCTGCACACAAACCAGCACGTCCATGGCGGATGATATGTTACCCGTGAAAGGGGCGCTTTTAGCTTTATCTTACGCCCGTTTAGCTTTCGAAGAAGTGATTTGAATTACAAACGAAGTCCACCAAGCTTTCTTTCTCCGCCCGTCTGAAGATGACACTAACTTCGCGGAAGAAAAGATATCCCGCAGAGGCATCACAGCAGAGGCAGGAGGACGCATAGGGTACAAACACACACCGATGTTGAAGCGCAGTTAAAATTATGCCTTCATGCGTTTTAACGTTTTTTTTTTTTCTCTCTTCTTCCAAGAAGCTCCAAGTGTGACAAACAATAAAATTATGCACCACCATCGCTACCTCACCCCGCCCGGACGGCAGCCCTGGGGCCCCTGAAAATGTACGCCCGCAACCATTTAGCGAGCCCGGGGACAAAAAGGTGGCATATAACACGGTGACAATTAAGATCAGCTCCGATGATAAACGCTTCTTCTTGTTGGGGTGCTTTGGGTTTCGACTCCGCATTGTCTGATGATTTGTTCGAGGCTTGTAAGCCATGCCTGAAAGACTACGTTTGAACGTGTTGACGATGAAAAGGGGTTTCTTTGGAGTTGCTGCTTTATTTCATTTTTGTTATGTTAAAAAAAGAAAATACAAATCTTGCAGCTAAAAATTAATTTTATATTTTTAAATGAACAATGAAATGATAATTATCTATAAAAATGAATAATTTAATTGCTCATTATATTAACAACCTAATCTCAAAATGTAGCAATGACAATCCGTAAAGCTTCACCTATCCATGCTTAAATGAAAAAGAACCTTAAAAAATGTTAAGAATTATGTGCACCACATAATTGAGGTATTCACATCATTGAACACAAATCTAACTTGTTGACTTTGTGCACACAGGTAGCAGCACTCTTGTGTATGTGTGTGTTCCAAAAGCCCTTCCACACCATGACACGATATAAAAAACAACCCTCAGGAATGCAGCCCTCCCTTCGTTCGGTAGCAACAAACTACCCCATATTCCTCATCCTCACCCTGGCCTTCAGAAAGCTTCATGTAACGGCTCGAAGAAAATTGTGCAATTTTCTAATTACTACCGTCATCGTAAACGCCTCGCGGAACGGGCGTCTGCCTTTCCAGGGCACGCCACGCCACTTTGCCCTGGGCCAAAAACGAACACACACACACACAAAATCGATGAGGTGGTCTCCGATCGAACCGAAGCACATCTTAAAGCGAAGCAGCAGTAGAGAAAAACACTACTCGTAAAAATAACGTAAAACATAAAAAACAACAGCTCAAGTGATGAGATTAGCTTCTTGAATTTAAGTCTCCTTTTGTCTCGGATGCACCAAAAAGATGCACGACTGTGGACGGCGGTGGTGTCCGCACGGGAGCGTTGAGTGGCATTTAATGAGCAAACGCAACGGCCCTTCTCGAGTGAGTTTTAAGAAATTGAAAGTAAACACTTGACTTGCAGCGGACAATGCGTGCGGTGAAGGAGTGAAGTGAACAAAAAGATAGAGAGGCTCAAGTAAAAAAAACGAACCTAGGAACATAAAACATAAGATGCATTCTCCTCCTCCAACACTCTTTTGCTTTCTTTCTCTGCCGTGTATTCTGCCTTTTTGCGCCTTGGAAAGTGTGTAGGAGTGTGTGTGTGTGTGTGTGTGTGTATGAATCGTCCCTTTTCGAAGCTACCGGAGCTTCCCAAGAAACAACCGATGCGTGCAATAGGTGCTTTCTTTCCCGAGATTGCTTGCATCGGACCGTCCGAAACAGGCCAAACTTGGGATTGACTTTTTTGTGCATCAGCATCTCATCACCACCACCACCACTCCACCGCACCACGTTAAATGGCGTTTGCCTGGCCAGAGCCCGCTCTGCGTTCCCGGGATGCTTAGCGTTTTTGGGCGTTTTCCCTCGACCGAGGCTTAAAGTATATCATTATCTTCGCTTGCGATAATCCCGTGCCCGGCAGAAGGCTAAAAGTCAAGGGAACGAGTGTCCCGTTTCGTGCCCCCGCCCCTACCGATCCAGTAGCAAATGCGACAAAGTGCCTTCGGAAGGATCGTGTTTTCTTTCACCGGTAGCACACCACCACCAACACCACCATCGGACCACCTCGATGGGAAAAGCCTAGATGGCCGCCCTTGCCGAATGCATCCTTGCCGAAACTGTTCAGCGTCTTCGGCGATCGGACGGCGCAGCGTGATTTGTTTTATCTGCCTTTTGCTAGCTTACAGCCCTAAGAAATTGGCTCTTGTGATTAGGAAAGATTTTGGAAACAATCCGGGGGAAAAGGGGCCGTATGGTAACGTGTATGGGCGGTTTTTCTGGACTTTGAACGGATCAATCTGCCAGCGGGCGTCATACGCTAGTTTTCTTGATTAGATTACCACCGTAAGCTTGGCAAAAGTCTTAAGATTAGCTAAAGCTCATCGTTGCACCCAGGGCAATGCCGTGCGACGCTTAAATGCACCTTATTTGGTGAGGATTTTCTTATCACGATAATTGTAAAACAAAAGGATCATACATGCCTCCCTCGCCGGATCGCTGGAAATTCCATTAAAGGATGAGGATCGTTCCGAGCGATGATTGATCGTAAATTATGGGATATACCCTTTCTTGCCTGCTTATTGTTATACAATTCATTATATCTTTTCAGGTAGTATAATGCTGGCGTAATGAGGAGAAGATTTTTTTACAGAAATTCAACGATTCTTGTAATCTTGTAAAGTGATCTTACGAACATAACAATTTACTTACAACTAATGAGATCTAATATAAGATTTAGTAAGCTCTCATTTTTTCCTATATGTTATATATTTTTATTCGAATAACCATTTTCTATTAATATCTATTGGATCTTCAAGTTTAAGTCTAATTATTGAACTCCACAATGTCTTACTACCATTTGCAATCTACATAAAAAAGTGCAACGATACAATGTACACGTTACTGACCTACGCAATTAACATAAAAACACATTCACTGCTAAGCTTTTACACGCCATACATCCTATCATTACTAATTCATTATTAATGTCCATGAACCATCGCGCAGCGCGCAATCCCTCGCTCCTGACACTCCACCCAGTAAGCCACCGCCAGCCCGCCATTGTTGACCTGATTGCAGAACGGTCGCTACGGGGCAGACGGCTAAAATAGCGCCGTAATTCCGGAAAGGATCCCGGACAACAAAATGAGATTAATTTTACTTTAATCGTAAACGGTTGTTGTTTTCTCCCTGCGCTCCACGATCATGACTAGCGTGCGATCACGCGATCATCAATTTGCGTTCAGCTTTCAAATCAACAAAACCTCCCGTGCCCTCCCGTGCGAGCGGGGGGAAAATCCTTGAACCACATATGATGAGCCCGAACCGATGCCGAGCGAGGGTCCCAGTGGTCGTGGCCAGTCCCGGGCAGAAGCTGACTTCTGGAAGCTACGCTCAAGGGCTCTTGGCTGGCATAATTCTACACCGGGCAGCTGATCTTGAGCCACACCGTTCGCTATTACCCGGCCCTGCCAGCTCACCTTCATCCACATTCCTCAGCCGCTCACTTCGGCGCGTTGGCTATAATTTCCATCAATCTTCCATCTTTCCAACGATCTGCAGTCCGATTTAATGTTAATTGTACACATTTCCCAGCACTGCAGTGCAATTGCCGTGCACTGGTGTTGGCCATGATGTGCTCGATGTGTCCGGTAATCGGTGCCCAACGCCTCATCCCACCGGGAAAGGGACAGTCGCCCGGCCTTCTCCCGGCTGGAGTCGTTTCGGGGAAGAAAAGGGGAGCAGTAGAATGCTACCGAATCGCCTAAGACACACGGCACATGTACCGACTGCAAAAACGAGCTTCTCGTGCCCAGGCAGTTAGGGCTTTGGACTTCATTTCCTGTCCCAAAACAAAGTCCACAAAGGCTACAATGTTGCGATGCTCCTGCTGCAACATCAGTAATGGCCCCGAGCGGGAAGACGAGCGTTTACAAATGGAACTGCTTTAATGTCATGAGTAAAGCAAATCAACCTCAAATTACTGACGCACGGACAGAACGCCCGCGAGGATGCAGCATGCAGCGGTCCACATGCCGAGATGATTTTATTCCTCCCCGTTGGTAATTACGTGTGATGGGCCAATTTAAAGAAAAAGGGATGTACATGGTTGGATCTTTATAATATGCCCGTGCACATCATATCTTAAGTTCTAAAGTATAGAAAGAATACTTAATCATACCAAAACATCAAGAGTTTATAAATCTTGCATCAGAATCAATTCCCCAAACCATTCAGCACACACACTGTACACAAACGCGAGACGCCCGCTGTAAATGATTGTGTGAAATGTTAACACAATTTTCACCTCATTACCATCTCTGCCCTTTATTTCCCCGTTTTGTTTTCCCCCATGCCTTTGGTACACGAATCGTATCGTTTACTTTGCCGTCGGCTGCAAGACATTACACAGCACTTCAATCACTGCGCGACGGTTAAATAGCACACGGGCTCAATTTAGCCTACCGAATCACGATGCACTTTTCCCCTGGTGATCGATCGTCTGCAAACGGTGGATGCAATTTTGTATCGCTGCTTTATGTACTAATTTAAATTTTTATTACACTTCCCGGTTGCTCTCTGATCGAGCTGCAAGGGCCGAGAACGAGAGACACCCGGGCAGAGATGGCGAGAGAAAGAGACATCAAACGCCAACACGTTTGGTAGACTGCAAGTCCGGGGAAGCGACTGGCAAATCAACCCTCCAGAGATAGGTGGAAACGGTTTCGTAAATTACTCCCAACTAGCTAAGTACAGGCCTTGTCGGTACAGGAGAGAAGCTCAGTGCCCTATGTCCTCGCATTTCATCTCTGCCAGCGCCAAACGGTTTTTAACTCGTGATCTGCACTATGTTCCACGCTTCTTACATGTAATGGACAACTTGTCGCTTAGGGAGAAACTATAAAAAATATATTTAATATTATAGCTTTCCCTTCGCATCAATTCCGTCTCCAAACTATAGCAAATCAAACTGTCAAACATTCACTAATTACTAAAAACCAAAACTATCGATCAAACCGAGCGAAATGCTCCCATTGTTCACTAAAACCTCCCTGCAGCGTTAGCAGGAATCCGTTAGTTAGTTGGAAGCAGCACAACAGCCACAAATGGTGCAGAAAACAATCATGTTTGTTAAAATCAATTTGTAAATAACAAGTTTTCCTTCGTCACTTGCGGCACTCGGCGTCACGTCCTCCGTGGTTCCGGGCCCGGGAAAATGCTCTGCCCCCCCCCCCCCCCTTCATCCTTCTGGAGGCAGAGCAAGGCACGATCAATAAATTACAGTGCGCTTTGTACGGGGCAATCAACCGGTGAGCCCGGAGAGCATTGGGTATCTATTGCTTGGGCATCAATTTTGGGCAACAAGATAAAGTTTGCACTAGATTGCGATCCGTTCGCTGCAGCCTTCAGCCCGAACTACACGTATCGGAATGATCATCCATAGTAAGATGCAATTTGTATGCGCTCTGTTTGATCTTGCATTGCTCGTCGGGTTTTATACGGTGGAGCAACTGTTCAATTGGTTGCAGCAGGAATTACTCAAGACATTCCTCGTTCATGTTAACAGCTCTGTTTTCCATTCTAATTACCATATACTCTCCAATGGTTCGCGCGTCCCAATTGTGTATTCTAGCCAATACTTTTGTGTACAAAAATGATCCTACCATCAGGACCCGCATGTCTCATAAATAGTTGGCCACCCCATGTCACCCTCATGCAGGCCTTTGTTTATCACAACGCGTACGAAAAGTGCTTTCTAATCGTGTCACACAATTATTATGCATCGCAACGCAATAATGCAAGCCACCGGAAAACAGATGCAACGGTCGTAAACTTTTCAATATCCTTCACTACCGCGACAGAGCTGGTGGTCGGCTGTCGGCTTACACTCTTTTTTATGGCCAAAAATATTCACCCGCAAGGATGCCGCTAGGGTTGTAACAGTTGGGCTCGTAAAATTTAAAGCACTCCACTCCCGTTTTGGGGAAGTAGCGTGCGTGAAGGACAAAAGGGTTCCCGACAATTTCGGGCAGAATGTTCATTCCCATCGTAAATCGATCGATCGTTGTTGCATCGTGACAGAAACGGCAACGCACATAGTTTGCAACATTTTGTTGCAGTCAACCCATGCAAACGGATGACTCAAAACGACTCTCCAAACACTCTCTCTCTCTCTCTCTCTCCCTCTCTGTAATCAAAGATCGGATTGGTAGAAGTTGTTTTAATTAAATCATTCATATGCTGCCAAAGTCACTGACCTAAACGCGCCCATAAAAAACACATCGATGATGCACCAAAATCGCTGCGCCCGAACGATAAATGTTTTCTGCCCCGTGTGTAATAAAATCAAAAAACGTACTAAATTATGTGGAAATATTGTAAAACACAAACATGAATGAACATAAATTCGTGCGGACGTTTCCAGCGACTCGTACTCGTACTCGGTCACAGCCAAAAGCCTTGGTCTCTTCCTACTGGCTGACTATTCAAATTCACATCGTTTTGAATTGATTATGCAGCGGTGAACTGTCAACACGCCGAACCGCCATGACCGGCACTGCGAGCTGTGGTGGAGCAAAGTGTACCCCCGTAAACCTGCCCCGCACATGGTTTATTTCATGTGACTTTAAACACAAACACGGCTATCGATTACACCTGCTGATGGGCGTGTGGAATGGTTTCGATCCGTGAGAAAGCGCCAATGGCACAGAAAAACAGGTGGGGAGGGCGAGTAACAGAAAAGTAATAGAGCTATAAAGAGGATGAAATATGTTCTAAATGTATGATGGACATGGAAATGGAATGGTTTTTATTGTGTTTGGTAAACTTAAGCTAGTGTTCTTGTGATAAAGGGAAACGTTTTTACTATTTTACTTTAACGAATGATTCTACAAAAGATAAACGTTTATATTTATATAATAAAATATTAGTTTCATTCTCATTTTCAAACCACCACTTTCCATTAGGTTCATCTGTTTAATCCTCATTCTACATCTCACTTATACAAGGATTCCAGCCACTAATTAAGCTGTTACACTTCTCTCTCTTCACACCTTATCCTTTCGAGAGAGAAAAGAAAAACAAAATAATGCCACGCTTCAGCTATGTGACAAATTCCCAACCCGAAACGAACGCACCTGAAATCTAATAAGCAAGGCCAATTATATTAACATCCCCCAGTTCTTAGAAAATACCCCGGATCGCAACAACTGGATCGCGCGGTGTGAAGACATCTTTTTTGGAGACCGAACACCAACAAGAGAAAAAAAACACTCCGAGCAGCAAAGCAAAAGAATGCACTAACTGTAACAACGCGAACAGGAATTTCAAACCGTTTTCCCCGCTCCGAGTCCCGACCCTGCCCGTTAGCAAGCCGTGCGGTGCAATCGTGGGCCCAAAACGTTCGAGATATCACACTGTTTTATGGTCGAATTTATACAAATTTATTGTTCATGCTTTTTGGTGTTTTTGGTCGATTTCCTTCATTGTTTGCCTTTGTGTGTGTGTGCCCTGTGCTGCCTTACGCCACACGACTGCTGCTAGGGAGTGCTTAGGAGTGCAAGCATTTACAGCCTTTTTTGGGAGCAGCTCCTGCTGACACACGGTCCAGTTCCACCGGACGGTGTGTGTGTGTTGCTTCCGTGAGAAAGGCATCGGACATTTTCAAGCTGGCTGGGCCCGTGGGGCAGCAGCAACCCGAAACCCGCACGAACCAAACGAACCGTCCCACAGGGTGTGGAGAACCCAAAACAAACTAGAAGTGTTGTTTTTACCTCTACCGAACATGTTTAATATGAGAACAGCAGGTCTTAACGAGCCGTCGGACCCGATTCCGCAGTCATCGATGTTTTTATTACACCCTCTCTCGCCTGCGCATGCAGTTCAGCCAGGCTCCGGCCGGTCCGGTCCCGGTAGTAGGCGCACCCGTACAGGTAACCCAATTGCCCCAAACCTGTCGCTCGACATCGGGAGGGGAGGGGGGGAATGGGAAGACTTGGTGAACATTTTTATATGAGCTTATTTTAATTTGCTCAAAATGAATCGCTCATTAAAGAGCGCCGATAAATGATTGGAACGTTCTCTTCTTAAAAGGTGATTGAATCGATCGAAGCTATGTGGTGGACGGAGAAGGGTCCAGGGATGGTGGATGATTCAAATTAGCCTCCGCAACCTCCGGTTAATGATAATGCCGATGCTGTTGATGTTGATGATGATGATGATTATGATGATGGGGAGGACATAATCAAGGCGAACATGCTTTCCCACAGTTTTGATGGACCGATTGACAGCGACACAGGAATGGCAGCTCGAGATGCGAAATATGGTCGACAACACGATTGGGGTGATTTTAGCTTTCTTTTGATGAAAAACTTGTCGATCATTTGCATACCACAGGGAGTTTATGGGACTGTTTTTTTTATTGAGGAACGTGTTCATTCGCTCCGATCTTTCACGCCCATATAAATCTTGGACACTATCCCAAAAAAGACCTTCGAAACATAATAGTAACTAATTTACCCGTCCAAACAAAACAATGCTCAGCTTCATTAATTCAATTTCAAAGAACCTCAAACCGGTTGCACCAAAGCTTAGCACTCATTTAAATAACGCACCAATAAAGTAATGCTTCTCCGAAACGCTTTCCCCGCGATCATTAATCATACGACGGCCATGCGGTGTGTCTATTTCAATCAACCATCCGGCTTTATTGATGTGATCAGTGCGAGAAGCAACCTTCCTAGAACGATTATGATTTCAACATTCAACGACGGGTGACCCGCGCTGCACATTAATCAGCTTCCCCCCCGCCCATGCTCGCATCCGTAACCAATCTAGTTTCCTTTTCGATGAAACTTAATAAACCATTTCCGACCTAAACATGTGCGCCAATGCTGTGCGAATCGTTTCCTGCCGCGACGCATTACTATTAACTATTTTGCGAACGCGACCGCAATGTTTGATCAAGACCAGCTCGCGAACGCTCGCGGGCGCCTCCGGGAGATTGAATCGTTCGTCGCTCGCTGAGTGGCTTTCACACATCTACAGCCAGTGTGCATGCGCACACACACACACACGGTTCGCGACCGAAACGAAGCAAAACGGCCCCGTAATGGAGAATGATCACCGGGTCGTAAAGCGTTATTAATTGTTCGTCCACCATTGCCATGGATTGATCGGGGCGTCCGCTACGGTGCGCGAGAAAATAACCAACACCGGAGAATGGTTGTTACGAAGCGTTGAAACTGTCCTGATTATGGGACATTTTCAACTCGCAAATTGTCACCCTGTGTCGCTCGTTGTCTCCAGGGCCACCGTCTACGAGGCGGCGTTCCATCGGACCGTCGTCCAGCCGTCCAGCCGTTGTAAAATGTGTCATAAAAGTGGGAAATTATATGCTTCCAGTGCCTGGTGGCGCAAACGTATGACCCTAGTGTGTTGGGAATTTCAGTGTGTCTGCTTGTTTGTTGGTGCGGACGTTTTGGCAGGCAACGGTGACGGCCGTTCATCATCGTCATGGTAAGGTTCGAGTCTTAAGTCCCGTCTTGACGCACGGAAGATACGGCGAACAGCGAAAAAACCAAATCTCATCCACCTCTGCGTGGAACTCCGGACGGCGGAGGATGGACAGCGAGCATGATGCACACACCGAAAAGATCCTTGCACCTATAATTTCCAATCTTTGATAAATCTAATTATAATAAAAGATTAGAAAATCTAATAACAGCCCACTCAATTAGCCGGAAGATTAACGTTAAACATTTCAAATTAGACATCATTAAGTGTAATTTGCTGTTTATTGGTGCGAGCCTGCCTTTTTGCCTTACGCTGTTTGCAACCGTTTCCAGCGATCGTGGAGCGTGGAGAACAACTTCTAACTTTAAAGACGCCCAGGCGCAGGCACGGGAACACGCGGGAGAACCGGGCGGACGGACCAGGCACCAGGCTGATGATTCTAATCCATTCCAAAACGTTGGCGCCGGATAGTTTTCGTAAACCCATTACCTCCAGCCCAAATGGATGTGCGCGTACGAGTCTTCTGGCAGATGGAGAAACGGGTGAGGCTGGGCAAAAAAAAAACAAACCTCACGAATGGCAGTCATAGAACTCGTGTGCGTCCGGAATTGGTCGTAGATGTTCACTTGGCTCACTACCAACTTCTGTATTTGCGGGCTGTTTCGGGGTGAAGCCTCCCGATACGAAATACACCCTAGGTACAGGTGATTATTAGCTTTGGCTTGGGCTTGATTTATATCGATATATAGTTGCGGCCGGTTTAATGCTGCTGCCGTGCATTTAAAGGCGCTTGCCCGGGGTTATTCCCCCACGCCAGCCACCAAGCAACAATTCCGAATGGGGAAAAAAGTGTCTTCGCGAGAAGGTGGAGCGTGCGTGCGAAGCGGAAAACCATTACGTACACCATCCTCGATTATAGATGTTTATCGGCGATTAGGTGAATTACACAAATTATGTGCAAAGGCCTGTGAACGCAACTACACATTCCGGGGTTTTCCGGGTTCCCCATCGCCGGATGGGCAGGCTTTTTTGGTGAATGAAATCTAGCTAGCAACGCTGGGAAATATTTAAAACTATATATAGGCCACAAAAAGCTTACCACGCTTACTACACCTTCCAGCTTCATTCATTTTTTGATGCCTTGTTCAGTGTAAATAAGGCACAACAGGTTCCCGAATTATCGCCGAATCATTTCCATTTCCATGAGGCGAAAAACATTCGTTTCGACATCGTTTTAGCGGGGTAGCGCTGATTGACTCCTGAGCAACGAGATTGTCTCACTGATTGATTCATGCTGAAGTTGTAAATAATGTCAAACACAAATCTCATTAAATACGGATAGACGACGACGGTGAGCTAGCTTTTTTTTCTCGGGGTTTAACCATTCTTAGCCAGTGTCAAAACAACCACAAGAAGGAACGAACAACACAGATACCAAAAATGTGTGCTCCCATACACTAGATTAATGTGTCAAATTTATAATACACCTTCACTTCCCCAACGTTCACCCATTCGGCTATGGGGAGCTCTCACTTCCCCAAACCCATCAGCCGGCAACTTCGTCTACCTGGAATGGTTCCACTTGTGCGCGCTCGATTGATTTATTATCCCACTGATTGGGATGACATGTGACTTTACGCTTCGAATTTCGATTGATGGAAATTGGCTCGGTTATTCAAATTACGCGTACGCAACCACGGGCCCCGGAGGTGTGGCCACGGGGCTCGTTTTCGGGAGTATACGACACACATACAAGAGCAGCACAGTCCAACCATTATGTCCCGTGACAAATCATTCAATTAATTTTATTATTTAAAGTTTTGAAACATTTTATCTGCGCTTCGCTTTCGTTTCGTGCGCGTTTTCGTTCCTATTCATACACCAGCACGGTGCAGCCGAACCGAGCTGTCGTGAGCTTAATATCGACAGCCAGCGTAAGCTTTCTACGCGATACCGATCACGTGTGCGTTAATCATGATTGATCATCTGGCCGTGTTGGGAAATGAACTTTAGTTCTCTTTTTTGTCATGAGTGGATGAAAAAGTGTAATTGCTTTTGAGTTATACTCAATATTAAGCTGCTGTTAAAGCTCTTTAAATGTGACGTTTGTGTAGCACATATATGTAGTATGACATTTTCTCAAACTTTAGCCATGTACAATTAATGTTAAGGATGTATTAATACCATTTAAATGTAAGAAACTTAAAACACCGAAACGAGGATTAAACAATCCTTTGATGAAAGAAACAAACCAAGCACACTACAAAAATCGAAACCAAGAAAAAAAAACATAACCAACGGTATGAATGAACCTCATAAATAGTGCGCCAAGACTGGCGAACCATCGGAAAGGAGGCGTGCATCGTTTGCAGATGAAAACGATTTGCTCCAGACAGACGGCTCAGTTTGGTTGTGCTGAGTGTTGTTTCAACTCGTTTCTCCCGCTTTGCCTCCTTGTACGATGGCTATATACTTACCAGTCATAAATCATTAATAATTACACACCAAACCGAAACGCGATTAAATGGTATTTAGCTAAACGAATAAATATTTGGCAACCGACGAAAATCGCCGAGCGAAGGCAGGGCGCTGGGAAGGCTCACCGATGCCGTATCGATGTTGGAATTCAGTTAGTACTTCGAGAATTCGATAATAATTTTAACTTTTACGCCAATGCTTTCCCATGGTCATCAACGGTGCACAGACCCAGCGCACACAGAAAGCTTGTTCTGACGAGTTAGCTTTTTTGTTCAGTTTTTAATGAGGATTACATGTAACCGATCCCTCGATCGTATCCTTGCGTCCCGATCCCGTGCCCAACCAATACAAACCACCCGGAAAAGCACAAACTGTCAGCCAAATCCCATTAGCAACGGGTGGCCAATGGGTGCAGTACGACGCACCGATCCGGAGGCTACTTGGCTAAGCCGATTAGCATAATTGTATTAATGTTTGTTCGGGCCATTGGCAGTGGAAGACACACAAAAAATGCCCACCACACCATTGATCTTGGCCAAAGAAGCAAACAAATTACCTCGGCCATCGTTGGGCACGTTGGGCGAATGGTTGCAAATGAAGGAACAAAAACCAGTAAAACACAAAAACACGATTGTCACAAAGTTCCCCAGGCATTCCCTCGCCACAATCAAGCTGACAATAAGAATAGATAATCTACTGACTCCGCCCTTCTTTACTGGGAGGATACACCAGATGACCCTACACGCCGATCCGGTCGGTCCTACTCGACCAACAGAACCTGTGCGGACAGGATGCGTACCTGTCGATACGTCAGAATGTGCATCCTAGGAGTCACGCTGGGCCTTAGATATTTGGCAGCTTCTGCCCCGATGTGGAAAACCCCGATAGTTCTCGGTGGTGCTATAAACAGATAATGAATCCTCAACCACAAATTTGCATTCCAGTTCAAAAGCCCAGCATTCCTTGATGTAGGAGTTACCGGAGCCCGAAGGAGAAGGATTCTTCCGGTACAGCCGCACAAGTAAAGCATACATTGATTTACAACTTACACCTTAGCCCTTGCACCCTTATCGTAGCTGAAGGATAATGATCAAACGTCAATACGAATTACGCTCTTGCTATATCTCGGTTATGCTCAGGCATCTTTGAACCATCTCCAAAAAGTACACTGGACTCACTGCTGCTGCTGCTGCTGCAGGGGAAAGATGCTGAACGCAAAGAATCACACCATGAAATTGATCGTACCACAGGACCAAACAAAACATTAACAAATACCCTCCGAAGGCAGCAGGGAAGATCCCGGAGGCCGTGGGCCAGGCAGTGCGGAGGTGCGACCACGACACGGCCAACCAGATAAAATAAAGTTGTTCTCGGTCCAGCTTATTTCTTAATAATGACAGTCTGCTTTGTAATATGATAAATGAGCTGAAGATCGTTCGGGTTCCGATAGGTTAGTTAACCCGTTTCCGCTTGCGCCGTGTCGCCATCGGTTAACCTTCCGCTCCTTTACGCTCTCTCCATAGTCCGGGGGAGGCTGGTTTGTATTAATTTATTTGTTCGAACTCCTCTCCCGCCTAGCAGTCTCTCCACAATCCTTTTCTCAGCTCCTTCGATGTGACCCAAAAAAAAAAGCATAGTCTTGATCGTGTTTGCCGTAGTCAGTCGCATTATGTGTTATGGCCGTGTTGTGGTTCGTGTTTCGGGACGCAGGAGGTAAACAGGCAAACTTTAAGATGCTAATCGATTAGTTATTATTTGGATCCTCTCTGTGTTCCCTTTTCGGTGACCATCTGGGACCAAGGCTGGAAAGCGACGAGTAAATGAGCTTCTTAATGCATTTGTTGTTGTCCGACGACGCGACTGGCGAATAAATCAAACTGGAACCCCATACGGAAGGGTTCACACGGCTAAGGTGTTTTATGTTGAATTTGAAAATAGCGAACCGGGTAAATTTTTAATAAATTTAAAGCAAAGAAAAGAAACAAAACCCCCGGACCGAAGGCTCCCAAAAGCATTCGAATGTCATTCAAACGTCGTCGATACGGCCTATAACTCTTGCGGCTAATACCTCACCCTAAAACGGCGTCTATGCGTGAACGCATTCATCGTTTCTCCGATGGAAATGATACAAATTAGAGCAAATTAGATATTTCTTCTCTGCTCTTCCTGGAATTGATCCTAATACACCCTGCTGCTGCTGCTGCTGCTGGCACTCAATTTGGGCCGGGAAGGAACAACGGCCAATCTAACCGGAGCTAACCCTTAGTTAGCGAAACGCCTTCCAGGCACCGTTTGCACGAGAAAAATAACCTTCAATTTTGTGCACAGAAACACTGGAGATCCCGAAACCTCGCACGACTAGCCTGCCAGTGAACAGGCCAAGTTTGCCTCGTTTTTCGACCTGCAAACGAGTTCCACACGCTCTGCAGCGTATCCGACTGTGGTACTTTCGAAACACCAAACGTTAGAAGAAATGGACCTCATCGTTTATGATTAAATCAATATAATTTTCTGTATTTCGCCGTAATTGATTGCCTTAGAGTGTGCATTTGTGTGTATGAGTGTGTGTGTGTAAATAAAGTGGAAAATTGTAACCCCAAGTGTCTTTAAACCGTACCATCCCTGGGACCGGGCAGAAGCAAGAAAAGCGTAACGTCATCGCCTAGATGAGTCACACCCAAAGCCAACAGGTCCAAAAGTTGGCACCATGGAAGTAATGGAATTTAAATTGCTCTATTCAGTCATTCAGTCCTCTATTCGCCTCAATTCTTCATCCCCTCCCCACTGACAGCCTGTGACGGCATGGCATTCAAATATCGGTGAAACAGGAGTGTTTGGGAGTAGCTTGTGTTGTTTAAATATAATTATTGTTCCTGGAAGTCGATTGAGGCTTGGGCAATAAAGCTAATCTGCTTGCTTTGCCGTTGGTTTTGCCAGGTAACACGCGCATCGCAGTACGTTCGCTCGAAACCTTCGTTCCGGGAACGGCCACCAGTAAGAGGCGACCTCCGGTGAATAAATAAAACTCCTACGTTGTTTTTTTTTTGATGGTGTCAAATGATAAGACCAACTCTATTTTAGCTCAACCGGGTGTGACTGCAAAATGCTAAATATGGTCACAGTGAGGTGCACAAAACACTGTTTGTTACTGCTTTGAAATGTAACGCAACTTGGGGAGCCTCTCCTAGTCACGGCACCAAATGTGTAAAATAGTGTTGGCTTAGATGGCAGTAGCTCCCGGAGGTTTGGTGGTCGATTGAGAAATAAAATAAAATAAAATTTAAAAACCTTTAATGACGCATTGATAACTAAGCATCTTCTTGCATCTAACTCGGATAATAAAGCTTAATATTTCCACAAAAATGGTGCAAACATTAACTCTAATTTTATCTGCACGCACTGTAAAAGCCTCGCCTATGCGCGTGACTTTGCACATGCTAGACGCAACACGGTCGGTGGCACCGAAACTATGAATTCACATTAGTTTATAGCTTTTCCGGGAACCCTGGCAATGGTATACGATGAACAGAAAACACACACAGGCACTCTTGCACCACGCCAACTACAGCTTGGGGTTGGCATTTGGCGTATGCCGCCCCTAAAATCCTCCATTAAATAGTCAATGAGCCATCCGATGCGTCCGTAGGCGCATGTGAACTGGCTACAAATCGTCTTTCCCCGTCCAAGCAGGTCATCCCGCTACCCTGCTTCGCTGCCCATCGACATCACCGCAAGTTCCAGTGTTGATGAAAATACTTTAATCTTCGATTTAACACCTCCACTAACAGTCGCGCAGCCTGGTACCACCGAACCGGATATCGGATGGGCAATTTTGTTTCCTACGGCTTTCCATCCTTACGCTGCCTGTTGTTACACATTGTGCACGAGCAGTGCAGTCCAGATTTGCAGTGCGCGCCGTGCACTCATCTGTTTCTCCGCTTTCGTACACTTTCGTGCTGTTTTCCTTCTTTTTTCCATGAAGCGATGAGTTATGAAGTGTTGATTATACAACGTATTATAATTGACTTTTCTTCTCTCTGGTTGCTTGACTCTTTTCTCCCTGATCCCAACCCACCCCACCAACTTAAACGCTTCGACCGAAGGGTGGAAGGTTTTTCACTTCATGTTTCAACACAACCGTTTATCACCCCCGTCCGTTTCGTGCGGCCAGTGCTGCTCGTCCCGGTCACGGTCCTGCGTCGACGGTAGTGCCGAAGTGCGTGGCAAGAAAAATATTTAAGTTTCACATTAAATCACCAATATTTATTTATTGGAAATGTTATTAATATTTCCTCCATCTGCGGCACTTCGGCGACCACACCGGGCTGTCGCGGGCTGCGTCCGTTTGCAACCCGGTAACTAGTTTATTTCTTTTCTCCACTCTACCTTAATTTACACATCCAGCTCGATCGATCGATCGTGACTCCCAGTTTGGACGCGGACAAGGTGTCGGTTTTGGCGGATGAGGGGCGGGGGCCATTTTTTGGCTTGTTTCTTTCTTTTCATATTTACTAACCAATTTCACTCCCTCCCCCATCGCTGCTGCTGAGGGGAAGTAGTAAATTTTAGATGATCGAAAATGAAATCCAAAACCCTGAAGTACTCAGGAAAACAAGCGGGTGAAATAATTTCCCTCCCCACCGGGTTCCGTGTTCGTCACCTGCAGGTGAGGAGAGCCCCAATACTGGCAAGGCATCTGGTCATCGAAGCTCCAAAAAACGCATGGTACCCATCGAGTTGTTACTGTTTCGTTTCTTACACTTTTCGAGGCACTTTTCGGTTTTTTTTTCTTCTCTCGTTCATCTGTTTGTGTGTTATTTTCGCATACGGCCAGCATGATGCTGCTTCGGGGCTTTCGAGGTCCGTGAGATGAGAGTGTGGTATTTAAGCTACGAACGCAAGCACACACACACACACACACTCACACGCATACAGCCACAGCCGCCCCGATGTGTTGCGATCGTCTTTGTTATTTTCGCAACATAAGCACCCAAGTCGGTTAGGGGTTGGTGTAAATTGCCTTATTGGGCGAATTAATTATAACAAGAGCATCAATTTTCGATTCTAAATTACAGGCTCTTAGTGGGGTAATTTTCGAAAACAGCGTTCCGTTCGCTTGCTGTTTTTGTTTTTTCTTCAGCCAGTCGTGTTCTCCCTGACCCGCTACCCTCCGCCAGCAAGGACTGCCTCCTCTTAAGCCCTGTTTTGTTTTTTTGTTTTATTTGGTGCCACAGCTTCACGCTCGTCGGGATCCGGGATGGAGCCCGAAATTGATTTCGACCGTTTTCCTCCTGATGGAACTCCCCACACAGGAACTTCGTGTGGAGCGATTTTTGCCTCCCTTTGGTTTTTTTTTCCTTCACCAAACTTCATGCCAAACGGTAATAACAGAAACAAGACTATCCTGCCCCAAAAACACCGAGTGTTGAGCATATTCTGCACTAATTCGAGTGTTTTGACTTTGAAAAGCGTCGTCCGGTGCAGGGCTAATTATAGGTGTTTGAGCCATACATCTATCTACACTTCTTTTCATGTTTCTTTGCCATTAAACGCCACCTTCAGTTGTTGTTTGTAACTGCGAACCTGGACCCTCGCTGGAGTCTGCAGTTTGTATGATAGTTTGGGCGAAGCTTGTGGTTCAGTTCATTGCAAACGGGTAAGAATAAATACACTCACACAATGCCCTTTTGTGATATTTGAAGCCATTTCATGCTAAAACTTATATCCTTCCAATTCACTATCAGGAATGTGTTTTATTTATGTTACAGTTTGTACAGAGTATTTGTTTGAAATGGACGAACTTTTGTTTAATTATGAGAACACAGTGTAGTACAACAAACCAACTTGCAGAGCAACGAAACAGATCATGGTAATAAATAATATTTTATTTACGTTACTTTGTTATCTATCTACCTCATCTTAAATCGCTACACGATTCGTTAGTTAACTTTACAAAAATCCTATCGTTTGGCACATACTTGTTGTGTGATTCAACGAACATGTTGCAGATGACAGCTAAATTACACACAAACTTATTGTTAGACTTCCATTTACTGTTCCAAATGAAATCGGTTTACATTTACTCCTTGAGTAGGACACGCGCTACAGGTCCTTTGTCTTCTGCATACGAGTCAATTCAATTAAATCCATTAAGCTTAGCTACCAACGAAATACAACAGGGAGGAACTTTCATTACAACTGTGACCACCAGTCATTTCGACAATCGGATTAGTTGATTATCCTGACGTACAAGCGTGCTCACCAAGAGCACTCACTCGCACACAGTTATCAGCAGCAGTTATCTTCGGCTGAACGGGCTCTATTAATTGTCAACACGCAGTAATATTTGCTTCACTATACTCCACTCCATCATCCGTGCTCCTGCTCGTCCTCATCACTGCCACACTCATCGTCCATTTCCATATCGATAAGCTCGTCTTCATCGTCCTCCTCATAGCCCGGGCTGTGGCGCCCATCTCGGCCACCCTCACCGCTGCCTCCGTTCGATTTGGCGTCCTCTTCCTGCTGCATCCTTTTGTGTTTGGTGCGTCTGTTCTGGAACCATACTTTGACCTACAAAGAAAAAAGGAAGAGTAAACCAGAGCTCCTGATCAGAACGTGAGCGACTACCCAAGAAATGGATGCTTAACCTCGATAAATCACTTCATTTCCTGCATGGATCATTAAATTTGTATGTGTGCCACGTGTCCGTAAACGATTATCAGTAGCGATTTGGAGGGAGGAATAGGACGCGTTGAAAGCATTTATCTCACAATATAAGAATTGATATTGCATTCTTATGTTTTACATATTATTGCTGTTTTAGGACTACGTTGGGTAAATATACCACCAGCGCTCAAAAAGTAAACTAAAACTCTGTTTTAGCAACTCTCTCCTCATCCAAACCATTGCCCGAATCCTTAGCTTCTCCTCTCCCTGCTAGAAATTATCGCTTTCACCCTTCGCAACAAAACACCGATCCTACGCAACTAGGGGAATTGATACGCATTTCATTAACTGCTAACTACCTTATCCTCCATTTTATTACTACTCCAATTATGGCAACCCTCCCAGCGCAGGATATACCGTGCCGGAAGGACGGGACGGTTCATAATCAACCAACCACAAACGATAAATGGGCAGAGGAAAGTGGAACCGACAACAACTTGCCAAACTCAATGTTATTTCAGCATCCCTTTTCGGCACCGCCAACCGTTCCATGCCATTCACCACCACCGCCGTTTATTATGGGGGAGTTTGACGCGGTTTTTCATATTTTCCTCCCGCAAGTGGCTCGGTAATTCTCTAGGGAAGGAGTGAGAAAGCGAACTAGTACCAGAGAAGGAGAGTGAGAGCGGCAGAGCGAGTGAAAGATAAAGTAACGATTCGCCTTTCCGCCGACCCCGGCAGCAAATCGTCCTTATTTACTGGCACACTTTTGCCCCTAAGCGTGATACCCCATGGCTGGCAGATTGCGAATATTTGTTCAACAAAGTGCTAACAATTTATTTTATCTCTGCGTGCAGCAGGGATGGGAAAAAAGGGAGACACAAAAACAGGGGAAAAACGAGGGCGAACAGGGAAGGAAGTCGTCACCGGGACGTGATCAAATTTTGAACCAATCCAATAAAATGGAGGGAAAATTGCCATCATCATCCTCGGCTGCTTGGCTGCAGGGAGCGAGGTCGCGCAACGGGCTTCCTAGCTCTGCCCTTTAGCACGGTTGTTTCGCAAAGCGGTGCACGTTCCAAGTTTCGGCTAGGGGGTAATCTGTTTTGTGGCAGTGACAACTGTGGCAGTTCATTTTGCAGCTAGGGATAAAAACGTAATAAATGACAATAGACGTAACGGAAAGATGTTCTGTATTAAGTTACTCCTGTTCTGTTAGGCTGTAAGTGAGAAGAACCCATTTCTGGGTTAATATTTGCAGACATCTACTTTTACCCTATTTTGGAAGGCAACTCTATATTTAAAATCAAAATAATCATTTCTTCGTCACTATATTCTTACTTTCTTCAATAAAAAAGTATATTAAAAATAACTCTTTTTTTGCAATCTTTTGAATCATCCCGCTGAGCTTACCTGGGTTTCTGTGAGGCTTAATGACTGCGCCAACGATTTCCGTTCCGCTCCAACCACGTAGTGGTTGTTCTCGAAGGCATGCTCCAGCTTCAGTAGCTGCGATGGCGAGAAGGCCGTCCGGACTCGCTTGGGTTTGCGAAATGGTAGCAAATAGCCTGCCGAGGAAAGGGAAGAAACAGAGCAGAGCTGGACATTAGACATCTTCAGACTCGGTAGTTACATGGACGCATTACTCATAGTTTCAATTCTACCTCTTAAGGTAATCTTTCGTTCTCTCTGCTCCAAAAAAGGCAACTTTCAATCAGCTTCCTAAGAGTCCCAAACCCCACCAAAAGAGGCTCCATCTTCCATCGAGGGCATTCTGCGATGATGGCATTCCAATGGTACCTTGGAGGCCATTCTCGTTAGAAGACTTACCCTTGCTGACCAGAACCTTCAACCAGAACTCCAAATACACCAGCAAGGCACTGCGTCGCCAACCGGGCGCAAACCACGGCCACGAACGGGACGAAAACTGACAGGAAGGTAATTTGCCTGATAATTCCCACCGACCGGACCGGACCGAACGAACCAAGCGACGACGCCCGGAGGGCACTGTCAGCTGTCCCGGGGAATGCGAGCTGAGCATCGAAATTCGAAACGCTTCTCTTTCAACCCCCGTTTATCCCTCGTTCTGGCTGCGTCACGTGAGCGTGAGGGCAGGGTAGATTGGGGCACAAACAGAAGAAAAGAAAGGGGTGGAAAAAACTGCGTGCCACGATAATAACGTTTTCACGATTTTCTACGCTTGCCTCCATTATGTCCTAATGTTTATGAGGAGTTTACTTTGGCTGCGATGTGATAATTTACTAACAAGCCGATTTGATGGACGTCAGGACGAGAACTGTGTGGACGAGCTGGTGTGTATGTGTTTGTTTGTATGTGTGTGTGTGTGTATCGGCTGCTTAGGCTATTCCGTTTGGGGTTCTGCTGTGGTGGCGAGTTGCGTGCAAGATTTGATTTCGAGTAGCGGAAAAAGCGGTTCGTGCTCGCCTAAAGGTGATTCCGGCGAGCAGCGAAGAAAGCAATCCCAGAAAGTGTACGCCGTAATTTTGAGGCTAGCACGAGGTTTGAAGAAAATAAAGGAAAACGAAACAAAAAAAAACTGCATTCGAACCGAACCTGCCTACAAATGCCCCCAAAACGTGTCTAGTTGATTTGTTTGATGATCTAATTTCTGACAAAACCAATTGAATGCGTGCCAATCGTGCGGCTAAATGGATGGCTAAATAGTTGATAGGCATATGTGTTTTTAAAGCTTCCAAACTCCGGAGAAAGTGCTTATTGGAAACGCTATTTCTCTTTTTGCGCTTAAAGCAGATATTGAAATGCTTTCAATGCTACCCTTCAATCACTAGAGCGTACACAACCAATCTAAATCCAAGCCCCACCTACATCAGCATCAATCGGAAGGCAATCAACAGCCCAACAGGCTCGATTTGCATCTGCGGTTTCGCTCGATGTTTGGTATTTGGGTTTTCCTGTCCCTCGTCACGCCGCTACCTTCCGCTCCCTTCGCTCCCTGTGCACAAAAGCCGCTCAACAATGCTGCCACCGGTCCGCGGCCGAGTGCGCAACCAAAGCTACCCCATCGGTTGTTCTCTATAAAATACAATATAATTAAATAATTACACATCATTATGATGCATACATTTGCATCGATAAGGGGAAGGGAGGGGGGGAGACTGAAAGGGGGAGACGAATGAGATGCAGCACGGTAAAAAAAAGGTATCTTTAAACGAGGCTACCACGTCGCTCCCCAATGCAGCCCATGCAACCAAGGCTCCACCACGTGCAGCGCCGTGAGCTGACCATCGCGGGCCATCATGCGCGCACCGCCGCTCGTTCGTCCGGTTTGCGCTTCGGAGCTCTGCCCACGGTCCCCAATGGTGGGGCGGTACAGTGAGATGATGAAAACGAGAAAAGAATTGGTCTTTAATAAACAGTTTCTTAATCGGTTTCCTATCACAGCGCGGGCGAAAGGGAAGGAGAGAAGTGCGAGGGGACTAATTTATCGCAAAACCGTTAATGATCGCAGCAGACCGACGCGGGCTCGGGCCCGGGTGCAGTTTCCCTCCTTGCCCGCCATTATATGGCTGTTGCACGTTGCATCTCGCCGGGCCGGGCAGAAAACGGCAGCCAATCGTCCGATGTGTCACCCGGAGCGACTCCATACGTGCGGCACATTACCGAGCGACCATCGGGCCATCATCGGGAGCCGGCACGCTGACGCCACAGCCACCAGTCAAGGATGATTGTGATCGCTCTGGGTGTAGTGGTATCATTACACACCGTACCCATACCTCCTTGCACACACACACACGCACGCACACATACATACACATGGCAATCACATGCTGCGTTTTATGTGCAATATTTTATAAACTTGTCACTTTGCTTGTCATGCCTAATGAGTTTTAATAAATAGTTAATCTACTAATTGGCACTAAACGCAAGCGTTAAGGAAAAATCGATCTGAGCGTCTGAGTGTGTCCGTGTGTGTGTGTTTGTGTTACGCTGTCGGGTTAATGTAAGCAAACCCGCAACCGGTGGCTGATTACGCACCTAATCAATGGCAAGTGGCACTGCTGCCACGGCAACCCAAGGCAACCGGTTTCCCACCGATCGATCACTCCGAGCAGGACTCCGAGCGGGGAACGATCAAACGAACGATAAGCGCAAGCAAAACCGTCGTCCCATACCGATTGCGCACGTTTCGTGATGGGAAAGTGCGAGACGATCGGTGTTTGCAGATGTTGAGCCCGGGCGATGCAAACACACAATTTGCATGGCATCGGATTAAGTATGTTATTTAATGAAGTCATTCAATCGCAAGATGCTATCGGCTTGCGCGATGCGTAATTGTGGGTTTTGGAGTTGTGAGGTTTCCGAAGAGGGGTGATTTTATTTTTATCAAACTGTGAGATCTACTGGTTGCCAGTGTGAAGAGTACAGTTGTCACACTTCCTCGATATTTGGACCTAAAGTTGGAAACTATCAACATTCTGGAGCATCTGTTGTCTCAAACAAAGTGAAAATTCTCTAACAAAAAGTTCGTCTTATTGAAAACAACGTGGGTCTCAAAGTCGTCTTCTGCAAAAACATTGTGTGTCAGGATAGCTTGCGACCCCCCGAAAACGCCCAAATCAAACTATGCCAGCAGGCGCATTAGCAAAAATCCATAATTCCGACATAAATATACACAAATCGAGCACGCAAAACACTACCTCCAACCCAAAATTCTAGCACTTCAAGAGTGCTTCAATTGCCCGTGGCTCAAACCATGCAGCCTGTCACCGCCTGTTCGCACAGGAGGGTCCTACGAAACATTCCAATTGAAATGCCAAATCGGGTTGTACGTTCCATCGCTGCAGCCCGTTTCCAAACAAATGTTTGAATCATTCCACACACAACAAAAAAACCAGGCACAAAAACTGCAGCAAAACAAATCCTGCCCCACTGGAAGCTATTTGCAGGATTGCAGGAAGTTTTGGGGCACCCTTCCCGATCCCCCGGGCGAAGCGCAAACAAATTCGAACCTGACAGAACTTCACTAGCTTTTGATTAATGGCTTTATAATTGAACACTAAAAGGCCAAATGGAAGGCGTTTTGGCCGTTGTTTGTTCGTTCGAGGGCCTCTTCACTTAATCCATGACCCCGTATTGCAAACCGTGCGCCACTCCATAGTGCACTGGAAATACTTTTTTTGTGTTTTCGTTTTGGCGAAGTACAAAAACAGGACACAGCTCGATCGATCGCCGACGGCTCTGTGACAGATCGAGGTTAACCGTTCAATTGATGCTAATTTCTGCTGCCCGGAACCGTCTGCCGGACGGCCGGTTCCTAAAATCTGCAACGGCCATTCCTAGGGTGCCAGATGTTGATGGATGGTGCGCACGTAAATGTCATCCTGACAGCTGTCCCCGCTGCCGCAACGCTCTAATGAGCCATTGGCGAGGTCGCAACATTGTCTGCTTGGCGCGCTCGACCGACACACCGCAGCCGTCGGGTGAGATGCTGGCCCGTCCGCACGTCCGCCCGAAACAAAGCGAACCTCTCAGTGATTAATATCGCATTAGCTGATCGTCACATCACACATAGCCAGCGTCTGCAAAACCCTGGGTGCATAATAATCGATCGCAAATGACTGAGTGAGTGTGTTTGCAAGTGCATGACACCGGACGCAACAACAGGACATTGCGGTTGATTATTCCCATCATTTGCAGCTCTCCCTCTCTCTGTTTTTCTCTCTCTCTCTCTCTCTCTCTCTCTCTCACCCGAGGTCGGTGTAAAGTGTTCAGCAATTGATTCCAATTATTTCCTTCTACCACCGCACGAAATAAGGGAACGACGAAAATCTGCCGCTCACCGCGCCTGTTTCGCAGCGCCGCGGTTAAAAGCTGCGAAAACAGAAACTCCCTTTTTTTTGCAGAAAACACTGCAGTGTACCAGAGGGCGAGACCTTGCCACCACGGTGAAGGAATTAATTCGCAAATATTCGCACAAATTGAACAAGCACAAAGCAGCGCGCGAAAATGGAATGTGAGTCTGGTCGCTGGGTGTGTGCAGGAAGAGTGCTAAAGAAATTACCAACAACAACTGCAATTCCAGCTAGTGCAAATAACCTGGCCCGGGTCGGTATGCTTCCCTGTCCCCCCCCCTCCCCCCTTTCGCACTCCATTTGCCCACCGTTTTAACAAGCAACCCTTTTTGTCGTTTCACTGCAAAGGCTTCAAATTGACCGCCAAAGGGGTGGCAGAGGATGAAGGAGAAACGGACCGAGAGAGAGAGAGAGAAAGAGAGCAGCACGACAGAGCGAAATGGCGACTCGATCGCATCGCATTAATGGCGGTGTAATTATAGCATGTGAGGTACCGGCCCATCAACATCCGTGCCGACCCGAAGGCGATCATTTTACTTCGATTGTCCATCATTTTGATAATGGTGTTTCCTTTCCACGGCGCGCTGACGTGCGTTACTTCGGCCGGTCCGTTACCGGTCCTCCACCCGCACCACCCGTCTCTCTCTCCCTTTACAGCCCTTGAAGCGGGTACGGATGGGGTTTGCGAGCGAGCGCTCTTCGCGCAAGGGCCCGATTTTAATGAGTGCGGTGCGTGTTCTGCTTGGTAAAGGCCCCGTGGTAAGGCAAGGAGGGCGAGCAAGGGCATCGATCGATCCCGCACACACACACACAGCGACGTTCAGGTGCCCATGGTGGGTACCGGAGCTCGCTTAACGATGCTTAATTTGATTGATTTCGGTGCATAATGTGCACTAATCGTGATGCACATTACATGCACGTACACACACACACACAGGACACTGGACGCAGGACGCGAACGACGTGCTTTGCCTTTACGTGTCGTGTGTTTTCTCTTTCATCTTCCCTCCCCGGTTCCTTGGTGCCGGGACCGAAAAGAGTGGAGCCTCAAATAACGCAACGCTTAAATTAACTGCCAACCTTGCCGGCCCGGTATGCAGCCAGTGCAACCGCGGTGCACGGGTACGCGGTAAGTGCAAACATGATAATTTCCATTTTCATTCCACTGTTCCGCGGGCCTTTGTTTCGCTTGCCTGCTCACTTCGTTTAACCCGCGTGCTGCTTGCCTCTTGCGGTGGGTTAATAGATTTGTAACAGGGTTTGTTGTATTTTTTATTATCTTATCAACCCGCGAATGGGTTAGTGTAAATAGTGCAATATACATGTGCGCAGAGCGCGGGGTCAGCGGGGATTGCAGTTTTCCAATCATGCTTTGATGATTGAAAATGTAACAATTAAGTTGAATTATATATCATTCTATGGGATGTAGAGATCGATTCATGATGTCTTAGAACATCCTTTCAATAGAAATATTATTCTCAAGCAAGGCAGAAAGCATTTCATAACGTTGAGTGAAGAAAAACCCCTACAATTTCATTTAAATTTTCTTAATATTCTATCAGCCTTCATTGAGTCCTAGTGGAACATAACAAAACGCTTCCTACGCTTAGCCCCAACTTGCACGTAATCGAACGCTCAAGTAATCGCCGCACGCAGCAGTTGCAATCCGCACGATATCGCAAAACGGCCTGCGTTTAATTAAATTATCTCTAATTTGGTAGCAATTAAGAGCAATGAAGATAAGAGGAAATAATTGTGCCCACATGAGTTCGCTTGAGCAGACGCAGCAGCAACCACGTCGCGCCATGCTGGCCGCAGCACCACGATGGAATCTCGTCTCCGATCACGACCAGATCACGATCAATTGCTCGCGAAAATCGCCCCTGCCCAGGCTCGCGCAATCATGCCCACCGACTGGCCGTGGCTGACCAGCTCCGGCTTAATTATGATACTAATGAATTTGTTGTCTCACTGTTCCCTGTACCCCCGCCGTTTGCAATTGCGCGTGTGGTTGCTGGCTTTGCTCAACACCATCACCAGTTGCACCACTCCAGGACCACGCGGGCGACCATTTGCTGCCGGTAGAATTTCGCAGAAAATTGATTTAATAATAATATGCACACAATCGTTGACCCCATTCGAGTGCGTCACGATCACGGCACGGCCGGCCGTGTTCCAATGAGGGACCGTTTTCCCTTTCGCCGGTTTGAAACGGGCCCCTCGAGACACTCCGCACATCGGAGGACTGCTTGGATTGTTGGCGGCTTAGAGCAGCAGCAGCAGCACATTTGCGCTACTTGTCCAACCCCATTTCGGGAGATTTGCGTTTTTCACACTGCATCTAAAGCAAACAAACGCGCGCGGCTTTGGCCGCACAAACGACGCTCGTGGCTCGTTTGGGTTGCAAATTGATTTGATTAGCCGCGCGGAAGGGAACGCGTCATTACCGGGCACCCGTTGGCAGCCGGTGTGTGTTGGTTGTGTCTTGCGGATTTCGGTCCGGCGCACCGTCCCCGTCAGTGCAAAGTTGTGCAATCATCATGCTGTGTGCCTTACAGCATGCGCAAAGACACACAGAAACGCTCAAGCAAAAAAAGGAGCTAACAAGCAGTGCTGCAGCAGTTGCTCGCTCGAGATCGTTCGTGCAATCCCTAATTAGCGACGCAAGTGCATCCAACGAGGCACTTTATTAATGTTTATTGTTCTTATCCGCGATCCGAGATCAGTGTTAGCTCAATGATACGTATCGTACTGAACTGGTTCGACCTGATTTCCTAATTACGATATCAAGATACCGGCCGGTCAGCCAGTCAGATGCGGATCAATTACGATCGTACCGAAAAAGGTCGGGACGTTGGAACGACTGATTGCTGAAATGGTCTGCAGAGAGCATCGATCGATGCAATCAGACGTCATAAATTACCAATCAAACGATACGGATATCGTATTAAGGTATGGAACGATGAAGTAACACATGAGAGGGAGCGAAAAAAAGCCTCGAAGAAGTAAACAAACAAGCTAACGATTAGAAAGGCTCGACTGTTAATGTACTGCCGACATAAAAAAAAAACACACAAACTGTTCCTCATCTGCCCGTACTTCGATTGATCCTAGGAAACCGCACACACTTGCACAGCATCTCTATCCCTCTAATGTCCATAAATGTTACCAGCTGGCAGAGTTGGAGGTGGATTAAAAGGTAAATAATAAAACTTTACCCACATTAATCGCGCTCCATAAATTTGTTTTATTTACCCAGGATCCGCTAGACGATCACCTTGCAGTCCACACTCGCGGGCGTTCACGGATCGAACCTCGTTTCCTCAAATGACACGTGTTCGGGGTGTCTTCACACGCCAAACCGTCCGGCAGGGAGGAGGAGAAGTCATCTTTCAACGCGCGCTGGAAGATGCACGCAAAACACGAACGCATCACAAAACAAATCTCCGACAAGCGAGCAACCGGACCGGCAACAAGTCCGGTGCATTATACGGACGACGGAAGGGGGTAGGGAAGAAAGGTGAACATAAGCATTGCGTGTTCACTCGGCACTCTTTTCTGCTGTCTTTTTTTGGGATGAAACTCCTTGGGTCCAGCTCCAGCTGCCAACGTCAACCGACTCCAGGCCCTCCCTGCCTTCATGCTCAGCAACCTCGGCTACAACACCTCAGCCTCGGCACGCAATGCATAGGCCTTCTCCGGATGGCTTCAAAGTCCTCAGCAAAATAAGATCTCACTAATCATTTTTATTATGAGCAGGGTGAGCGCGCGATAAATGTGTTATGGATTTTAAACGCCCCCGCTTAAGTAAGGGGAGGGAACGTTCACCTTTTTTTGCTCTTTCTCATGTGAGGAGAGAGCGACAAAGAGAGATGAAAGGGAACATGCACCTTCCAACAGCCTGTCCGATCTTCTGGACTCATCCCGAAGCCTAACGAGGTGGTAAACTGAACAGGTAAAGAAAAACAACAACGAACGACGGAGCGACGTAAATAGTCGAAAGCGATGGTCCAAAGATGCTCGCAGCCAGTTCGCGGTGCAGTTGTCCACAACGGAACGTGTGGCGTGTAGATTATCTTTATTTATATACGCACTGATATATGAAAACACCTTTTCGCGGGCTGCCCGTCCCCCCTACGCTCCCTCAGTTCCCGTTTGTCGTCGTGTCGTCGTCCCTGGCGTGCCTCACCGTACCGATGTAAACTAATTAATTATTGTCCGTTTGCTCGTTCATTGCCGCTCGTTTGTGTGGCTGTGTTTCTTTTATTGTTTTTTTTTTTTTTTTGTTTGCCTTTATGCTCTCTATGCTCTCGGGCAGGCCAGTAGGCCTTCTCTGCGCTGTTTGCCTTTGCTTTCCACCGCCCGCAAGAACGATGCTTCCCCGAGGAGTGTGGCCACAGAACAGAAAATTTATATTTCTCACTTTTCGATGAGTAATTAGCTTGTTGAAGGTTTCGGGGCCAAGCTTCTACTGAAACTACTACTACTACTATTGCCGACTCCCTGCCACACCCTACCTTGTTAAATCTGGCGAAAAATGCATCATTTTTTCTTCTGAACCCTCGCCCGGAAGGCAAATTGCTTCGTTTACGCTGGCCTTTACACACGCTCGTGCGCGCTCCGCTCCGGTCCTGGCTCGCCAACCCTGTGCGCCACCTTAAGACACGCCAGCCAGGACAGCAGCATTTCGTCGCGCGTTAATAGCTACTGTCAATTATGCATGTCGCACACACACACGCACGCACGCACACCGAACACCTCCTACATGGTCGGCGAAGACGACATCGTCTTTTAGCCCTCTTGGTACGCGTCCATTGCTTCATTGGACTGTGCCGAGACTGACCGTGTGTGTGTGTGTGCCTGTGTGTCGATGGTGGCAGACGACATCAAAACATGCAAAAGTTGGGACGGTGATCTTAACTTTACCGCCAGCGTCTCACCGCCCGGGAGTTGATGGTCGACTAATTGGAATTCTCATACGCACCGCGCGCTTTCGCCTTACAACACTCTTTCGGGGCGGAACAGGGAGCGTTTAGCCCGGGCGAAAGGCTGAGCGGTTTGCTAATTCGTTAGCTTTCCATGCTTCCCCTCATCCCAGGAATCCCGGCTCGGTGGACACTGGTTTTGTGCACAATAATAGGCTTGGCGATGGTAGAGACGTGTCGATAACACCTTCGCTCGCACTGGTGCGCTGGTGCCCGACTAATGCGGCTAAGGAAATGACTTTTTAAGCTGACGAGAAGTCAAGGTTCCGGTCCGGTTTTATGTAAAGTTGTTGAGATTTTTGGAGGAACAATTTGTGGAGGTAATTACCACAACTTAATGTCAAAAGTCAATTGAGGAGCGTCCTCCTTTAAATGAGGAGGAAGAATTTACTTAAGAATCTCCAAAATTATTAGGAATACCAGTTTATATATTCTAAACATAAAAAGAACTGTTCCAGAGAGTACAAACCCACCTTCTTTAGCACTCAAATTACTTCAATCATTAACGTACTCACTAAAACTGCCTAACCCTACAACTTCAAGGCACTACAAAGCAGAACATGCAAACTATCCTACTGCACACTTCTATTGGCATTCCTACCCAGACTCGCCTGCTCGATTCCGTTGAGCCATAAATATTGATTTATTATTTTTGCGAACCCTGCCACCGTTCGCCGACACTTTGGCATACGAAACAAAAAAATGGGACACCGAAATGCGCCAATATTGTATTTAACCAATGTCATCACCATATCGACACCAAGCAGCGCACAACAAACAAACCATCGAACAGGTCAGGTTCATCGCTAGCGACCAACGTTGCAGCAGTGTTTGCGATTATGTCGAGTTGATTTTATCAGTGTGAAAGTGATTCAATGCGCACACAAAAAATCAATCACTTTTACACAGTAGCATTATGATTTTCCAAAACAACAGAAAAAAATGAACCTAAAGATTATATCCCAATGTGTCAGTCAGCTTAGACAGTCTGATTCCCATCCTATATTCACTCCACTGTTCTGCTAGCCACTTCATTTGGTGCGACCCTCCAATGGGTAATGTGACTCCCGGCTCTGTCATCAACGCCCCCTGTTCTGTTCGCAATGTTCCGGCTGGCAAGATTTATGGAATTTTAAATGGGACGAAATGAGTACAAACCGTCTGCCCCGGCTCGGTGACTTGTTACACGCTCAATTATTGAACTTTTGAGCGGCCTCAAAATCTGCATCCCTCGGCCAAAACCAAACAACCTAGAGTGCGACCCTTCACTATCTGTTGCCCGAACCATCTTCATCTTTCACCATCGCCTTCACCGGTGCGTTAGCTTGTTTGGGACTGCGTCGACAGCCGACGCCACCGACGGTTGACATTGTTCCCCCTGAAACAGTAAATTATGTCCCATTGCAGGCAATGTTGCGTGTGAGCCAACGGCCTCGCTGCTCTACTTACGCCTGCGTCGACCGTGTCAGCATTTGTTTAAAGTGAAGAAAAGCAACATGTCCCTTTTTTCTTCTTCATTTCGTACACACGCACGTACACTTCGTACACTTTCTTTGGCCGCTATCACACGGTGGTCCGTCTGCAGATGTTCCGATGGGTCTAAATATGTATCAGTGTTCTTGCGTTTGGTTTTTTTCACTGTCACTTGAAAATACTTCCTTGTTATACCAATTAGTTATTCAAACTTCTCCGCAAACCTTCTTCGCGTGTGGCGCAATTCTGCCCACCAGCCCCCTTGCAGATGATCCCTGCAATATTAAACGTTTCATCAGTCCGGTTTTTCCTCCCTTTCTTTCGGCTTTCTTTCGGTGCTACCGGAACGGCTTTCTTTGATATGGACCGCCAAACTACACGGCCACCGCCAAAAAACTGGCCCGTGGCGACCACCATCAGCGATCAGGGTTTGTTTTCGGTGTCCTCGCCACTTGAGCCCTCTCGCAACGAGACGAGGCTAAATGGCGTCAAATTGAAACGATACAAAAAAGAAAGAAAGAACCTTGCGCTTTTCGCCCGGGCGTCCGGATGTCTGGCGAAGGAAAAAGTGGAACAAAATTGTTGCCTTTTCGGTTCGGGCATGACTAATCAGAGCCCTGAGCACTTCCGGTTGCGCAATTCGAGTCTTATTACAAAGGAGTATTGGTGTTGCTTAAGATTTTCAACTGTTGCTTATACATTCTGGAAAGAGTCTTTGTGAAGCTTCATTATCAATACCAGTATCATGTGTAGAAAAGTTGAAAACACACTGCTGTGAATAGAAATAGCTAAATTTCCCATAAGGCTATATGACACACAATAATTCTCTAAGAAAGTGAGCAATATCCGTACGCAACTTGGCACAAAGGATCGGCACAAATGGCCAAATGAACTATTGAAACTATTTAAATGCCAATTTTGACTCCAGAAATGGAGCAACTCTCAAACACTCGCGCAAGAATGGTTCATTTTTCAGCTAATTAAATTCTAAAACCATTCATTGAGGTACTCTCAGCAACATACCCCTGAATGCTCAATCAGCCGCATTCAACAATAGCGCATCATTATACCCGCAGCTACTTTATCCGTTTCTCTCTTTCGTTACAAAACCTTCGCCTCCCCTTGGTGTCTGCCCTAGCACTAGCAAACCCGGCAGCGCACGCAATCGTTCGTACTGTCAACTGCCTGTACAACACACAGCCGTATGACAAACAATGTGCCCATGGTGTCAATCAAAATGAGACCATCAGATGCCGCATTCGGTCCTGTGCGGATGTGTGTCCCTGGGTTCCCTCTCCTGGGTTCCACCAATCGCGACATCTGTCCCGGGAACTTCAGTCCGCTAGCCGCTCTGACTCGGCCCCTGTTGAAGGTTCTCACATTAAACGCCGAACTACGCGGTTGTTACCCGGGACTCTAACGATCTGCTGCGGTGGAACGCGATCACGCTGTTGTCGCTGTTGTTTGTCCCTATCCCTGCAAACCCCTCACGGGTTGGAAGTGCATTCGAATCTATCACTCAATTAAAATCGAGCACACTTTAAAGTCGGGTACACTGACTTGATGCCATAAACTCTGCGCCCGCTCCGTGTTAATCCTTGTTAATAAACAAACCTCCGCGTTTGGGCTCTGTTTTCCTCGCTTCGGTGTGAGTTTAACGCCCTATCTGGCAACAACGATCAAAAACGGAAACGACCCACTGAGATTTTGACGGACGAGGTTTTCCCCGTTTCTGTTGTTTCGCGTGACTTTAAGCTGATCGTATCGGGTGCGAAATAAGAATAATATTTATTTTTAATCTCACACCACATACGGCGACCATTCATTTAGTTCCACGTTTAATGTTCAGAATCAATAGTTTTAGGCACCAAACTTCATACTTACTGCCTGGAAACCGGGGTGGAAACACATTTCTACCGTGCCGGCTTAGCAGCCACGGATACAGTGGGTAACTTTCGCGCGGCATGTTGGCAGGATGGTTGTGCAGATGGGCCGGATGACCGCCGAACCCACCGTGCTGGCCGTGCACGTGGGCCAACGCCGCCTGGAACTGGGCGGCCAGAAACTGCTGGTTGTGGGCCGCCTGGACAGCCAGCTCGGCCGCACTGTTTACGCCCATAAACGGGGGCAGCGGCTTCAACGGGTCACCGTTCGGTGCCATCGGAAACGGGCGTACCAAGCCGGCCGGTATGCCCGGCACCATGATGGGGCCTTTGTTCGTGGCCGGACTCCCAGCGCAGGGCGCTGGAGAGTGGTGAGGTGATCGCGGATGAGCATTCCGAACGCTCCCTTCACACTCGGGAGACAACCGTGTAGCGGGTGGTGGTGAACTGCGACTAGAATTGCTGCTCAAATCAATCATTCGCAACGAGCCGGACCGATTCGGAGTTCCCTCGCCGGGAAGGCTTGACGGGGAGTCCTGGCACCGTGCGCGGTCCGGCTCGCCACGGAACTCCAGCGGTGGTGTTCCGGTCGATCCTTGCGCTATTCTTTCCCTCAGTGCAAACAACTCACGGGCCTGCTGCTCCTGCTGCCGCTGCAACAGATAGGCCCGCTGGTGAGGTAAAGGCTGATGACATCCCGCCGGATACGCTCGGAACAGCGCGGGATGCGCTTCCGGTGGCAAGTGACTGCCATCGCCGGGTGGACTCAGGGGCCGCTCGGACGACTCGCTGTGCGGCGAACAGTGCGATGGCGGTGGAGGCGATTGTGACAGCCGCTTCTGGCTTCCGACGATCGACTCGATGCTGAAACCGATGCGAGGCTTATGTGTGGGCAGCGCCATTATGAGTGCCGCTGCCATAGGTGTACCCGTGCAGTGTCAACGCCTTCTTGGAGCACTCTCAATACTGTCTGCGGCTGTCAAAAAACTGTAGCACACTTTCAAACTTACTGCTATCACTTGAAGTTTACATGTTCAACTATCGCGCCATGTTTTTGTGTTCCTAAATGTTTCACTATACCATACTAAACTGCTGCCAAAACACTGTATTATGTCGATACAGAGCACTGTATCGACGCAACTCACAAACTACACGCGAAACTCATTATGCAAACGTTCCACAGGGACTCGACACACACTCATAAACGCTCCCCGTGTGCCCCAGCTGGATGCAAATGAACAATGCCACATTCCAGTGTCCATGAATTCACTTTAAACATTACATTTCCACACGGCCACGCTCTAGCCACGGGGCCCGCAACGAACCGCGACCATTCGCGCGTCTTTATGGCTTGTGGGAGAAGGTGGAGGGGAATGAGGGCTTTTCCTTGCCGATAGTGCGCCTACCAGCGCAGGCACTAGAACAGCAAAAACCACAAAAACGCCTGGCCACTACTTGCCATTACTGTGAGAGAGCGCAGTTACGTTCGAAATTCGAACCATTATAACCTCATCAGCATCTGTATCTTCAATCCTTCAATCCATAGTAAAAGGATGATTTTAATGCTCTCGCTCTCGCTCTCTCTCTCTCTCTATTTTCCTCTCTCACACACACACACACACTCACAACACACTCGCTTTTTCACTCGCACGCACGCACGCACGAATGTGGCGCTCCATATTCCACGAACGCTCAACACATAATAAAAATGCGGCTCCTTTGCCTACACCGGCAGCCCCCAATAATATCGGCTGTGCCGTTGTTGCGCGTTGGTCGTTAGCTCACGCAAACAATCGAACGTGCGATTGAACCCCCCCGTTCACGTGCGGTTGCTACGGCAACCAGGGGTGGCTGCCAAAACCAACACCGTCCGTCCTGCAAACCATAAAACAGTGTCATTATCGCTTGCTCAAAGTGTTTTTTGCGCGTTCCGTTGCCCTGTTTTTGTTGTGTTGCTTCGCACACATAAAGCGCATGATTATTGCGCGAACACGCACACACACACACACCCCTACCGGTAGGGTGGTATTGAAAATAAAGCCTTACTCTCCC